>NC_056593.1:3380559-3730209 GCF_018340385.1 Cyprinus carpio | reverse complement strand
CAGAAGGCTAGTGTCACGACTCGCGCTCCTCCCCCACCTGCGGGCAGGGGTAAGAGGAATTGTAGGTCACAAGGAGGTANAGTGGTCAGTGTGCACGTGAACACTTTGTGCACTTTCTAAAAATCCACGTATTGGTAATTTTGCATGCAAGACTCTGTGCACTTTCTGAAATCCTGTATGGTAAGGGTTACGCGCTCCGCCTCGTTCCCTTTCTTGAGATGATTAGACCTTGGTTCCTTGGGCTCCATTCAGCCAGTGTGTACTCTGTTGTATACACTTCAAGCACGATTCCTCAAACATGAGGGGCTATTTGGGCGATTCTCGTGGTAGTTTAGCAGTGCTCCCCTTTTCCAAGAAGGGTCACCTATGAGCGGGCTACTCTGGATTCGGAGTTCTCCTCTCATATGAGACTGAGTTCACTGTTTTTCCCCAGAGCACTCCAGCAGTATTTCCACAGATCGAGTTGGTGACTCTCAAACATACTGTTTTGAGATGCACCATTCCATCTATGAGCTGCTCTATCAGAGTGCCACGAGAGCCCTTCCTTAGAACAGTATTTGAAAATCCATGCTATGGTAAGTGTGCACGTGAAGTCTGTGGTAAGTTTGCACGCTAGTGTTCTGCGTTCTTTTCTAAAATCCTATATGGTGCGGACTTCGCGCAGTTGCTTCGTGCCCTTTCTTGAGTTGGTAAAGCCCCATTCAATCTTGGGCGCCACTCCACCTATGTATCCTCGTATACCTATCTAAGCAGGTTTGCTAACTGGAGATCGGTTGATACAGTTCCTTCAACAAGCTTTTGCGTGAGCCCGGTATCCCGTGTGAAGCAAGACTTATATAAACTCCTAAGTTCTTAGCCGTATCCTTTAAAGGATCTTTCCTGATTCCAAGAGCCCCTTCAGCTCTACCCCTGGCCGAGGCCCAACATTAAGTTGGTATGTAGCTTAGGCCTTTGGCCGTAAGGGTACTGTCACACAGACAGCCGTCTCTAAACACAGGGGCAAACTCCCATGGAAATGGTGGAGTGGATACTTAGTGTCGCCATGATTCTGGCCTCTGCATCACCTCAGCATGGCGGCTTGGGTATACTGTTCACCATAGGGCAACCCCTGAGGACGAAGTTCGAAGTTCCCTTGAAAGGGAACGTCTCAGGTTACGAATGTATCCATCGTTCTGGTAGGGAACGGGCACTGCCTCCTCTCGCTCCCTGCCAAGCTTCGGACGCACGCTCAGACGAAGAACATGGAATGACGTGTTATCCGGTGCAGGGGTTATGTCCGCCCGTAGTGACGCTCAGAGGCTGTCGCCGGGCCACCTCGTTGGTGTTTTTTTCAATGTATGCTTCAGATACGGGTCACGACGAGGTGTCACCATAGCGACCCCTAGAGTGATGCAGTGTCTCGCTTCCTCACTTCAGGGAACCACGGCAGCTACATCATCTCGTAACCTGGAGAAGTTTTCTTTAAAAGGAATTGCAAGAAATATGTGTTGGTATTTTAATAGTCTTTCTAATCAACATTAAACCACAACAAATGCCGTGGATGGAGCTCAACTGGTACTGAATATTCCTTAAATAAAAATAAGAATCTGTGAAGGTCAGAGCAAATGATTCTCCACTCACCTCAGACAGAAACACTGAATATTTTTGATGCCTTGTTGCTCCACTTATCTCTTAGTCTATAGAGTCCATTCAGGTTCAGTTGTGTGGTGTGTGGATGGTAGAGATTCCAGTTTGATTTTCCAGCTTCAGTCTGTCTCTGAATCTCCCATCAGGACATCATTTGTGAGAAGAGTTGCTTTCTTTTTCTTCTTTTAGCTATGAGAGACTTTTCTAATACATATTTCACAGTATACATCGATTCTTCAAGTATTTCAGTAGATCAGTGTGTAGCGTACAGAATCTCCCTCCATCACTGACACTGAATCACCAAACACACCTGACGAACAAAAACAGGTTTTAGGCTTCATTGATTTACAAATCTAAGGAAATCAGCTGTCATTGTGACTAATTAGCAATTTGAAAAGCATTCCAGAACATAAAATTCATTTTAAGAATTTAGCAGTTCCCAGTCCCCCTGCCTGTTGTCCAGAAAGGAGCTGGGATGGCTCACATAACCTAGAGGAAACAAGTGCTGTGAAAGGGACGGATTATATCCAGATACCATGAACAAATCATGGAAATTAATAAAATACAAAACCCTTAAAAATTAGTGTAGGCTTTCCTTTTTTAATGGAATATAAGAATAAGTTTTGGCTCCAGCTTTGCTCGCTGGTGCCTCAGTTCTAAATTTTAAAATAATAATAAATAATAATAATAGTAAGCCATTGTATTTTTGAAGATAATTTTTGTAAAAATCCAAATAAAGCTTGGGAAACATCCGTTATGTGTTCTCAGCTGTTATCAAATACGGCCAGTTTCAATAACTTTGGATTAAAGAGACCTTTCTACCGACTCTGCAAAAACACCAGAAGAAAGATGGGTCCCCGGATCAGTTGCATGAACATGCCATTTTCTGGTGCAGGGAGGCATGAAGAATGCGGATGGGACCAGAGCAATAAACTGCAGGTCTGTAATCCACCTGCGTGCATATATGTACCCCAGATTATTGAGGATTGCAGTGACTTGGTGGAAGAGTGGCGTAACATCTTTTTCCAGTAAGAAACTGGCAACTCATCTAGGTCCATGATGATTGAGATGCACTGTAGTACTTAAAGGGGGGACATCGGGCCATATTTTCACTTTTTTTTTTTTTTTTTTTTTTTTTTTTTGCAATTAGTTAGGTTTCTGGCATGTGTCTGCCAGCTCAGAAAAACTGAAAAGAAAAAAACACAAGCCAGTTCGTTATGGGGTTATCTGGAGTCTGAATCATTCAGTGGGCTGCTTCACTTGTGCAGCTGGTTTCTATGTAGATAGCTACCCTATTTGAATAAGACCACCACCGAGCCATATACAGAGTCTCCTTATAGGATGTAGACCGCCTCCCTTCCCAAACAGTTTTGTACAAAGCTAGAGGTCTGCTACTCAGGTCGGGTTCAGGGTAATATTTAACAAATAGCTTCTTCAGGTTCAGGTCAGGCTTGGTTTTGTAAACTAAGTAAATATCTATGCAAGGCAGCTGCTTTCATTTGATGCACCACACTCCACTCGGACACAGAGAGAGATTGGAGATTGCACTGCACACACACAGAAAAACCCCAATTTTTCTATAGCAACGATGTTGTCAGCGCTGGAGCGTGGTTTATTAGTAAGATAGTGTTTCAATACTGAGTCACCGACATTCTGTTTTTCAGCCAATGAGAAATATGATGATAAACTCACAGCTTCTTTGTGTTTAGAGAGACATTTCATGAAGACCCTAAGAATCATACCAAACTTGTGGTATATGGGCATCTGATTTAGGGGTCGATGATCGACGTATAATCGATTATTATAGATCAATTTGACCAATAACCCGCATTTTGAATCACAATATATGTGACCCTGGACACACATTAGGGTAATTTTTTAAAATTGAGATTTATAATAATCTGAAGTGCAAAGGGGGGGGGGGGCGGGGGAAAAAAAAGCTGAAATGCAAATAAGCTTTCCATTGGAACGAGATTGTCTGTTAGATAGGACCAACATTTGCCTGAGATACAACTATTTGAAAAATCTGGAATCTGAGGGTGCAAAAAAATCTAAATACTGAGAAAATTTCCTTTAGAGTTGTCCAAATGAAGTTCTTAGCAATCCATATATTACTAATCAAAAATTAAATTTTAAAATATTTACAGTAGGAAATTTACAAAATATCTTCATGGAACATGATCTTTACTTAATATACTAATGATTTTTGGCCATAAAAGAAAAATCAATAATTTTGACCCATACAATGTATTTTTTGCTATTGCAAACAAATATACCCCAGCTTAACTTAAAACTGCCTTTTGTGCTCCAGGGTCCACATTGGTCTGGAGTAACAATTTTTAATTAATGTCAAAATGAAGAATAACATAGGGCTCTAACAATAACTTTCTTTAATTTATTTTAAATTATTTAATCATCAAATTGGTTTTGAAAATGACTGGATACCGATAACCATAAAAAAGGATTAATATCAGGTGCTGATAATTGGTTGACCCCAGTCCAATGTACCCTTTAAAGCAGCTGCTGGGACACACATACCGACTACTACTTTGATATTGACCCTCGCTCTGTTCAGAGACTCATTATTCCATTTTGTTCATCAGTTGTCTGTGAAATTATTTTGTTTATGTCTCAGTTGGTTGAATCGAATTTCTTATGTTCATACAAACATTTACCAAATAATTAAGAAATAAGAAATTAGCTGGAAAACAATTCAAATTAGTTGAAAGTGGGAGGACATTTCTTCTTTTTTTCTTTTTTTTTTTTGCTGAGATATGGACACACGCATATACATGCATACATATGTTTTGATAAATTGATATGTTCATTGTAAATTGCATATTGTGTTTTTGTGTTTAGTACTGCCCTGAATCAACTACAGTTCACATAAAATATGCTTATGTGTTACACATAACTCATACCGAAGGGGTGCACACATTCACGGATGCTCAAGAAGCCAACAGGACACACTGAGAGTTGTGTTGACTGAGAAAAAAAAACAGTGAAGAGCAGAAGCAGAAGCAGAAGTCGAAGTGATGATGATAAAAAGTAGCAGAATTTATTGACTAACCTTAGTTTCATGTTTCAATGCTCAGGACCCCCATTCCCACGAACACAAATCCAACAGGTGTTATTATACCTCAAGCCATAGCAATGGAAAATTACTGGCAAACACACATCATCATCATCATCATCATCACACACACACACAATAACACACACAAACAGTTTGCATTTGAAGATCCTTAAATCCTTCAAAAATATAATTATTCACTACATATGCTCTATAGCTTTCTAGTTTGCACATTTGTTTTGAGTGTGGGACAAAGCATTGGGCAGGATCTGGAATATTGTGTTTTTTGTCAATAAATGAAGAAATAAAATTTAAGAAATAATCAACCAACTAATGGATTATCAAAATAATGCGCCGAGTTGCAGCCCCAAATCAAAAGCATTAATAATCATATGATCTGGGTTTTATGTTTTAAATTCAGTTATTTTTGTCTTTAGGTCTATATGTAGACATCTATTTGTAATAGGAAATAACTTACTTTTACTTCCAGAGCAAAGCTATGACAGTAACTGTACACACACATGTATTGTACTTGTGGTACAGTAACCAGTTCTACGTCATTTTTTCATACTTAAGACACGCTAGAGAAAAGTATTAAAAAATAAAAAAGAAAAAAATCTTTAAATGCATTTCTCATTTGAACTGAGTCTAAAACATATGAATCATGAACCGTGATCAACTCTATTTTGCAAGGTAAATGCTGTTTTTTGAAATGCCCCCAAGTCTTGTAATCACACAACCAGGCCTGGCCTGAGATTTGAAAGTGGGTTTGATGGAGGATTCGCTATCTGAGTCTCCACTGGTTGAAGCTACATTTATTATATAAATTTCCATTATTTTCCATGTCATTTAACATCTTTGGAAGAATGTTACTGATGTGAAGCCAAAAAAAATATAGATTTAGAACTTACCAATCAGACGCCACCAGCACAAACAACAGAACAAAAACAAACCATCGTGAAACATTTTCTTCAGTTGTTGTTCAGTGAAAAGTCTGAAAAAAGTTAATGTCAATCATCTTACACCGCGTCTCATCTTCCAGAGTCAAACTGGAAACCCGCTGTGGTTGCTTTTCTTTAAGGATGGAAGATATGTTCATCGCATGAGGGTTTAGTTTATAGGTGAAGGGCTTCTTCCTGTCCTGCTTTTTTGAACCTCACTGTTGGTGCCTTTCACAAAACAGATTTACAGTTAAATAGAAAACACAGAATCAATCAAAAAAAACAAAATCAAATCACAGAGTATATATATATATATAGATATATATATATATATATATATATATATATATATTATTTTTACCTATCATGCATCATTAATAACATACAGATTGGACAGCTTAACAAAGATGCCAAATAATACACCAGACTTTTTTCTTGCTTAGCTTCTTTCTTTAAGCCAGTGAACGACAGAGAGAGAGAGACACCGTTGGTCATCGGGTCCTCTGTTGTGTTGTCTTTAATAAACCATTGCCTGTGACAAATCCATTAAGATATGTTTAGGGCCGGGCTGTCTGAGTCAGGGCTCACATTTAGTTAATAATCGCTTGGTGAACAATTCAGTGCACAAGAACAAATGTGAAAGTGATGGAAGTGAGTGAATAAATGGTGGGGCTGCACAGACAGAAGGCTGTTCTAAATTTTCGTCTACCTTACATGAGCATTCTTCAAAAGTATTTTCATAACATGAGCAGAGCGGAATAAGAATGTGATCAGCATGGTTGCTGTTTCAAAATGATAGTTTAGGCTCTGCTTTGGTTGGTTACTGTTTGTAGGCTATCTGTTACAGTCCTAGTTTTGGTTTTGCTGCTGAATGGCTAAACTAGACTTTTTGATTACTACTGATATAGATAGCTATTTCATTACATGCAGGCACAGAAAGCACATGCTTGTTGACGTCATCCTCGTCTTTGCTTGGTGTGTTCAAATAAAGCTTTGGCAGACTGCAAAGTGGCTGACACAGTCAGCTTTGATGCCGTTAGTTGCTTTGACATCAACTTGGTACATACAATAGAATAAAACAAAGTAAAATGCACAAATACTTGGAATGACTAAATAAGTAAAAAGCATATTTACAAATGTAGATCCAAACACTTATACAGCTCTCCATACAGATGGCTGTTCATTTCTTTTTTGATTCAGTTATTGTCACTGTTCACTAAACACCTCTCTCTATTTTAGATGCTATATTTCCTGTTCTTCCTTTTTTCTGCTTCAGTTAATCCACATACCTGTTATAGTAAATCATTTACAGGTGTATTTAGTTCCGCAAATGCCTCTTAGGCACACTGCACCTCCCCAACTCAAACATATTACAATGAACGGTTGTGTAACTGTTAAAGTAGGTGCCACAACAGTTTAGTCTGTCTATACCTGGACACGTCAAAGTAACACACTATGAACTGGTTCGGGTTATTGTCTTCTGACATGTGGTTGGAATTGTGCTTGGAGTTGAAGTGTCCATTGTCATTTTTCATTCTGAATGCGTTAATTCTGCTCTTGATGTGTGGCTTGGAAAGTTATCTTTGAAGGTATAAATTGCAGCGAATATTGTCTTGGTTTACACTTCTGTAACGGATCTGAATGTTTTGTTGCAATGTAGATACGTCAGTCGAATGGTACCACGGTGGGCTAAACACCCTCTGGCTCGTCAGACAGTATGCCACGCCCCCGAAACGCCTGCAAACTGGTTGGGCTGAAAGACGATTAAAAGAATGATGCAATTTTGTCATGCTTTTCTTGATTTGAAAGTGACATGGTGACTCCCCAATACTTGGCCAATTTGTGTTTTGCAAAGAACAAACGCCATCCTCAGTGTCACACACACACCCGAGAGAGGACGTCGCACACACACACAAATCTGGACGCAGGGGCAAGCTATATGTTTGCCGAAGCTGCACAGGAGCAGTTAGGGGTTTTGTGCCCAGTTTAAGTTACTAGTGCGTCATTAGGCAAGGCAGAATGAGACATCATTTGAAAAGGTGGCACCACCCGCTCTGGTACCGGAGAGAGCGAGCAATATACACAAACCTTGGAGTGCTCGATAGTGCGACGTCTGCTAAACATTAGGGGCCTCAACTGATGCAGCCCGTTTATAAGCATAGCTGGCATAGAACCATCCTCTTCTGAGCCCAGGCAATAATATCCAAAGGATAGGATGTAGCCTCAATTGAAAAACTGGCCGCCGTTGCTGGTCGTCCAGACGTGAATGCTTGGCCTGCCGCGCCACAAACACTGTGCGCATCGCTTCTCTTTCCCCATTTGCCTTAATCCAGCTGGCAGCGATGGTGTTTGTTTTATGTGTTCTCCTTCTCTCTTTGTGTGGGTGTTGCCAGCGGCGGGAGGGTCGCCTGCTGCAGCATGCCGTGTGGGTTTACATGGACTTATGCGAATTGAATAGAAACATATTCTTTCTTCTCATTGGACTTTTCAATGAAGTTTTGAGCAGCCTCTCCAGCCTGCAGTGACGTTTTGGCGTCATTGCAATTAGACCACAAGTTAGTTTGAATTTGCAAGGAAATTGTGTTGTTACAAACTTATTTGCGCTTGCTGCTACATCTGATGAGGGAAGCTTGATGAAGCAAAGAGGAAAAGGTACCTAAGATTAAGGTGGATATTGGAAGGTGGCAGGGACGCTGGAAGCAGCTTGAGAATAGAGAGAGCGTACGTCGCTTGCAGTACTATATAGGTACTCTGGAGGCACGGTTTGAAACGACTTAGATGGGAGGACGCGATCCTCTCGTAACTTGCATTATAGGACTTCATTTTATTTATTCTTTTTTTTGTTTTTTTTACTGCTTCAACCGGGTGGCTTCACACTTATGCAATGTATTACCTTAATAGATTTACTAGTTTGAGTGGGGGGGCCTCTCCCATGTTATCACTACCCGTAAACCAGGTACCGTTTGTACATGGTTCTCAATTGATGGCAAAGTGAGTCAGATTGAGATCCTCTCCAAGTGAAACATAATCGTTCGTCGCAAAGTGTGGTTAGTTGTATCTGCTCTTTCATCCGCAATCTCTCGTGCTGAGGATAGACTTTTTTTGTTTATTTGATGATCCGTTTCTTTTGTCAGTAACTGTTCTGTGGACAGTGCGGTAGAAGAAAAGGTTCATCAACAGACACAGAATCTGCGTGTCCCTTTTTTTTCACTTCACAACCTTTATTGTGCTTGAAACACGGAGAGCTATATAAGTATCGTATATATATGATTATAATATATACTATCTATCTATATATCACTACATAGTATATATAGCAGGGGCGCTTTTTTTGCACAGGGGGCAGTGTGTGGCACGCGTGGACGTAAGCCACCTGAACTTGTGCCCTCATCGGCTGAGGTGCCCCTCCAATCAACCACCCCCCCGCCCCCCCACCGCTCCCCCCCCCCCACCTCACTCCAGATCAATAGCCGCCTCGCTAAAGATTCGCTGTTTTTGATGTATCCACTAGCATGCTCCCACAAGCATCACCATCTAATCGCTCTGGCAAATCTCTGGAGATACATTGCGATTCACATGGCTGATCCGCTGAACTTAGCTATTA
Source organism: Cyprinus carpio (assembly GCF_018340385.1). Lineage (NCBI taxonomy): Eukaryota > Metazoa > Chordata > Actinopteri > Cypriniformes > Cyprinidae > Cyprinus > Cyprinus carpio. The sequence continues at coordinate 3,720,965 of NC_056593.1, read as the reverse complement.
GTTGGGAGTTTGTTTGTTTTTGGCAGTAATGTCGTCGTGCATTCTCAAAGATGTTGTACCAAATGTCCATCTGTCGAGCTTAGGGAATTAGAATGTGCTAAATGCAACTTATGGTACCTGATCAGATCTTATATAGATAACACAAAATTTGCTTGTTTGTTGGCCCACTTTGTAAAAAAAAAAAAAAAAACCTCACAAACAATGAAGGAGTAGAGGACAAGGTAAGAGCGAAGGGAGTCGTGCTAGGGACAGTTGACGAACATGTTGACAAATGATATTTGCGTTGACTCGAAGTTAACCTTTAACAAACATAAAAATCAACCAAATTAAGCTTTCAATTCGCAATAGTTAAGTGGGTCTTTGTTCTGAAACACTATGTTGACCATCAAACTGTAGCCCGCCCTAAATAACAGACTAAACACGAGAGTTTTTTGTGTCCATTAGTGACTACAAGCTGGAAAGATATTTTTATTTGTCATTAAGACGAGCGCGAAGTTAGTCATTGTAGTTGGTTTCGACTGTAGCAATTAGCCTCAGCGACGCGAACGACGAAGAGGTAGGTGAAGTATAAGAGCAGGTAGCTTATAGATTCAAGACACAGAGCCTACAAGACCATGGTCTAATTGCCTTGGACGCAAAGTCATGCCAACAACAGCAACTAGACAAAGCTTACCGGCGAAAGAATGTCGGCTAACAAAACCATAGCAAGTAATGGCAAAATATTGAATGAATAATAATAACAACTGATATCTGCAGAATGTCATAGTCAGATACACTTTTTTGATTGCAGACATATTTAAAGTAACACCCGTTGGCCAAAAGTGCTGCATGTGGAATTTGGGCGCATACAACAGCCATGCAAAACGCAACCACATGCACATGTTTTATTGGTGATATTAAACATTAATTTGCAGCTATGCCACGTTGTAGCATGTTCAATACGACTAAGCAAGCAGTCAATAAAAAAGTTTTAAGAAGGAGACTCAAAACCAAATGCGTAATGCTGGTGCAATTTCATGTTAGGGTGGTAACCTGTTTTCATTAACTGTGGCAGCAGGCCACTGTTTTGCACAACGATCTCCTCTCGATTTCCCAGCCTGTCCTTGAACGGTCAACTGAAGACTAATAGCCCCCTAGAGGCATTTACACCGCAACAGAAGGAGATCGGAGATATAAGATGGAGTCAGTCCATGAAAAACCCCTATAAAACAAAACAACATTTTAAAATGGATAATTATATTTAACTGGGAGCCAGTAGAGATCAACACTGGTGTGAATAGCGTCCCTCTTCATTGTTCCAGCTATAAAAAAAAAAAAAAAAGTGATTGACAGACAGCCAAGTATGGTAACCCATACTCGGAATTCGTGTAGCTCTGTATTTAACCCATCCAAAGTGCACACACACAACGCAGTGGATACACACACACACTGTTGAACACACACCCAGCGCAGTGTGGCAGCTATTTAGCGCGGCGTGCTACCGGGAGCAAGTTGGGGGTTCGTGCCTTGCTCTAGGGGTCACCCTCAGTCGTGGGTATTGAGCGGGTGGAGAGCAGGCACTGTTCATTTCCTCCCCCCAACCTGGCTACTTCCTGCCGGGCACCTTGAGACTCAAACTCACAACCCTTGGATTGCAAGTCCAACTCTCTAAATAAACCATTAGACGCACACGACTTCCAACAATCGAAGCCGCAGGCATTTTTAACAAGTTGAAGACGTAGATCGATAGAGATTGTGAAACACCCAAGTACAGCCACACTTACAATTCCCATCTGGATGTGAAATAAAACGCAAGGATGTCTCTCTCTTGATGTTAAGAATGGACTTCATCGTCTTGCAATATTGCTCTAGCTGATAAAAACAACTTCGGAACACACATGCACTGATCTGTTTATCAAAAGTCAATATGACGAGCACGTCAAAAGTAATGCCTAAGTTTCTACATATGTGCAATGAAGATTTTCAGATAGAGGTCACCAGTTTACTGGGGTGCCACAACCTCTCGTAGAAGCTGGGGAGCCAAAGATAAAAAAAAATTGATATACCACACTAACCTACAGGTGCATCTCAGTAAATTACACCTTAAGTCAAAAGAACATAAACATACTAACAAACATCGTTAACATTAAACAAAGATACTTGAACAATTCTAAACCGCTTCAGTTCTCTTTCTGCTCAAGAACACAACAAAGTCCTGAGTTCACTTACTCAGAACTAGACCAACCAAAGTCAAACAACAGGTGCCTCTGGCCAAAAGAGCTCTCTCTCCTTTCTCCACAGATCCACCACTTCTTATTTCCTACTCCTTCCCATCATCATCCAATCACCGCCGGCAACCAGATTGAACACAGCTGGGTGGATCACCTGTCTCATGATGAGAGAGAGAGAGAGAGAGAGAGAGAGACAGAGAGAGAGAGCAAGCAAACAACGACATCCAACACACACGTGCATGATTATAAACCGCATTAAATATGTCCTCGGACGTAACAATTATATTTATATTTTTGTATATTTATTTTTATTCATTAAATATAGTTTTCATTCATATAGTTTTATTATTATTATTATTATTTTATTTATTCTATTACCTAATGAAGCAAGGGATGTCTTTTTATTCATCTTAAAGTATTTGGAGGACCTGGACACTTTTCATATCAAGTTGTGTTGATGAACAAGGCCTGAAGGTCAATGCCATGTCACTTGTATGATCCATCAAAGCAAGAAATATCTCTATTTAGCCTATGGATGTGTAGCCTACTGCACTGTAGTGTACCCACTTTGCTAAATAGTAGTCTTCAAATTCTTTAAAAAAAATAAAAATCCGGGCTGAGATTTACGTGTAAGCAATGAAATATAGGCTACTAATGCCATGAAATATTTATACACTATTTTACAAAGGTACAAGGTGAAAAGCCTTTTGCCTATGCACACAGAAAAGGCAGGAAGTTCACCACATCATAGCTCTACTCTCCACATTCCACACAGTTCTGTTTTGGGACTGCATAGCTTCAGCCTTTTGGGATTTTTAGCCTAAAGGGCTGAGGGATTGATGTGAACTAACAGAGACCCAGCTAAGCAATCAATCATTTGTTTTTCATAATTTGGCCTTGGCTGCATTATAGTTTGTATATAGATATTAAAAGTTCTGAGTCAGTAAAATGATACAAACTTCCCCGTCACTCTTTAGGCAGGCTCCCGGATACAACGGCATCGTCCTTTAAGCAGAAGAACAGAAGGCTTTAATCTGCATTCATGAGGGAGAAAGTGGAGAACATGAAGCTTCTCTTTAATTTGCTCCAAGTGTTCTTGTTTTTACTCGACAACGGTAAGACCTTTTTTATTGTTGCAATGTCTCTTTCAGTTTTATTCCGATTTCTGTGACTACAGTTGGCGGTGTAGTGAGGATTGGGGTTGAACACCTGTTAAACATAAAAAAACGAACCTAACGCAGTTTCAGAGGAGTTGCAATTGTAAATGATCAGGTCAAGTGGCTTGGTATAAAAAGTTGATATAGTCAGTAAAAGTTTGTATATTTTGCATCATTTGCGCGTGATTTTGGCGTCATAGCTACGGAGTCTCCAGAACGCGCGCCGTTAAAGCCCTTTGTTTGCAGAGAGGCATTTCAGTTGTTCACGGTGGACTTTCTGACTTAAAGGGACAGCTCACCCAAAAATTATTATTTTTTTTTTTTTTTTTATCGTGTACACACCCACAAGTTGTCCCAAACATGTAATCATTTCTCTCTTCTGCTGAACATAAAAGATGATACTTTAAATAAATAATGTTTGTAACCAAACAGTTTCTGGTCCCCATTGACTCTGATAGTATTTTTTATTTTACCTTATATGGAAGTTACAACCAGCAGCTGTTTAGTTAAGACACATTCTTTAAGGGCCGTTCACATATCGCGTCTTTTGCGTGCTCAAGTTCGTTAGCAAACGTTGTAGGGCCTATTGTTGTATTAAAATGTATTTTTGGATTAAATTTATTCCCATACATTATCAGGTTGGTAGACATAATATTATATGTGTAGACATGATTAGACAGATGTAAATTTATATATTATAATAATGTTAGGCCCTATTTATTTATTTATCATTTATATTAAATAAATAAGAACATAATAAATCCTATATGTTCATAACATTAGCATTTTTAAAAAGTTAAAGAAAAAAAAAAGCTAAACTGTTTAGATAAAAATGGGACAAATAGTCCAATTCAAGCAAATTAATATAATAAAAAAAACATACATAAATGTAAAAAAAAATAATCTTATCCAAGTAACAGCTGCAGAAACTGACTTAATAATAATAATAATAATAATATAATAATAATAATAATTAAATTATAAATAAACAAATTTAAAATCACAAATATTAATGTGTTCTGCTGCAAGTTTGGCATACTTGGCTGAGTTCCTCACTGATTCATTTGTGTCCTTGCGCGGTTTTTATGTTGCCTTGCTGAAGGTGGCAACCCTAGTCACTTTGGATCAAAGCTTCTGCACAAATGAATTAAAATGTAATGTAGCCTAAACATGTTATTTACATGGGAGATTATAAGGGGAAATCTAAAATATACTTTGTAGAATAAAAACCACTTCACTGCACCCTGTATTATCTGAGTCTTAATGCTGGGGAAACTAATATCAAATTTTATGTCATTTTTATTAGTTTTTGATGGATAATACTCATCTAAGGGGGTAAAAAATTGAATTTCAAGGGTGTTGATATCCTATTCTGTCTGATAAGTGAATGTGTTTTTAGTCTGCTGTTTGTTGAGTGTACTTTGAACCCAGGCATATTTGCCTTTATTCAAGTTATTCAAAGCTTAAGTGTTCACAACACTATTGTACTTATTTGTGTTTTGGCTTATGTTTCTCTCCAGGTGTGTCTGGTGTCGGATCGGATCAGATGAAGTATCGGTTTCAGTGAAGGAGGGAGATTCAGTCACTCTACACACTGATGTTAAAACAAATCAGCAAGAAGATATTAAATGGTATTTTAATGACACTCGCATCGCTCAAATCAGTGGAGATCTTAGCAAGATCTGTACAGATGTTCAGTGTAATGAAGGGGTATGAGAGATTCAGAGAACAGACTGAAGCTGGATCATCGACTGGATCTCCTGACCATCACAAACATCACAAAACACAGACCTGGGACTTATGAAGCTGAAAGCTCATCAGCAAGCAGGCACCAGCGTGACAAGAACTTCAATGTTGCTGTCAATGGTGAGTCATTAATGAATGTTGAAATGCAGTTTAAAACGCATTGTTTCTTAACTTTTTACAGTGATATTCATAGTCACAGTATTTCCTTTACCTGTATAATAAATTCACATAGATTATACAGATACATTCTTACAAATTTGTAGAAGCATCTCACTTCACATCATTAAATAGCTTATTTTGATTTAAAACGAAAGGCCCATTCACACAAGAATGATATAAATGACTCGCTTGCAAGAAGCTGCAGTTGAGTTTAAATGGAGATTTCAGTGCATCGGCTTCTTTATTTCTTCAAATGAGTATATGATATAAAACCAGGATGTGTTTAAAAGCACAAACTAAACTGTTTATTTTCAGAAAGGGCTTGTGCAGTCACAGACATGGTCACAGTTATTGCATGTTAAGTAGGGGAATTTTTTTGTGGGTTTTTTTTTTTTTTTTTCAGAAAACGTTCCTCCAGCAGCTGTTGGTTTGTGTTTCAGGTGTTCCTGCTACTGAAACAAGAAGACGAAATGAGGGAAATGAGGCGGGAGAATCTGTCACGTGTAGATCCTGGTGGTAACCAAAACACCCAAATGATGTGATGATGTGGTTTTTTAATGACATTCTCGTCACTGGAGATCAGAGTAAGATCTGTACAGATGATCATGTGTGATGAGAGATTCAGAGAAAGACTGGGGACAGACGGCATTGCCTCCTGAAGCTGGATCATCAGACTGGATCTCTGACCATCATGAACATCAGAACCACAGACTCTGGAGTTTATCATCTACAGATCAACAGCACCAGCAGCAGCTTCAGCATCAGCAGAGTCAAGAGATTCAATGTCACTGTCACTGGTGGTGAGTATATCATTCAGTCATTCCATGCATTTTCCTTTGAGAAGAAATAAATACCAAAAAAAAAAAACCTTCACTATTTTAAATCAACCAGCAAGTGTTGGGGTTTGGACTGTTTTAGAAAAGGGAGATTTGATTTGATAATGCATTGACTAATGTTATTAACATGAAAAATGCATAATATCAGCGTTGTTTCCCGTTGATCTCTGTGATGCGGTGCTGTTGCTAAAACAGATGCGTCATTTATCAGTTAAATCGATGTCATACAACTATGACCAAAGTATAAAAAACTGTAAATATCAGTCAAAGAATATTGTTAAATACTGGATGGGATTATCTGTCTTCAATCTCTAGTATGACTTTCTGTCTTTAGCTGTTCCAGATTCAGGTTTGTCTTCAGCTATTGTAGCAAGAGGCAATAGTTGTAGCTGTTGTTCTGCTGGTGGCTATAAGTACTTCTGTGGTTTACTGTCGCCGCAGGAGATATATACCAGCACCACAGAATGTAAGGTATTACCTACAGTACAGCTGATTTAATGGGGCGCGGGAGAAATATAGATTTACTGTACAAAAAAAAAAAAAAAACATTTAAAAGAACAGTGGTATGAATACATTTTAATATCATTATATAATACTGGGTTTAGCATAAATGTACACTGTGAAAACTTTATTTTTATTTTTTTGTCCTTTATTTTTATTCTTTTTTTAACACCACAGAAGCAGACATTCATTCCAAAACATAACTCCCAAATAAACATAAAGTGCACTTTTTTTAGAGAGAGCAAGTGTCTTGTTACTAATACATTGGTTTAAGTACTTTAAGTGTGATATCATAATATTTCAATTCTTTTATTACTGTAGTACAAAAGATGACAGATTGATGCAATTGAAGACTTTTTTTAAATATTAAGGGAAATGAAAACCTCTGTACAAAAAGGGAAAAAAAAACACAATTCTGAGTCTGTAGTATTTTTGTGTTTGTGTAACTGAAACATCAGTCCTCCTCTTTACTTTTACCCATTTGTGAATCTGTTTTTTTTTTAGAGAGTGATGTTAATAACTTGTCACCTGATCCGAAATGCATTCCTTTAAGTCAAATTCAGACCAAGGCTGCCAATGAAACAGTGTAACAGCATTTAGTATTTTGATAATTTCACTGAAAGGGACCACTAAAGGAGAATCAGGGAATGATGGAGAGAAGAGGATCAGCTGAAACGCTCTTCAGAGTAATTGTGGTCTTGATGTTTGACATTTCAGTTATTTGGTCCTGCTGCTTACATTCACTTATAAAGTACCTGAAAGCCATACTCATGTAAAGGTACAGATATCTTACCAGAAAATGACTTTGGTAGAAGCTGAAGTCAACCATTTAGAATATTACTTGAGTAAAAGTCTTAAAGTATGTGATATTTATTGTACTTAAGTACAAAAAGTATTTTTTTTAATCTTAAACGTACTTAAGAATTGAAAGTAAAACTACAAGTAAATGCAAAATGGAAAGAAGCATAATATATATATATATATATATATATATATATATATATATATATATATAATATATAATATATATATATATATATATATTTATATAGGGGATTTTAATCAGCCTTCGTGCTTTCAATGTGGAACTAGCCACAGCTGGAGAGAGTTTCTTCTCAAACCTTATAAAAAGTAACTTAAACAACCCTCGCACTCTTTTTGCTACTGAGACTGACAAACCCTCCAAGTCAGATTCCCAGTGAAATGCTCTCCGACAGCAAATGCAATGAGTTTGCTTCTTTTTTTTCTGAGAAGATCATCAATATCAGGAAGGCGATTAGCCATTATCCTCAAGTAATGCAGAGGTCAGACAAATTCGACCTCAATATCAAAAAGAAAGATACTGTGTCTATTTTTGAAGCAATTGATAGCAACATTTTGGAAGAAATAGTGCAGCACCTAAAATCGTCAACCTGCTATCTTGAAACACTTCCCACATCTTTTTTTCAAAAGTGCGCTTAACTGTTTAGAAGCAGATCTCTTAGAAGTGGGGAATGCCTCAATTCTTTCTGGGACATTAACTGCGGGTTGTTAAGCCCCTCCTGATAAAGAACAATTTTGATAACACCATTTTGCCTTTTATAGGCAAAATTATAGAAAAGGTAGTCAGCTGAACAAATACTTAAACTCAAATGGATACCTGGACAATTTTCAATCTGGTTTCCGACTGCATCACAGCACAGAGACAGCACTCATTAAGATAATAAATGATATTCGCTTAAAATCTGATTCTGGCAAAATATCAGTGCTGGTACTACTAGATCTCAGTGCTGCGTTTGACACTGTCGATCATAATATACTACTAGAGAGACTGGAAAACTGGGTCGGGCTTTCTGGGATGGTACTCAAATAGTTCAGGTCATACTTAAAAGGGAGAGGTTATTATGTGAGTATAGGAGAGCATAAGTCCCACAAGGCTCAATTCTTGCACCGCTCTTCTTTAGCCTGTATATGCTCCCACTAAGTCAAATAATGAGAAAGAACCAAATTGTTATGCTGATGATACCCAGGTTTACCTAGCCTTATCTCCAAATGACTACAGCCCCACTGACTCCCTCTGCCAATGCACTGATGAAATTAATAGTTGGGTGTGCCAGAACAGTCTTCAGTTAAACAAGGAAAAAACTGAAGTCATTGTATTTGGAAACAAAGATGAAGTTTTCAAGGTGAATGCATACCTTGACTCTAGGGGTCAAACAACTAAAAATCAAGTCAGGAATCTTGGTGTGATTCTGGAGACAGACCTTAGTTTCTGTAGTCATGTCAAAGCAGTAACTAAATCAGCATACGATCATCTAAAAACCCTGCAAGAATTAGATGCTTTGTTTTCAGTCAAGACTTTTAGAAACTTGTTCATGCCTTTATCACCAGCAGGGGTGGACTATTGTAATGGTCTCCTCAACGGCCTTCCCAAGAAGATTATTAGACAGCTGCAGCTCATCCAGAACGCTGGATTGATTTTTAAAGTACTTTTACAACGTACGTTTATAAATCACTCAATGACCTAGGACCGAGTCAGAAATACCAAGGATTCACACAAAACGAGGGGAGTGCTTTTAGTTATTATGCTGCCTGCAGTTGGAATCAGTTTCCAGAAGAGATCAGATGTGCCTAAACCATTAGCCCCTTTTAAATCTAGACTCAAAACTCATCTGTTTAGCTGTGCATGTATTGAATGAACACTGTGCGATGTCCGAACTGATTGAACTGTATTTTGATGTATTCGTATTTTATGTGAAATCATTTTCTATTTTTAACTGTCTTAAATTCATTTTAAATAAATTTTAAATCATTTTCAAAGGTTTTAAATTCCTTGTTTTATTTTTGTGATTATTTTTTTTTTTTTAAATTTCATTTTAAAATGTAAATTTTAATGTTGTGATTATTTTTTTTTATGATTAATGTGCTATATAAATAAACTTGCCTTGCCTTGGTTGAGCTGCACTAGAGAAGGTACCGAGTGTTATCACTATGTCGGAGACACGCTAGCTTTCCCAAGGCAGACAAACTTAGAGTGGTTACAATCATCCTGGTTTAAATCACACTCAAACTGATTTGATTTTAAAGCAATATTTGCACTGAAGCTCACAGGCGGCTATGGTTCGGGGCATGACATTTTCCCCGACGACCAAATGATTTTCCCGAGTGCTGCCAATCACAGCACACACTGACCCAGCTGACCAATCACAGCACATTTCGTATTTCAGAAGATGGGCCTTCATTTGATACAGGAACTATTCGAGCCGTTCATGCCAGACTGGGGAGAGAAGTGCTGTAATAATGTAAAATATGTGAAAAATAATGTGTTTTTCGATCAACCTAGTATGAGAGCCTGTTCTAGTACACCCCCAAAACAAAATCAAGACTTTGTAAAAGAGTTCATTACCAGGTATGCATTACGATCCACATTAGTCAGTGGTTTATCTGCTGAATTAGTAATTAGTTGGAAGTTTGTTTTTGTCAGTAATATCTCTGCCTTCTAAAAGTGTTGTACACAATATCCATGTTCTTAGAATTAGAATGTCTAATCAAATTATTGTACCTGATCAGATCTTATATAGATAACACCAAATTTGCTGTTGTTGGCACACTTGTAGACAAAAAAATAAAAAGCTTTCACAAAATAGAAGACAGAGAGAGAAAGAGCGAAGGGAGGCTGCTAAAGACAGTTCAACATTTAAAAACAACCAAATTAAAGATTAAATTTCAATATTTAATTGTTTGTTTCTGAAACAATGTTGAACACCAAAGCTGTAGCCTTCCTAAAAAAAGACTAAACAGAGTTTGTTGGCTATTAGTGACTACAGGTGGAAAGATATTTTTTATTTATTTTTTATTTGTTTTCATAGCAATATCTGGCAACACTGACATAACTTAAACTGATAATCAAAAGAGCCCAGGACAAGATACCACATTCGGTAAGGTAATAAAATAAAATAAAAATAAAATTATAAAAACACATCATGATATTATCTGTCAGAAACATTATAAACGTGATCAAAACAGTAGCATATAACTCTAGTGCAGAGATCTGTAGAACAAGTATGTTTACGTCTGTGCTATTCATATACATTTTCACAAAGTCATGCCAACAACATTCATAAGTGTACTAGACAAAGTTATCATCTAAATAGCAATGGTTATTAATGAAAACTATAACAGTAATAGGCCTATGTATTGCTGAATGAATAATAAACAGCTGATAAAAATCATATACCCCTAACCTTAAGTAATGGTGCAATGTGATATAATTTAACAATTCTCAGTCCTCCAAAACAGAGAAAACATCTTTCACAAACATCTACATATCCGTCTATTTCAGTGTATATAATGACTGGGGTTATTTTAGTGCAATTCCGACCACAGTAATTTTCAAACCCTGGCTACAGATGTGGTACATTCCATTCCCCAGTGTGTTTCTCCATTTCACAGTCTGGCAGAAATGAGGGGTGGTTACAAAATACAATGTCACATGACAGTAAACGTGTACAGTTGCAAAGATGCTGGGGTTGGCTCAACTTACCCCACTCTCCCCTACTTCCATTGAAGATGAAGGCAGAAGCAGGCTCAGAGAGTGAGAGAGAGCCCACTCTTATCAAAACATCTACAATAAAGTCAATTATTACAGAGGGCTTGACAAAAGGGGTAATCCAAAAACACGAGCAATTGTGCAGGCTGGGGCAAACAGTATCCAAAATAGGGCTAGGCACACAGGATATTCAAAACACACAGGCGAGAATCACAAACAGGCAAAACTATGACTTTGACTAGACTAGACTAGACTAGACTAGACAAAACTAAAGCAGGCTCCATAAAGTAGCTTTTAAAGCAATACATGCTAAACAGCAATAAACACAAAACAATACTCAGCAGTTTGGGCAGGAACTGAATGGATCTTAAATGGACAGAATAATGAGGTAAAGAGGAGGGAGGAGCTAATCAATTACTATGGAAACTAACAAGATTGGCAAATGAACAAGGGAGAACAGAAACAATGGGGAACAAGAAAACTTCAAAATAAGAGTCTACAAAAACCTAGGACAGGGGAACATAGACTGAAATCATGACACACCTCCTGTCACGTCCTCAAGACCCCACAACACATGGAGGCAGGGCCATGTTGTTTTTCTAATGTTAAACCTAAGCTATGTGTAAATAGTTGTAAGAAAAAAGGATTTACATTAATGTATAGAACAATTTGTTTTAATGTGTAAAAAACTAAAAAAAGATTTACAGGACAAAAAAAACATAGAAGAATGTTTTTGAGAAAAAAAATGTTTTAATTTGTTTTAAACAATGTTTTAATTTGTTTTAAACAATTATAACACATGCGAATATGGAAAAAACAAAAATGCTCATTTACAAATAAATTACACTACAAAAATGAATAATGTATACAACTTATACAACTTTTAACTTACATCATAAAATTAACCCCCAGAGGGTGTATTAGTTTTTATCTCAAAATAATTTTTTATAGCTTGTTGAAATTGCCACTTTTGGGGTATGAGCCAAAAACGCACAGTTTTTGTGTTTGTCCCCTTAAATGAAAATGAGCTGGTGTCCCCGCCTCCCTATTCAGACAAGAGCTCATGCTCGCGGGCATACCACCGGCATAATTTTTTTTTCTACATATTTGCTTCAAAAGGTTCTTCAAGTGATGCCATAAAAGAACTATTTTTGGTTTCACAAAGAACCATTTCAGTCAAAGGTTCTTTAAAGAACCATCTTTTTCTTAGCTTTTTATAATCTGAAGAGCCTTCTTTCACCACAAAGAAGCTTTTGTTGAAACAGAAAGGTTCTTCAGATGTTAAAGGTTCTTTATGGAGCAATTTAGACAAAAAGGTTCTTCTATGGCATCGTGGAGCGGTTTACCTGGTGGTGACCTTGTTACTGATCCCACGGCCCTGCCTCACATTGCATCCAAAAGAATTTTTATCTATTTTGATAGTTGTGTTCGTGAAAAGCGCTATACAAATAAACTTGAATTGTGAACAAATGTGAACATTTTATGAGGGGCTGATTCGTTAATTCTTTTTATTTGTTGGCATGTGTGGAGATGTCTGTGTTCTTCCATCTCTTGCCTCTTTCAGTTTTATTCATGAATTAAGTTTAGTAGTGATTGTTGAGTGTGACTGATTATAAGTGTTTGTCTTGTAGAATATCATCACTGTTTGATGAAGATGATTGCCTTCACTTAAATACTCTTACGCTCTGCTTGGTTCTTTCTTTTGGAAGCACTCTTGTTCTTATATGTTTGGATTTGTCTTTTTGTCTGGTTCTCATTGTAACTATGTAAACAGCCTCAGAGACTTATGACTTTTATTTGTCACGTAAATATTTTCTAAAAAAAGTCATTTAAGTGTCAAAGCTAATATGCAAAACTCCTCTCAAAAGACTGTACTGAGAACTACTAAGAAGTGGACATGAATGTTGTAGTTTTCATAATGCTAAAGTTTTATTTATTTATTATTATTATATATCTTTTTATTTTAATAAGCTGTTTTTAACATGGCAAATATTGTGTGCTTTGTACTCTGGGAAGAATATTTTTAGACATTTACCTTTCTGTGTTCCTTACCTTTACATCAGCCAAGAGGAAAAGTGTCTTGAAGTAAACAGAAACACTATTTTTAAATATTATTAAATATTATTAAAAACATGATTAATTTATAACTGATGGAATATTTGTGTCTCTAAAATATTTATTTTTTAAAATAACCAATATTAAAGTTATTACTGAGTTGTAATATTGAGTTATAAATGATTTCAACACTGATGGACTGCTTTCAGTGCCATCTTTGTTATGGTGGTTGCATCCTGTGAACTACTGTTATGTGGTGATCGTTGGCAGTTGGGTTTGTTTTTGCTCTCAGCGATTTCTGTCTCCCTCTCTACTGTTCCATTGTCCTCTGCTGCTCTGTCAGGTGTTATTTACATACTGCTCCTATTTCCTGGTTATCAAATATCACTCCATCCACTGATCCTGCAGGAAGCGCAGCAATAGAAACAGCCAAAGAAGCACAGCACAGCCAGAGCCCCATGTGGGCTCATTTCTCTCCTGTCCCCCATACAGTTTGCAAAACTGTTTGATGGGAAACAAACGAAGCTTTTTCGAAACTCAATTGAAATAATTACTTCTTAAAGTGATTTACTGTTCGAATCGCTGGAAACACCACACGCTGGTGACCTCTGCTGGAGGAGGAACAGTGAAAATACTGAGAAAATGCAGTTCAAAGATGCAAAACAACACCCTTTACAATCCAAATATAAATGCTATTGAAGCTGTATTCTATTAAATGCATTTAACAAAGAATCTAATGTGATTAAATATTAACTGTCTTTATAATATGTGGTATTTGTTTAAATCACAGGGCTTGTTTTGTTCATTTTCAGACCAATAAGAGACTTTTAAATGCAGCTCTTCATTTGTTAGATACAAGTGTGTCAGATTCGAAATCAGGTATATATATATATATATATATATATATATATCTATATATATAACAAAATCAAGCATCATTGGTTCATAGATATCATAGATAACCATTGACATTTCAAATCATTTCAAAACTCATTTCGAAGATTGCTGAAATCACTTGACGGTAGATACGCTTGTTTTATAGGCATACCTGTAATTTGTCTTTACAGTTTTGGTCTGATGTTAGTTCTTTTTTACTTGACCCAAGAAACGTTAATGATATGCTGTCCCTCAAAATTATACTATATGTTACACACACAGAAGCAAAATGTTGTGAATTTCTATATTTTGCACGTTAAATATCACATCCACTAATAAAAATGTGCAAAACATCTACCTAATTGTGATGTGTTCTTAACAGAAATGGAGACACTTAAAAAAAATCTTTAACATTAGTCAATAACAAAATAATAATAATAATGATAATAATACATTGCTAAATTTTATGGAAAGATTCTTTGCATATAACGCTCTTGCCATACATCACAAAGTTCTTTGGTTCTTGAATCTGTCTGTAAGAAAAGGAAGAAACATTTGATTGCTGTTACATTTTTGTTTTGTTTTGTTTAGTTTTCTTTTTTTATTTTATTTTGTATTATTTTCCTTTTTATTTTTAGACTTATCTGGTATATTATTGTATCTTTTTTGAATTATCCATTCCTGTATACAGTATCTGTTGTAGTAACAGATATAGTAACAAATATTTGTAAAAATAATTTGTTCCATTATCTTTTTTGAATTATCCATTCCTGTATACAGTATCTGTTGTAGTAACAGATATAGTAATAATAATAATAATAATAATAATAATAATAATAATAATAATGTGATGTTTTATACATGCTCCGAATCACTGGATCGAAACAAATGATTCTGAAATATCCAGCAGAGCATACTGTGTGTGATATTCTGTACACTGCGAACCTAAAATTCAATCTAAATTCAATTTCAAATGTATTTAACCAGAAGTAGACAGTGACAGAGGCAGAGCACAGTGAAGGGTGGGATCGATTTTAATGAAGTTAGTAAATTTCCATGTGGTGAAAAGTAGTACATTTTGAGTTTATGGATGTTGTGCTATTCATGAACCACAAAATTAAATTAAAACAGAGAAGCAGCAGCAACAACATTTCAGCCATAAAAAAGAAAGAAAGAAAAAGAAAGAAAAAAAAAACATTAGATGAAATCTTCAGAATGATACAGTGGCAACAAAACAGAGATAGCTTAAAAAAAAAAAAAAAAAAAAAAAAAAAAAACACATCCTGCCACAGAATAAATGTGAGAGGTGTTAATCAGGGATCCATGTGAGCTCTAATATTTGATCATCACTGATTGTTTAAGATGATATTTCCATACAAAGGCGCCTTTGGATTCTGAAAGGAAACACAAACTCAGTCAGGAACCTGCTGATGCAACAGTTAAAACTTCTTCTTTTTTTTTATTATATTTTTATATGTAGCTTCAAAATCACTCAGAGAGAATATTAACTTGAGCCCAGCCTGTATAGAGGCTGCTCACTGCAGAACTAATGGGTGGAGCTTGAAGTACAGGTCCTCCTAGCTGGAAACACGTTCTGGGTGTTGCTAGACAGGTCAAGCTCCAGCCATTACAAAAACAAACAAAAAAACAAAAAAAAACCTCCACCCATTTCATCCAGACTCCAGAGAAGGCGTGCATGCAACCATAATATATTTGTTATTTTTGTTTCAAGCCAACCTTAAAGGGGTCATATGATGCTTTTTTAAAGATCATTATTTTGTGTATTTGGTGAAACAGAATATGTTGACATGCTTTAATGTTCAAAAAACATTATTTTTTAAATACTGTAATGATTATGATTCGATTGATGGTGCGTGACGTCACTGCCACGGACAAACACGGAAGGAGTGATGTCTTCGAGCACACCTGTGGACAAAGAACAGTTTTGGGACGCTTTTAAATGCGGGGGAGGTGAAAGGTGAGGACGCTCTGTTGCCTGATAATTAACTGTGAAAGAGATTGAGACGCTGTGTTTTAAACCTGCTGGTTCAAAAAAGAAGGGGATCCGTGGGGTTCGTGGTTGGCTAGCACCACCGGCGTGAAGAAAAACCGGGCTCCCGCTTATTGGCCCGGAGGTAGGTGGACTTGGCAGGCTGTTTGAAAGAGACTTTTTCTCAGCATTGCTGCGCAGGGGAAGGTGGAGTCCTCATAGTGACGGCAGGGTGTCGCTGGACGTGGACAGGGAAGTCCGAAATGATTTATTATTATATAAGATGTATGTGTGTTGTAGTTGGTGGGCTCAGCCAGTGGTGATTACTGTCCTCCCGAATTGTATGTTGACTGTCTGCAGTTGTGGACAGTAACGGAGTAGCTTTACTTCGTTACTGTACTTAAGTACATGTTTCAAGTATCCGTACTTTACTGGAGTAGTTTTTATTTTTAGTAACTTTTACTTCTACATTACAAAGCACTTTTTACTTCACTACATTTCATAAAAACATAAATCGTTACTCCTTATAATATATCACGTGCTCCGACACAAAGAAAGCGGTGTTTGATGCATTAACCACGAACTGATTCTTTTCAATGAAGCTTTTAAATCGGTTCGCAAATCGCACCAAACGATTCATTCACGAATTGGAATGATCCGATTGCAGCTGTTCTCGAGTCGACAACTCACTGATTCAAATGAACCGTTTAGTGCGAGTCTCCAGTGAAATGAATTCACAAATAAGAACCGGGAGATCTTGTGAGCGTGCGCGCGACTGATGCTGCTAACAGTAAGTTACTAATGTCGAATTTTAGGATTGCAAATCAAAAAATTCAAGACCTGCAAATCATATTTAGGTCAAAACTGTCAGCTGTTTGTGAACTAAATCTGCTGTAAACGGTGATCTATTTAAGCCCACTGAATGCTTGAATTCAGACACATCAATCGGTGTCGCTATGTTTTAGGTCAAAAAAACGAAACATTAAAATAACTCAGATAAAATAAAATAATATGCACGTTCAAATTCTCCGCTGCCATAACAGTTTTATTAAAATGCTACGCATTTAGCCCTATGTGACCTCTGTTTTTATATTGTTTATCAACAATACACATTTTTATTAACCAGCTGAGTTAGACAGATATAAATAATAAGTAAATATTGTTAACTGATGCTAACTGTCTAGCTTAATAGGTTGATGTTGTTAAGTTGTGGTTATTTTTTGATATATAGCCCAATTATATTTATTCAACCATCTAGATAGATTACATCTGGGGAAAAGAAAGGCTGTGATGTTCAGAACATGTTAACTACAGTAATTATCAAAGTGGGGAAGTGATGCCCTCTGGGAGTATTTGGCCTGGGGTGTTTTTACACAAGGTTTGAGAAGAAAAAAAAAATTATGAAAATATAATTATATTTTCCCTAAATGTTCTTCCTAACTTCAGGCCTTATTCTCATGTCATATATAACTGTGATGTTCTGCAAAACAGCAAACTTTAAAACACGTTTTTTCTTAATGGTGAAGATCAGAAAATCGTATCTGTACTTTTACTTAATTTGTGTTTTTTGTCCACCACTGATTGTCTGTGCTGGTTATTACACACAGGGCATGTGATTTAGGCTTGGAGTTTCTAATTAAGTGTGCTTTGCATGAGATTTCACACTATTTATTGTTTGCTGTGAATTTGGAATGAGTATTTGGGTTCTCTTTTAAATGTGTTTCACGGTTTAATGAAATAATATGACCAGTGTATGTAATCAGGATATTCAGACCGGGTTAGAATTAAAGGTGGTGGCAGAATAAGTGTTAATCTGCAATAAGAATGCTTACTAGGCTGAATTCATTACAATACTGTACATTATTGTAGGTCCTCTAAGCCCCGCCTCTCTCAAACGAACGCTCCTTTTCTACAAAGTCCCTCCTTCCGACAAGCGCAGTCTGCGATTGGCCAACTGACCCAGTGCATTGTGATTGGCCAAACACTGCAAGCACTCGTCGGAAATGTAACGCCCCTTTCCATAATCGCGAGCTTCATCTTTCAAACTAAATGTAAAGACAGTTAATAATGTCCTTAGTTTTACCATCGGTTCAAGCCTGAAAGAGGAACAGAGTCACGTGACAGACACAGTGATGAAGCTCGTATGTGTTTGCAGTACACAAGTCACGGACGGTTAAGACCGCTGACTCCACTGTGTGACCGTCTCTCTCTCTCTCTCTCTCTCTCTCACAAACACACATGCACACACAAACATACACACACAAAACTCTGCATTTGAGCAGTTAATAGCGAAATGGTCATCCATAAAATGTGTTGCTGTTCTGTTGTAAGTAATCTTAAAGATTCCTAAATGCATCTACTTTTGGAAGCCAAATAAAGTGCTTTTGCTGTCGTCTAGATACACACAGCATCTCCCTGACATGACTGCTTCAACACTAACTACGCCTTCTTTCTTTGCGTAAACATTTGGACGGCGTTATGCAAATATTTCCACATAGTGACATAGAGATGTGGGGGTGTGTTAGAACGAGCCGTTTTAGGGGGGCGTGGCAGAGTCTTAACCTTGATAAAGAATATCTCTTTGGATTTGAAACTTTAGTCTTTGCAACTTTACAGATCTTCTTCATGCACCAAGAGCTTGTAACATTTCAAAGAATAAAGAAAAATTGAAATTGCATCATATGACCCCTTTAAGAGTTTTTTTTTTTTTTTTTTTGTCCCACTGTATTACTTTTCCATTGTTTTTCTATGTAGACAGCTCATGTCTAGGTCAGCTGATTTTGTTTATGCTCGTAAAGTTGCTTCGCCAAGCACCAAGAGTTGCCATGTCCACATATTGTAAGCATTTTGGACGTGCTATTTTCCCCCCAGCTATTAAGCTGAAGTGTGTACGTGGGCACGACCGATCATTCACCTCTGGAGTAATAACAAACATCGAAAACTGTTTTCGGTGGTAAAAAAAAAAAAAAAAAAAAAAAAAAAGCACAATTAAAAACGGACGAGTGTCTTATGGCACGAATCTCCCCAACCTCTGCAAACACGGAAGTCTCACTCGTGATGGAGATAAACTTGCTTTCTTCCGGGAAACACAAAAGGTGGTAGAACACAGAAAGTAGGGACTGACAGTTACTGTATAATTCACTTGAATTGTTTGTCTGAATAGATGCAATGAAAGTGAATGAGTGAGTGAGGCTGACGTTACTGCCTAAAATAAACTCATGTGAGTTTGTAACTGTACCTTTTTTATTTTTGGATGAACTAATAATTAAATATAATGATAATTTATCAATATTTTATTATTTGGAGGAAACAATATTTTTATGTCTGTTAATAAGTTTTGCTTTGCGCAAATTAATTTACTGTATGTTAGTATTTACACTGAGGTGCATACAGTAAATAGCATGAAAAACGTACAATCCCTACTGAAGGTAATAATGATCTTGGCAGACCACCCACATCTGTTAACTAACTGACTGTCATATTACACACAAAACACACAAGCTTCAGTCAGACTAACTGACTGCAACAGTCATGAATGATCTTACCTTTTTTCGGGGTTTTGGTTTAAAATCAGTTGTGTATATCTCCGGCATCACGACTGCATTAACAATAATCAAAGTCATGTTAAAACACAAAGCTTTCAGTCTTGTATTGAAATGTATGCCTTGGAGATAAATATTTCAACATAGGCATTAATTACTTGCTTTTCTGACCTGTTTTTCTAAATTTCTTCCAGATGCAGAAGATCAGTATTGCAGCTACAATCAACAGAAATCCAGCAGCAGAAATCAGCACTATGTAAAATAAAGGTAGTCCCTGATCTGTAATGGACAAAAAGAGCCATTAGTGTTACTGAATCTGTTGGTCTGATTTTCAACAAACAATATCAAAAAATAGCACTGTATAACTGAGAGTTCAAATCAACATTAATCTCAGCGCTGCCGTACCTGCACATGTGTGACAGAGTTGAGTGATGTCCAGATGTTGAGTCTGGTTGCTGATGGGATTGTTGAGCACACAGCTGTAGGTGTTTTTATCCTGATATTCCACCTCCAGAGGTAGAGAGAGACTGATGCTGAGATCAGACACACTGATGCTGGACAATAAACTGTTTCCTTTGTACCAGGAGAGAGTCACATGAGCCACATTCACCACTGAACACAGCAATGAACAATTCTGCTGTGATGATGATGATGATGATGAACATTGTGAAGAGTTACTGCTGATGACAGGAACAGGCAGACGAACTGAAAACATCAGAGAATAAACAGAAACCTGGGTAAATCTAGTCAACAATCTTATTTTCAGTGTAGTGTGTTGACAGTCAGTAAGTGTTTCATCCCAAACTTCAGTATGGAAATAGTTTCAATACCACTAAAACACACTTGACAGCATTTGTGGCGTTGAAGGTCATTACAAATGATCTCTCCTCACCATAGACAGAAACATTGAATGTTTTTGATGTCAGTTTCGCTCCACTGATCTCTAGTTCATAAACTCCAGTGTGTTCAGTTGTGATGTTTGTGATGGTCAGAGATCCAGTTTGATCGTCCAGCTTCAGTCTGTCTCTGAATCTCCCATTAGTACCATTAAATGAGAAGATTTGCTTCTTTTTCTTCATTTTAGAAAGTTGAGACTTTTCAGCTCCAAAATTCCACAGGACGTCTTCATCTTCATGTATTTCAGTAAGATCAGTGTTTAGAGTAACAGAATCTCCCTCCATCACTGACACTGAATCACCAAACACACCTGATGAACAAACAGATTTCACACAGATTAAGGCTCCTGATGGTTTACAAAGCCTGAAATTCGTCAACGCCACATGTTTTGTATATGCGAGATATAGATCAGTAGATAAACTTTTCAACTAATGAATTTATACTTTTGTTGTTCATGGTTAATATCAAAGTATTTATTTTTTTAATTATAAGACAATATTTGCATTTGTAAACCTTGAGATTTAAGTAATATTCGCTACAGCAATTTCCATTACGTTCCCCGATTTTTAACAGCTGTGAAGAATGTTACTAATATGAGGCCCAAAAAACACATATATTTATAACTTACCAATCAGGTGCCACCAGCACAAACAGAATAAAACAAACACGTGAAACATTTTCTTCATTTGCTCAGTGAAAAGTCTGATCTAAAGCAGATGTTCATCTGGTGTGTGAATCCTCCCGTGACCGCGTTTTGACCCTCCTACTGGGTGAAATGCACAAATGAATATGGTATATATATACTGTAAAATGCTTATCTGGCTATTTTTAAGACTTGATAACAGTAAACATTCTTCATTATATCATTTAACACTGAACATTTTCAAAAAATAATATTTTAAAGAATGAAGATAACCAAACAGTTCCTGGTAGCCATTGACTTCCATAGTATTTTTTTCGTACTATCGGAGTCAATGGGGACAAAGACTATAGAATACCCAAGATGTGTCACTCGTACAATTTTGAATGGGGGAAAGTGCAACGCTTAATATGGCCGCTCAATCGCAGGAAGCGGAGCCAATGACAGAGCCAATCGCTAATCGGTAAAGTCAGGGCATCACTGCGGCTGCAATTAGAAGTTTCAGTTGCTATAGAAACAGTCAGCGCTCTGAGACGTGCTCCTAGGACTGCGCATGCGCACTGGCTGATCTAGCCTGAAAAATAAGCTTTTAATAATGCTATTTGAGCAAAAGAAACAACATTTATGACACAGTTGTAGTAAGATTTCACTGGTGATTTCTAATATAAGATTCAATTGTAAACAAAAATTTGATGTTCCCCATTCAAAGAGATAGAAGCTGCACTTGCATGATCGAGAGTCGTTTCAAAGATGGCTGACGAGTGACATGACTTGAATAAAAGGGACTTTAATGGGGACCAGAAACTACTGGGTTACCCAACATTCTTCTAAATATCTTATTTTTGTGATTAAAAGAAGAAAGAAGTTCATGAACGTTTGATTAAATGAGTAAACTCCATCTCACATTGTGGCATTAGCAGCTCATCATCTGAGAGTCAAACTGAAACTTGCTGTGGTCAGTATTCTTCGGAAATGTGGTTTGATCTGGGGGGTGGACAGCTTGTAGGTGAGA
The DNA here is from genome assembly GCF_018340385.1 of Cyprinus carpio. NCBI lineage: Eukaryota > Metazoa > Chordata > Actinopteri > Cypriniformes > Cyprinidae > Cyprinus > Cyprinus carpio. Next base: position 3,698,816 of record NC_056593.1, on the reverse strand, counting down.
GCATGCCAGTAGCCAGCTATAAGGTCACCAAGGTTCAGACCTCTGTAAATTTTTAATTTTCAAAAATAAAATGTGTTCTCTAAACAACTATTCTGCTATTTTAAAGCTCCTCACATGAGTGTCTGCATGTATAATTAATTTTAGACAGTTTGCAAGAATGTTTAGCGCCGTGGTATGAACCGAGAAATGTGAGTGAGGGCGCGGGTGCCACCGTGTTGCCAGATCCAGTTATTATAAGCACGTTTGGACTAGTGTTTTCTACTTAATTTGACACTTTAGAAAGTTAATAGAGAGGGAAGTTGCACTTTAGGGTTAGCGATATCTTTATCATATCTTATTTACAAATGATTTGAACTCATTTCGGTTTAGTTTTTATTAATTTTTATTTTTTCTTTTTATTTATTTTCCTGGCAATGTCTGGCAACACTGCCAGAACTTAAACTGATTATAATCAAAAGATCCCTCAGACATGTTTGTGCTGACATGATACCACAAAACACACAAAAAAAAAAAAAAAAAACCCACGCACATCATGATATTATCTGTCAGAAATGTTATCAACACTATCAAAACAGTAGCATATGCCACACTAATGCAGAGATCTGTAGAACAAGTAATTTACGTCCATGCTATTTCATATTGTAGTCATGCAAACAACATTCATAAGGGTGCTAGACAGAGTTATCATCTATATAGCAATGATTATTAATGAAAACTATAACAGTAATAGGCCTATGTATTGCTGAATGAATAATAAACAACTGATAAAATGATATACCCCTAACTTAAAGTATTGGTGCAATGTGATATAACGCTCATTCCTCCAAAAGAGAGAAAACATCTTTCACAAACATCTACATATCTGTCTCTTTTAAAGTGTTTAGTGTATATAATGAGTTGTATGTGGGGTTATTATAGCGCAGTTCCCACCCAGACCTCACTAATTTTCAAACCCTGGCTACGGCCATGTGTACCGATGTTAAATGTAATGTATAGGCACTGAGAGATTCAAAGACAGGCTGAAACTGGATCATCACACTGGATCTCTGACCATCACAAACAGCACCAAAACAGACGCAGGACTCGAGGATCATTTGCAGAAGCCGCAGCTGGGAAAAAGTCTTTAATGTTACCGTCTATGGTGACTTTTTCATAAAAAGCTGCAGTTGAGCTCAGATGGAGATTAGCGACTCATTAGCTCAGCGACTAATGGTCTAATCATCTCTGACCAGCTTATTATAATCTGTATAAATGAGGATTCAAGAAAGGGCTTGTCATTTTCATCTTCACAGTTCTATCATGTTGAAGAGTTTGTTATTATTTGCAGCAGAAAGATCCTCCAGCAGCTGTTGGTTTGTGTTTCAGGTGTTCCTGCTGATGAACCAAATGCAGTGAAGAAAACGAGGGAGCATATGTGACTTTAAATCCTGGTAAAATAAGAAACCAAATCACTGTAATCATAGGAGATCAGAGTAAGATCTGTACAGATGATCAGTGTGAAGAGAGATTCAGAGACACACTGGAGGCCAATCAAAATGGATTTCTGATCATCAAAGACACCAGAATCACAGACTTTAGGGTTTATGAACTACAGATCATCAACAGCAGCTTCAGTGTCACCAGAGTGAGGAGATTCAGTGTTACTGTCACTGGTGAGTGTATCATTCAGACATTCAGTGTAGTTTCTTTATCTGCATTTTTTAAAAACTTCAATATTTTTGAATCAACCTAATAAGGCGGCGGGCTTTGTATTTACATCAATGACGCGTGGTGCCGCGATGCTGTTGTGGCCTGCAAACACTACTCACTCCTGGTGGAGTTTATGATTATTAAGTGCCGGCCGTTCTATCTACCGAGGGAATATACAGCCATACTGCTCGTTGCTGTATACATTCCTCCGAACAGCAACAGCAACAGGAACGATGCACTAAATGAACTGTACCAGCACATCAGTGAGCAGCAGACAGCCTACCCTGATGCTTTTCTCATCATAGCTGGGGATTTCAACCATGCAGACTTAAAGAGTGTGTTTCCAAAAATACACCAACCCATTAACTTTCCAACACGAGGTAAAAACATTTTAGACTTTGTCTATACCACTCAGAGAGGAACTTACAAAGCCCTCCCCCTCCCCCACCTCGGTGCCTCAGACCACATCACTGTCATGCTAATGCCTGCATACAGACCGCTCGTTAAAGTCGCCAAAACCAGTTCACAAACAAATTCAAGTGTGGCCGGAAGTGTCGTCAGACGCTCTTCAAGACTGTTTTGACACAACTGACTGGAATATGATTAAGCAGGCTGCCACATACAATAACACCACAGACCTCCAAGAGTACTCAGAGACTGTCACTGCCTACATCACCAAGTGTAATGATGATGTAACAGTCACAAAGACCATCACTGTCTGGGCCAACCAGAAGTCATGGATGTCAGGGGAGGTCTACAGACTCCTGAAGACGTGGAACGCTGCCTTCAGAGCTGGAGATGAGGACTGAGGACTGCTAGGGCCAACCTGTCCCGTGGCATCAGACAGGCTAAGAGACAGTACTCCAGGAGGATAGCCCATCGTTTCAGCGACAGCAGAGACACTCGGAGCCTGTGGCAGGGGATACAGACCATTACGGACTACTAGCCCCCACGCGGACCTGTGACAGCAACATCTCCCTGCTGAACGAACTGAACACCAACTTCGCTTGCTTTGAGGGAACAAAACAGCTCCACTGCACAGAAGACTCCACCTCCTCCCGGTGACCAAGTGATGACGCTGACCCCAGACAGCGTGAGGAGATCCTTCAGCAGGATCAATGCATGCAAAGCTCCGGGTCCTGACAACATTCCTGGGCATGTACTGAGAGACTGTGCAGTGGAACTCACTGATGTCTTCACAGACATTTTCAACATCTCACTTAGTCAGGCTGTTCTTCAAAGCTACCACTATCATTCCAGTCCCGAAGAAGCTGTCTCCATCCTGCTTCAATGACTACTGTCCTGTTGCACTTACTCCCATCCTCATGAAGTGCTTTGAATGGATAGTCATTCACCATATCAAGTCTGCCCTCCCCCCCTCCCTGGACCCCTTCCAGTTTGCATATAGGTCCAACCGCTTACCCAGTGGACGCCATCGCAACTGCTCTCCACTCAGCACTCACACATATAGACAAAAAGGACTCATACGTCAAAATGCTGTTCATAGACTTCAGTTCAGCATTCAACACAATCATACCTCAACAGCTCATTTACAAACTGGTTCAGCTGGGGCTCAACACTTCGCTGTGCAACTGGCTGTTGGACCTTCTGACTGGAAGACCTCAGGCAGTACAGGTTGGCAGTAATACATCCAGCACCATCACACTGAACACTGGGGCCCCCAAGGATGTGTGCTGAGCCCCCTCCTCTTCACTCTGCTGGCCCACGATTGCACACCGTCACGCGCAACTCCAACCTCTTCATTAAGTTTCCGGATGACACGACTGTGGTGGGTCTCATTAGCAACAGAGATGAGACAATAACTACAGGTGCGAGGTGAGCCGCCTGGCCGGGTGGTGTATTGACAACAATCTCTCTCTGAACGTGGAGAAGACGAAGAAGATTGTTGTTGACTTCAGGAGAGTGCACACTCAGCATGCTCCTCTGACCATCAACGGTGTGACTGTGGAGAGAGTGAGCAGCACCAAGTTCCTGGGTGTTGCACATCACAGAGGACCTGCTCCTGGACCGACAACACTGCAGCACTGACCAAGAAAGCACAGCAGCGTCTCTACTTCACTCCGCAAGCTGAGAAGAGCTAGAGCCCAGGCCCCCATCATGTGCACCTTCTACAGAGGCACCATCGAGGAGCATCATGACCAGCTGCATCACTGTGTGGTATTGCACCCTGCAACGCGTCCTGCCGGAAGACCCTTCAACGCATAATGAGAGCAGCTGAGAAGATCATTGGTGTCTCCCTCCCCTCCAGGACATTTACGGAACCTGTCTCACTCGCAAAGCCCTCTGCATTGCAGGTGATCCAGGCCACCAGCACCAGCAGACTGAAGGACAGCTTCATTCATCAGGCTGTCAGGAAGCTAAACTCACTCCCCAAACTTGCCTCCCCTTCCCTCTTCTGCCCCAGGCACCACTGAACTATGAACCCCCCCCACCACCAGGTCCCACATCCCAAGGTCCTTCCATTCCCCCCCTCCCACTAACATACGATATAACATGCACCAGTCACTTTGTGCAGCATTGGTCTGCTCACTACTTAGCAACCAGTATGTATCCAGCCCAGCTGGTGGATCAGCACCTAGAAAGGACCTCTACAGCCCTGAAAGACAGCGGAGACCAGGACAACTAGAGTCCCAGAGACAGATCCCCTGTAAAAGACCTTGTCTCAGACGACCACCGGGACAAGACCATAGGAAACAGACGATTATTCTGGACAATCAGACTTTGCTGCAGCCTGGAATTGAACTGCTGGTTTCGTCTGGTCAGAGGAGAACTTTTCTCCATTCTGTCACCGATGGAGTTTTGGTTCCTTGCCGCTGTCAACTCTGGCTTGCTTAGTTGGGGACACTTCATTTACAGCGATATCATGACTTGATTGCAGATTATTGTACAGTACTATTTAAACTGAACTGAGCTGCATGATGACATCACCTGAATTCAATGACGAACTGCCTTTAACTGTCGTTCTGCATTATTGACACACTGTTTTCCTAATTAATGTTGTTCAGTTGCTTTGACGCAATCTTTTTTGTTTAAAGCGCTATATAAATAAAGGTGACTTGACTTGACTACTTCATTCAGCATAGAACTGATATCATTCTACTACTTCTTCATTCAGTTAATATAAAAGAACTGCTCTCTGAGCCCATTGTCACTTTAATCAGACTGAGTAAGGTTTTTTTTTTTTCTGTGCTATAATATTTTTTTCTGTGTTTTTTGTTCTCATTGGTGGTTTGCACTCTATCTGCCATGTGCCTTGCACTGCTTTATTTAACTTTATTTTTATGTTTATTATTTTTTTTACATGCCCTTATTTGTATAGTGTATTTTATATTTTATATTTGATCTGTATCTATCTGGATTTTTAGGCTCTACTGTTATCTGTATGCACCATGGGTCTGAGAGTAACGCAATTTCATTTCTCTGTATGAATGTACTGTACATGTGGAAGAATTGACAATAAAGCAGACTTGACTAACCGTTGGGTTGTGGACTGTTTAAAAACAACAAGCTTTGACTCAATAACACTGACGTGGAAAATGCATAATATCAGTCATTTGTGAACTGTTTCCTGTTGAGTTCACAGTGATGTGACATTGTTAACTGCAGTTGCTAAAAAACCACAGACTACGTCATTTAGCAGTTAAATCAATATCATACAATGGATGACCAAAGTCTAAAGGTGTAAATATCAGTCAGCAACTGGGAAAAAAAGCCCAATTGCAAGTCTGTGGTATTTTTGTGTTTGTGTAACTGAAACATTAATTACTGTGAATCTGTGTTTTCTTACAGGACTACGATGTTAATAATTCACCCTAAATTGGAAAGACTTTTCTTAAGGGACATGCGACGTCCTGAAATCAGACTCAGGCTGCAATTGAATGCTGCTAATAAAACTTATAATTTTGATACTTTCATTAATAGGGACACTTAAGGAAATGATGGAGAGAAAAGCATCGGCTTAAACTCTTTTTCTAAAAACCTTTTTTTACTTTTTCTACTATACTGTATGTGAATTAATTTCTATGTGAATTATGACCAAGATTTTACTCCCCACACACTGGAGTCTCATACTGGAGGACTAAAGTGCTCTTCACACTCTGTACTACTGATACTCTAAATGTTTCTACTTGTTTTGACTGAAATCATTATGTTTGCTAAGAAACTAACACTAACCCTGGCTGGACCATATGTCCACCAGCAGCACAGGAACCGAAACCAGCTTTAAGCTCCTTACATAGCCGAATCTGCGCTGGTTTGAGTGGGCCGCCTCCAGTTTTCCTCTTCTTTTGCTGCCTCCAGCTAGCGCTGTGATGTCGGTTGACCCTAGTTACCTGTGGTTGGCCTGGCCATGCGTCACTCAGAAAACAACAGGCCATTCAGAAGAGAGGCTCATGAATATTATTAGACAGGCTAAAATTGACTTGTTCTTAGCAGACCTCATAAGAAAGGAGCTGTAAAAATATGAGATGGTTTTCGGTATTTATACCCCAAATATATACACTGCTCAAAAAATTAAAGGAACACTTTGAAAACACATCAGATCTCAATGGGGAAAAATATCATGCAGGATATCTATACTTGGACTGGGTAATTTGTTAGGAATGAAAAGATGCCACATTGTTTAATGGAAATGAAAATTATCAACCTACAGAGGGCAGAATTCAAAGACACTCAAAATTAAAGTGAAAAAAAAGGATGCAGCAGGCTAATCCATTAAGCTGAAATTTCATTGCAGCAACTCAAAATGGTACTCAGTAGTTTGTATTTCCCCCACGTGCTTGTATGCATGCCTGACAACCTCAGGACACGCTCCTAATGAGACAAAGGATGGTGTCCTGGGGTATTCCCTCCCAGATCTGGACCAGGGCATCACTGAGCTCCGGGACAGTCTGAGGTGCAACCTGGAGACGTCAGATGGACCGAAACATAATGTCCCAGAGGTGTTCTATTGGATTTAGGTCAGGCGAGCGTGGGGGACATTCAATGGTATCAATTCCTTCATCCTCCTGGAACTGACTGCATACTCTCGCCACATGAGGCCAGGCATTGTCGTGCACCAGGAGGAACAAGGACCAAATGCACCAGTGTAGGGTCTGACAGTGGGTCCAAGGATTCCATCCCGATACCTAATGGCAGTAAGTGTTCCATTGTCTAGCCTGTAGAGGTCTCTGTGTTCCTCCATGGATATGCCTTCCCAGACCATAACTGACCCACCACCAAACCGGTCATGCTGAACAATGTTACAGGCAGCATAACATTCTCCACCCACGCTTTTCCAGACCCTTTTACATCTGTCACACGTGCTCAGGGTGAACCTGCTCTCATCTGTGAAAAGCACAGAGCGCCAGAGGCAGACCTGCCAATTCTGGTGTTCAATGGCAAATACCAATCAAGCTACACAGTGCAAGGCAGTGAGCACAGAGCCCACTAGAGGACGTCAGGCCCTCAAGCCACCCTCATGAAGTTCTGTTTCTGATTGTTTTCTCAGAGGCATTCACACCAGTGGTCTGCTGGAGGTCATTTTGTAGGGCTCTGGCAGTGCTCATCCTGTTCCTCCTTGCACACAAAGGAACAGATACAGGTCCTGCTGATGGGGTTAAGGACCTTCTACTGCCCTGTCCAGCTCTCCTAGAGTCACTGCCTGTCTCCTGGAATCTCCTACATGCTCTTGAGACTGTGCTGGGAGACACAGCAAACCTTCTGGCAATGACACATATTGATGCGCCACCCTGGAGGAGTTGGACTGCCTGTGCAACCTTTGTAGGGTCCAGGTATCGCCTCATGCTACCAGTAGTGACACTGACCCTAGCCAAATGCAAAACTATTGAAAAACGATCAGAAAAGATGAGTAGGGAAAAAATGTCAGTGGCCTCCACCTGTAGAACCATTCCTGTTTTGGGGGGTTTTCTAATTGTTGCCCATCTAGTGCACCTGTTGTTAATTTCATTAACACCAAAGCAGCTGACTGAAATGAATTAACAAACCCCTCTCCCACCGTAACTGACCAGATCAATATCCCAGAAGTTTAATTACTTGATGCTATACTCTGATTTAAAAAGTATTCCTTTAATTTTTTTGAGCAGTGCATATTCTTAAGGACATCAAAACCTAAAATTAAAACTCCAGAAAAGTGTAAAATATGGGACCTTCAAGAAGTGCATAGATGCATTTTCAAGTTGGTGAAAAACTTTGCTAGTTTGTTTAGTGCCTGTAACTGGATGAATAATGCTTTGTTATTATTATTATTATTATTATTATTATTATTATTAGAATAAATAAATAAGAACTCTACACAAATGCTTGATTTCCCAACGTTAAAGGTAGTAAACTGTTATTGTGTTACTTGAAATACGGCCAGCCAGGGGAAAAGTGCCTTGATGTAAAACCCACTTAAACACACTTATTTAGTTTCTGAAGAAAAGAAAAGTAAAGTAGCCTGGTGAGAAATATTATCAAAAACATGATTTGAATGGCTCGAAATGCCACACGCTGGTGACCCTGCTGGTCAGAAGGAGGAGATGCAGTGAAAACGGCCAAAACATGCATCAAAACACCATTTACAAACCAGCTGCAAACGTTGTATTGAATTATAAACTATTAAATAGCTGCTTCTTTTTCTTTCTTCATTTTTCTTTATTTTTGACCAATGAAACAGACAATAAATGGATTGGAATATCCAACTTTATTTTTCAAAAGGTATTACATTTATTTTCAGTCTGTTCAAATGCGTCAATTCCAGCAATCTAAAAATAAGACAAACTCATGCCTAAACACTGTTTTTTGGGGACATTTTCATGCACACCCTTCCGTCTTTGATTTCTGAAAGAAAAAAAAAAAACTTGATCAGGAACCTGCTAATTTAGAATCTAATAATAGAACTTTGCTATTCACACAAACTGGGAATTAATTATAGACTAATGTTGAACAGAAAAAAAAAAAATCTGACTTATTTAACTGAATGTATCTTGATTATTTCACAGTGTAGAACTGTAGCATCAACAAAGAAGCAGAGCAACTAGAGGAAGTGACATCATTCAAGTCATATAAATCACAAACAGATATGCACAGTGAGGGTTTGAAGTAAAAAACCCAAAGCTTAACAGATTTCAGGCTTAGAAAAGAAGAGGAACTGAAATATTTAATAGTTTCTTTACCAATTCAGCAGCTGGGATAATAATGTGGCTATTATAAGTTTGTTTTGTTACAACATACAATCTATAATGATACACCAGATACAGCATTACTTTTCATAGCACATGTTGCGCTTGATAGAGCAAAACACACTATGGTTTTTAATTTTTTTTCAAGTATTAATAATACAGTATGTATTTTATTATATGATTTGATATTTAGACTCCGTTTCCAGGGTGTATCAAATGCCAGCTTGGCCCATTGCACTTGTGTAAATTTCCAAGGTTTTTGTGGTAAATAAAAGAGTGCAATTAGAGAAAGAGGCACCAGAAGAAAATAGGCGATTGTTGCAAATCAGCTAAAGTCAGAGTAACTGACTGCATCTGTTACAGTCATAAAAGATCTTACCCGTGTTTTTGTATTGTTGGTTTATAAAATTCTAACTCAATTGTGTCTTCTTCCTGTGACGTGACTACATTAACAATAATTCAGATGAGTAAAAGACATCTGAGCTTGCATTTGTAGAATTATGCATATCTGGTTCAAATGCATTAATAGTGTTTAATATTTGTAGTTAATAATTGAATTAATGACCTGTTTTTTTTTACATCTCTTGCAGATGAAGAAGATCCCGACTGAAGCTACAATCAACAGAGATCCAGCAGCAGAAATCAGCATTATCAGTGAAAGTGATGCTGTAATGGCTAGAGAGCCTGCCATTAGTGTGAGAAATGTGTCAGTCTACAACAAAAGAGATCAGGTCAGGAAATAAACACAGTGCTGATATACCTGCACGTGTGTGACAGAGTTGAGTGATCTGCAGATGTTGAGTCTGGCTGCTGATGGGATTGTTGAGCACACAGCTGTAGGTGTTTTTATCCTGATATTCCACCTCCAGAGGTAGAGAGAGACTGATGCTGAGATCAGACACACTGATGCTGGACAATAAACTGTTTCCTTTGTACCAGGAGAGAGTCACATGACCCACAATTCACCACTGAACACACCAGTGAACAATATGAAGATGATGTAGAATGTGGTGAAGAGTCTCTGCTGATGACAGGAACAGGCAGACGAGCTGAAAACATTAGATAAATAAACAGAAATATGCATAAATCTTATCAAATGACAATGTTATTTGGTTCAATGTGTTGAGTGTTTAATGTGATTTGATGATGAGCAATGATTGTGTCTGTCATCTTAATATATAACATAATTAGGGATTTCATTAGGTAAATAGCTAATAAAATAAGCACAGGATAAAAACTAACTTTTTACTCACCATAGACAGAAACACTGAATGTTTTTGATATCCGTTTCTTTCCACTAATCTCTAGTTTATAGAGTCCAGTGTGTTCAGTTGTGATGTCTGTGATGGTCAGAGATCCAGTTTTGATCGTCCAGCTTCAGTCTGTCTCTGAATCCACTATAAAGAACATCATATATGTAGAAGATTCCAGCAGCTTTAAAGATTTCAGCTATGAGAGAGTTTTCAGCTCCAAATGTCCACAGTAAGTAATCGTCATCATGTAATTCAGTAAGATCAGTGTTTAGAGAGTGACAGAATCTCCCTCTGTCACTGACACTGAATCACCAAAACACACCTGATGAACAAACAGATTTTACACAGATTAAAGCTCTTGTTGGTTTTTAAAAGCCTGTACTTTAATAACAGCAGAGACACGTAACAAGATAAGTCACACATATATAAAAAAATTCTGTGTGAGTTTACATGATGAATAATCATTACAGCTTGGAAGTAAAAGTTTAGGTATGCTGGATATATTAAATACATTTGTGTATTATTGACTTTCCAATGACATTTGTAGTTGTTTTATATAAAAAAAATAAAAATAAATAAATAGCTTACCTGATTTGCATTTGCACGCAAACAAAGACAGATTTGAGCACAGTATATGAAAATAATCAAATCTGAAACCACAGCGGGTTATTATTACTCTAAAATGTGAATAAATGACAGAAATATGTTTCTAACTTACCGATCAGACACCAGCAGCACAAACAGAAAGAAACAAGCATGTGAAACATTTCCTGTTGTTCGGGGAAAAGTCTTGTCTAAAAGGACTATCAATGAAAGCACAACTGAATTAAACGAACACAGTGAGCCTCCTAATGCAAATGCACTTGTACTTCCATGTGTCATATCAAACTAAATGGAGCCTAGCTCTTGTGATTAAAGTGTATATTTATTCAGCACTCAATGATAGCGTTTGGGGAAAAGTACAAAGTTAAAATTGTGTATGATCTCATAGACACTCATCCTCTGAGTCAAACTGAAACCTGCTGCGGTTTGGCTTCTTGAGAATTGTGGTTTGATCTGTTGGGTGGACAAACAGCTCGTGTGGTGCTAGTTGGCATCCATAGCTTGTGTGTTTAGTTTGTAAGTGTACAGTTTCTTCCTGTCCTGCTATTTTGAACAGCTTTGAGCTTTAATCTACTAAACGTGAGGAGAAACTGTATTTGACACATAGGCAGAAAAGCAATAGATCTTACTAAAAGATGTGCATTAAGTTGTTGAAGATCATTCATGAGACTCGTGTGTGTTAGTCTGATGAGTGAATGTGTGAATCAATGTGAATCTTTTGCTGCTTGTTTGCATGTGTTACATTAACAGACAGCAGACTGGATCTCTGACCATCACAAACATCAGAACCACAGACTTTCATCATCCACAGATCATCAACAGCAGAATCATAAAGAGCTTCAGTGTCACTGTCGTTATGAAGTATAATTTACTCATTCACTGCATTTTCCTTTTTAGGAATGTTAAAACACGGTTTCAATCCAGATTAAAGCTTACTTTGAAACCAGTTTCACTTAGAAACTGCTAGCAAATTCACAAATAATTAGCAAGTAACACATTGAATCAATGTGAAATTTTGACGTAGAATTGCTTGTATAGTATTTTCAGTCACGTTCTGATTGGTCATAGAATACTGGCAGGATGTTCTGTTTCCTGTTGAGCTCACAGTTCTAAAGCTGCTTAACTGCAGTTCTTTAAAAACACACTAGATGGCGCCATTTATCATTTCAACCAATAACATACAACTGAAGCTCAATGTAGAAATGTGTAAATATCAAAGGATTCAAAGGACTAGTCTAATTAAGCACATAATTGCTCATAATTGCTACAATGCTAAATAATAAGTTTAATAAGGGATAGTAAAAATCCTTTTTCGAGCTTCACCCATCACTAGGCTATGTGCTTTTTTCAAATAATTGCATTGCAAGCAATGTCGAAATTCGAAAATGAATGGCTTAATAACTTGTTGGTTTTATGACATTAACTGAAACAAGCGGATGTTCACTAATAAAATATCTAGGCTATATTTCCATTCCATAGATAACATCCAACACAAAACTACGAACACATTCAGATGAGGTAGCCAGTGTATTGCTATAGTGAAACACTCCATAAGCCATGAGCACAGTGAAGGTTGAAATGTATATTTAATAATGAACGTTAGATAAATTTCCATATGATAAACTAAAAATAGAACAATTTGCTCAAATGGTAAACCACTAAATTAAAAAAAAATTTCAGACATCACAATAACACTAAAAGATATGGCACAAGGAGTGAAAACAAAGCAGACATATCTTGGAAGACAGTAGCCAAACCAAAAGCGTGAGGCAGGGACCTGCAGGAACTCGTTTCCATTAGTTACAGGATTTGATCTTCTTTTTTTTGGGAACATTTTCATACACAGTCTCCTTCTTCGATTTCTGAAAGGTAACACAAACTCAATCAGGAACCTGCTGATGCGACAGAAAATGAATAGACGATTTGTTAATCTCTTAATAACAAGATCAAATATTAATCTACAAATACTGACAAATTGGTTTTGTTTTCAAAGAGTGCTACAGAACAGATTCTAACATGGAGCAGTCATCAATAATCTTTTCAAGCAGTCAAAGCATCAAGCAGGGGACTGTGTTCTGAAGGTTTGTAACGACAGCCTCTGCGCTGAGAATGAGTGTCTTCACACAAAAAGCAAACAGCAAAGTTGAAGTTTGCAGCACGTCTACAAAGCAACCAATGGCTGCATTTGAGCTCAGAGTAATGATGAACCACAGAGCAGCTGCAGCTCGAGGCCAGACTTCAGCACAGGTAACAACTTCGTGTCTACTTTCTTTCCTGTGAAAATCTAATGGTATAAATCATGCCCATTAAATTAAAAAGTGTAACAAATATAAATGATTTGCATGTATTGGTTTTCTTTTCTATAAGCAGAGGTTCTGGGATTTTTAAAAAAGTCTACATTTGTTTACAGATTAATCCACAAATTGTTTAAAAAGTGCTGGGTTAAATGTCAGCAGGCCTAGTTGTTTCAGCACATGTATAATGTATAATAAATTAACAATGAACAAATATTAGTGTTTTGATACATCTTAAACATTTTCTAAATGCTATTTTTTTTTTTTTTATTATTTTGGCTAATTGTTTTTTTTTTCTACAAAATGTAAATAGACTGGCAAAATTTACAACACTGAGGAGCAAACAGTGCAGAAATTTAATAAAGCCATTTAAAAATAAATGCTTAAACTATTTTTTTTTTCGCCAGTCCCTACTAAAGGTAATAATGATGACAGTTGAGTTTCTCAACCACCCACGTCTTCTCACTGACCGTCTGATGCTGCAAACATCAATCACACTAACTCACTGCAACATCTTGCAGCATCTCACCTTTTGTCGTGTTTTTGGTTTACACAATGCTGAATCACTTCCGTCTTCCTTCTGTCTCTGGACTGCATTAATGATAACCACAGATGTGTTAAAACAAAGTTTTCTATATATTTGTCTTAAAAAGATAAATACTACTACAGAATAATTGCTTGCTCTCCTGACCGGTTTTTCTTGGTTTCTTGCAGGTGCAGATGATCCCAATGACTGCAGCTACTATCAGCAGAAAACTAGACGCAGCCGCAGAGATCAGCACTATGAGAAGTAAAGGTAGCCCTTCACCTGAAATGGACAAAATGAGCCAATAGTGTGAGTGGATCTGTCCATCAAACATCAACACTGTATAGCTGAGAGTAAATCAATATTAGTATCACCAAAAGATGGCGCAACATTTTACAATTCATGATGTCCAGCTGTTGAGTCTGACTAGTGAATGAATTGTTGAGCACACAGCTGTAGGTGTTTTTATCCTGATATTCCACCTCCAGAGGTAGAGAGAGACTGATGCTGAGATCATACACACTGATGCTGGATAATAAACTGTGTCCTTTGTACCAGGAGAGAGTCACATGACCCACATTCACCACTGAACACACCAATGAACAATTCTGCTGTGATGATGATGATGATGATGAAGAGCATTGTGAAGCGTTACTGCTGATGACAGGAACAGACAGACGAGCTGAAAACATCAGAGAATAAAGAGAAATATGGATACATTTAACGCACTATTATTTTCATTGTAGGGTGTTGACGGTCAGTGAATGTTTCCATCATCTCAAAATATAAAATGATTAAACATTTCATGATGTAAATAGTTAAAGGAATATTCAGAGTTCAGTACAAATTAAGCTCAGTCAGCAGCATTTGTGACCCTGGAGCACAAAAGCAGTCTTAAGTCTCTGGGGTATATTTGTAGCAATAGCCAAAAAAATACATTGTATGGGTCAAAATTAGTGATTTTTCTTTTATGCCAAAGATCGTTAGGATATTTAGTAAAGATCATGTTCCATGAAGATATTTTGTAAATTTCCTACCGTAAATATATAAAAACTTTTTTTTGATTAGTAATATGCATTGCTAAGAATTCATTTGGATGGCTTTAAAGGCGATTTTCTCAGTATTTTGATTTTTTTGCACCCTCAGATTCCAGATTTTCAAATAGTTGTATCTCAGACAAATATTGTTCTATGGAAAGCTTATTTATTCAGCTTTCAAATAATGTATAAATCTCAATTTCGAAAAATTAACACTTAAGACAACAAGTTTTGTGGTCCAGGGTCACATTTGTGTTGCATGATGTTGATTACCACAAAACAATAATTACAGTGCACATTAATCTTTGTCTCATCACTCCAAAGTCCAGAGTCCCAATTGTCTTTGTTAAAATGAGCACTGGCTGGCTTTTTTTGTGCATGGGCTGCAGCAGTGGCTTTGTTCGTGGACGACGTAAGGTTGTCACGGGAAACATTTTAATGATTTAGCCAACTGTACTGAAAGTGCATGGCAACTTTTTCAGCATTTCTTGTCACAAAATGCTCTTGACGAGGTGTTAACTTCCATCGACGGCCTGGATGTCTCAGCGAGCTTCCCACAAGTCCATCCTTTTTGAATTTTTGGATCACTTTTGTGACCGTATTCAAACTATTAGTAATGCGTTATTACTTTTCTTAAACATTTTTGTGCAAAGAAATTATTTTCTTTCCAATGTGGTGCCATTTTGTGAACACTATATGAGAGTGGATTTAAATACCACTCTTAATTATCAATTATTCTGTGGCTACCTGTGTGATGATTGATTAGACTCATCTGTTGGCTTATTCCTGTTAATTACAATTTTATTTGATGTTTTTTTTTTTTTCCCCTAAAAACATTCATTGGGGGGTACTCATTTTTAAACCATGATCTTAAATGATTTTGTTAGAGTAGTTCCAATTTTGCCTTTGGAACTGACTAATCTAATTTAAAACCAATAAACAAGATTTGCACAAATATTTCATTGTATAGGATCCCATAGAAAGTATTAATTAAAAAATTTAAAAGCCATATGGATATTTTTCTGTGAAATCTGTTGGGGTGTACACATGCTGCCCGCCATGTCTCGCCACTTGTTTTATTAAAAAAAAAAAAAAAAAAAAAAAAAAAAAAAAAAAACACAAAGAAGAAAAAAGGAATGTATGTTACAGTGAAGTGCTTATAATAGTTCTCAATGGGGTCAATCTGTAAACACTAAAATACTGTTTAGCTACTGTGTAAAGTTATAGTTTTATTTAATAACGTTGTCACTTGATAACACAATACCGTAAATGCTTGGAAAATTATGATTTAAACAGCTTTACAAGTCAAATAATATACGAGTTTTGGCAAAATAATTAATGTAATTGTTTTTATCAAATTATAAGCTTCACATTTTTTTAAATTTTATATCTTCAAATAATTGACCTCACTGATGTCCATTCTAAGCACCTTGCCGTAATCTGGATTTTTTTTTTTTTTTTTTTTTTGGATGAATCCAGATTATTTTTTCTGGTAATCAAATACTAATTTAATAAAACAGGAATATGTGAAATTTTAGACAAGTGATTTCTACTCACCATAGACAGAAACACTGAATGTTTTTTTTCTCGCTCCAGCTATCTCTAGTTGATAAACTCCAGCGTGTTCAGGTGTGATATTTGTGATGGTCAGAGATCCAGTCTGTTTGTTCAGCTTCAATCTGTCTCTGAATCTTCCATTAGTACCGTTATATGTGAAGAACAATACATACTTTTTATTGATTTCAGCTATAATGCACTTTTCAGCTCCATATTTCCACAGTATACTTTCGTCTTTCTGTATTTCAGTAATATCAATGTATAAAGTGACAGAATCTCCCTCCGTCACTGGCACTGACTGTATTTCATTTGTTTCAGCACCAAACACACCTGAAGAACAGAATATACATATATTAATGTTGTTTGTTTAGAAAGCCCGAAATCAGTTTGTAACCTTAAAAAGCAGCAAAAACATCAAACAAAAGGTATATGAAAAGGCTGATGTGTGTGAATCAATAATTTGATCTTTAATATATATATATTTTTTTTTTTCTGCTTGTAGAGAAAAATAAAAATGTCAAGTTGCACACAAGATAAATACAGCCATAAATACGGAAAATACAGAAGTTTCATATTTGGCTAATTATAACAGACTTACTGAGAAGAGACTAGCGGCATTTTTCTTTTTCTTTCTTTGAAACAGAAATAAATGAAGCAGTAAAAATGCATTTATAACTTACCAATCAGACAACACAAACAGAACAAAACAAGCGTGTGAAACATTTTCGTTAGCAGTTCAGCAAAAAACTCTTGATCTAATAAGATACTGATTCTCATGTGAGTCCTCCCCCGACAGAGTTTGACAACCCTACTAGTTCACAGCCACATGTGTGTGTGTGTGTGTGTGTGTGTGTGTGTGTGTGTGTGTGTGTGTGTGTGTGTGTGTGTGTGTGTGTGTGTTTGTGTGTATGTGTGGGTTGTTCTGGCTCTGAAAAACTGGAAAGCACTTAAAAAATGTAACATTTATGATTTCTGAAAGGTTGTTTTTAATGTCAAATCTGAAAAAAAGTAGAAGAGTGGAAATTGGATTAGTCAACCCAAATGTAATGATAATGTAATATATTTGTAATGTGTAAGGTTTTTTAATCATGCGATTTTTGCAAAAGTTGCCATCTCACATTAATGCAGGCTTATTGAAGTGCGACACGAGCAGCTCAGTTTCTGGGTCAAACTAAAACCTGCTGTGGTCTGTTTTCTTCAAAAATCTGATGTGATCTGTTTTGTGGACAACTAGCTTGTGCATGAAAACGGCCATTTGTTTGATGTATGTTTAGTTTGTAGGTGAAGGGTTTCTTCCTGTCATGCTTTCATGAACCTCACAGTCTGACCTCCCTCCTTTACAGAATGCAATCTTATTCTATCATTTAGTTATGATTCTAAATGTATTGTAATTTGGTAGAGATGTTTAATATAATATTACTTAAGTGCTGTAAAAGATGTGATGAATAAGGCCCTGATCAGACAGAACATGCACCGCACTGCCTTTATTTGATTGGCTTTTTATGGTTTAGAAAAGAGCAGTGTGCTGCATTTTTTTAATGTTGCTAAGCAACCACCGAATCAGCTGTCTTGTCAGTCTAATCAAGGATTATAGCGCGAGAACTCTAGAAACTGGTTTGCTGTTAAGTCAGCTGATGTTGTCAAATGATGTTGGCCGCTTCTCTGCTCAGAGTTGTTTTTTTTTTTTTTTCAACTTCAGGCGTTCAAAGCACTCCTACAAATATGCAAGGCACAGCAGGCGGCTAAAACACGAGGCGCCCGGGGTGTATAAACAGCATGCAAAAAGCTCACTGCCAATAGAAAAGAGTTTTAAAAAGCACTTCTCAATGCAAACAAATATGTTCTGTGTGATCGTGGCCTAACACAATATTTGATTAATTTAGTGACCCTTTCTGCTTGTTGAAAGTTTAATAGTTTATGTGGTAGCAAGTGAGCAATGTGAATGTGAATCAATACTCTGTTCCAAATGGAAAAAGAAGCCCTTGGGATCTTTTCTGGGGCTGCATTTAATTCCAGTTCAAGCCCTTGATCACTTAAATTTGGCCATGCAATCTTTTGTTACCAAAAATGACCAATGAAACACACTACGTTACTGTGGACTTGCGCTCGTGGCAGCCATTGTAAGTCCACAAAAACATAAGTGCACATAATCCCTCAAGGCCTTCCTTTAAACTTTGGGTCCTCGGCAGAGCACATCACTAATGATGATCAAAATTTTTATTATTGCTTTTATTGTTCACTTTTCAATTGCTTACCCACCTGCCATGACATCTGTCAATAAACCTAATATATATTTTTTTTTTTTAAATTGTGTTGAAGTTGGTTATTCAGAATAATTTACTTGTCTGGTGCTGGGGAAATGCAAGATATGTCAGCAAACATATTGTGAATACAGTCTGTAGAATTCAGTTATTGCATTCAAACTGCCAAACAAAAAAACCGAGTCAAAAATGAAAGCTTTGTACGTTTTGAACCTATTTAAAAAGGAATAACCTCCCTCAGAGGTTTGGTATGAGCTTTCATCACTGGGTATATCTAACCACATAATATCTACATAATATTACACACACAGTTTAGAGGAAATAATGTCTATTAGCCACACAATACAGCATGAAATAATATTTTAACCTATGATATTTTACATAGACTGCATAGTAGTATAGCTCTAGTATTTTATTGTGAGAAACGGTAGCCAAACCCGGACTACTATGTGTTTTATGTAACCAGCATATGCTGTTTTTTTCAACAGGGTTACTGTGTGAAAGAGGCAAAACTGTCTTCTCCTGGCAAAGCGTAACAAACTGAAGAAGGCATTTGGATGATCAATGTTGTAAATAATGTTGAGGTCTCAGTCCCTCATCACTGCTTCTGTAGAACTTTCACTTTCTACCAAACCCCGCCTGTGCGTCATTGTTTTGTTTATATAGCCAAGAGATAGCATCAACACTGAAACATAACATACTTTTGTTTCCACAGAATCTGCATACGTCTTTCAAAGAAACTGTGATAAGTATCTTAGTTTTCGTCCCAGCGTGGGATTTCCAGCTTGGTAAGTCTATCTGTTTTTGCTGAACGATAATGGCGCATGTGACTCGGTTTAATAAAGCACAAGCTTCGCGTCCAAATCGTCAAATCGTGTAACGTAACGTCGAGACGTGCTTGATATTAAAAGGAGTTATTAAAATTGTAAACCAAGCAAGGGATGAATCGCTCTTCCTCAGGCGACTGTCTGTGAGCAAGCCAGGTGTTGTGGAGAAATCGGTGACTTAGAGGAAACTATGACCAGGTGTCACTGTTCAGCAAATGTTCGCGCGGGAGCGTGCACACGTTAGAATTTGCTGGGTACACACCAAAAGATAATCGGGCTGATTTTGGGCCGATATCCCTCCTTCCGACAATCCTAGCTATGTCCCGATTATCTTGAAGGTTCTACAGATTATCCCTTGGTGTGAAGTGTGTTAAGAGTGTCCGAACCGGATCTGAAGATCGTCGGAGCCGCCCCGATCTCGAATCATAAATATTCAACATGTTTAATATTTACGATTAGAAATCCTGATAGGTGGGGGGAACCCCGAGGACAAACGCATGCACGCTCTGGAGATTATCACGTGAAACGAAACAATATCCAATCAGAAAGCGAGATGATGGAAGACGGAAGCAGTCATGGTGCAGCACAAAGTGAAATTGATGTGGACAGCAGAGATGGAGGAGCAGCTTATTCTGAAGTCTCGCGAGATTTTGCGAGATTTCCTGTGTTCACAGTCGAGACTCTGGTTGAAAATCTGTTGGTGTGTGGTGTGCTGTCTTTGTCACATCATGGCACACCACACACTATAGGAGCAAAACGGTTAAATCTAGGATTTTTTTATCATGTTTGTGGTCTATCACATTTTGAAAATCTTATAAGATGTAAAAAATCTTTTGGTGTGTACCCAGCATTAGAAACTGAATTGGAATGATCAGCGTCAGAGGATGTCTCATGTCTTAATACTAGAGAAAACGTCCATTGGACAATCTAGATATTGTCACGAGCATCATAATGCTTATATAGAAAATAAATTAAGTATTAATGCTGATGCTGTGTGCTAATATGTTAGCCTACTACTAAGAATGGTTGCCTTATGAGATATTTAGCGCTTAGGCGATTATGTAGGCTCTGTGTTGCCAAGTCTGTGGTTTTCCTTCGTGATTGGGCTACTTTAAAACACAGTTGTCGCAGGTTGTTTTTCATGTCCGCTGGTTGAAGCGACCTCAATAAAGTGATATTTGGGACTTGGTATTTGGGTTTTATATTTGGGACTTGGAATTAAAATGTCTATTTTACTTGTGGAGTGCTATTTTTAGTGGTGTTTGGGATTTGGAATGCAATTGGGCATGTAGCGATTGGGTGGGTTTTGTCAAGAAATGGTGTGAAAATTTTATATGGGGTATTCTGATTTTATGTTTATTTTTGGTCTTTATTCTTATTACTGTTTACTTTAATTACCCAATAATGTTGGAGATCCCACAGTTTACTCCTTATGATGCAGACACCGAATCTGACAAGTAAAAAGTCATATAGCTATCGAAATGTTACCACACTTTATTTTATTATAACTGACCATAAATGTTTAGTAAAGTGTGATGTGTGAAATTTTATTGTTCTTTCTGTTTTATATAAATAAAACATACTGATCATCAGATATTGATATTTATAGATACAATAGGGTCTGACAGCTTAAATTTTAAGCTATTGAAATTTATTGTTATTTTCCCTTCTTTATTTAGTTGAGTTGTGCTTATGCTTATAACTTGTGATGTTTTAGCTCCTCTTCTATTTTTTTCTCTTTTACACAAAAGTTGTTTGACATGTACCTACCATTAATTGGCTTAATCATTTCCAAAATCAACAAGAGCTATTACAGTAAGCTTGTTTATAAATTAGCTTTTTGTTATTCATATCTGCACTTAATTAATAAATATGTTGTTCTGTCGGTGCTGATATAGTGGTTAGTGCACTGACATGTAGTGGAACTGCACCTCCAGCAACCCGAATTTAGTTTACCCATTAGCAAAGTACGGATGAATATAGACAGTAACACTAGATGGCGCCACTTCTGTTCACTCAGTATCATTTAACTGATGAATGTGGAAGGGGTGTAAATATCTGTTAAATATATCTAAAAATCAGTTTTGTCACTCTCTAGTAATAATGACTGTCTGTATTTTTCATTACAGATTGGATTGTACTTGGTGTAACAGGAGCATGTGTGCTGGTGTGCAGGTGTAACTGGTGACAATTTCTGGTTGTGTGTTTTCGGTGTGTATTTGTGTGATGTAGTTTCAATCAGTTATCATTACAAAATATTTAGATGCCCAAGTTGTTTAGGAAAGATGACTGGATTTTTAAATGGGGTCATAACATGATTTTTTAAAATTATTTTAATATGTTCCTCGAGGTTCACTTATAATGTTAATGTTTTGCACAAAAAAAAAAAAAAAAAAGCAAAAACAAAAACAATTACTTTTAACCCCCATTCTGACCCTCTGAAATTTTTACGTTTTTAAGGCACATCTCCTTTAAAAGGATAATTCACCCAAAAATGAAAATTATCCCATAATTTACTCACCCTCAAGCCATCCTAGGAGTATATGACATTGGTGAGAGTTTGTTTTGCTCTATCTTTAGCGCTTTGATGTTTGTCAAAACATTATGCGTTGCGTCAGAGGTCATTTTTCCTCCATAAATCGACTGCCGTTGTTGGATGCTAGTTATCATAGTTAATACAGTTTTAAATATGGATATTTTTCTGACAAAAACATTGCTTCACTTTAGAAGGCTTTTATTAACCCCCTGGTGTCATATGGATTAATGTTATGATGGATGGATGCACTTTAAGGGCTTCAAAATCTCAAGCACCATTCACTGCCATTATATATCAAGATATTTTTTAATATAACTCAGACTATGTTAGTCTGAAAGAAGAAAGTCATATGCATCTAAGATGGCTTGAGGATGAGTAAATCCTGGGTTAATTTTCATTTCTGGGTGAACTATCCCTTTAAGGCTTATCAGTAAATGGCCACTGTTATGATTGGCTAATGTTAATGCGTAGGAAAAAGTATCAGTGTCTATGAGTAAGTGTTTTGAAAACATCCATATAAAACCGTCATTTACAGACAAAGCTTTATAAAACCATTTACTTACAGTTCGTGATTTAGCTGCTGTCAGCTCCAATACAGTTGCTGCATTATCTGTCAACAAAAGTTTCTTTGCGAACTCTCCATTACACTGTGCCTCGTTTAAATAAAATGCTCCGAACAAACATATAGTTCTCAAATGCGATCCAGGATGCCATTAAAATAAACCATCTACATGTTTCTGATGCTGAGACCCTTCTGAAGTCTGCACAGAGACACAAACCAGCATTCAGATGTGTATAAGTTTAGGCGAAATGTATAACTATTGGCTGATGTCTTGCTATGTATTTCCCCATTTACAGTACACTAAAAATTATTATAATTTTGACTGAAAGACAGGAAAAACCTGTTAATTGACTAACGGTAAGTTCCTTTATTATATGTAAAAACTAAAAGAGCTAACCTTACATTTGACCATTTTAGAGGTTAATTTGACTATTTTGGAAATAAAATGATCAATCTTTTAATTTACAGTGAAAAACCATGAAGTGACATTCCCAGAATCCCCTGTATGGAACTTTTTGTTACCAGTCATGTTATCTATGTTTTATGGAACATCCTATGTTTTTTAAAAGAGTGTTTATTGCATTATTTTAGTGTCATGCTTGTTACCATAATGTTGTCTTGTGTTTGTGTGTATGACACTGTGTGCACTTTCCATATATTGGTATTCACCTCAACTTGAGGAAAAGCTACTTGTGATTAACTTTGATTCATCTTCTGGTTTTTCTCTTTCCACATGTGTCATTATGGTGGATGTCAGTATTTTTTGAAAATATGAAACAGATTTTAGTGGTAGCATGTCTTTGTGAATTCAGCAGAAAAGTACTCTTGAATTTAATGTTTTTTTATTATTATTATTATTATTATTATTATTATTATTATTATAGTTATATATTTGCCTCTATTAAAGTTACAGGTATATATGTTTGCGTTTTTCTTGTATTTTTGCAGAATTATTCAGCTGTAGCCCACTGATTGTTATATTGTTCATATTAACATTAATTGTTCTTTTATTTCTGTTTAATTGTAGACCTTGCATAACAATACATTTCCTTGATAAATCCCTGAACTCTTTCTCCTCTATCCATTTTTACATATATTCTAGCACAACTCTTTGAGTAAAAGTGTGTTTGAGAGCAGGTTCTGGATTTGTGAACAAAAATGAAGTGTCTACTAGTGTATTCTCATTAGAAATACATTTGGAAGGGCAGTACATATATATATATATATATACAGAGAGAGATAGAGAGCGAGAGAGAGAGAGAAATAAAAATGTCTACTTATAAATGAACAAATACAAATGTAAAACAAATATTCTCAGATTATGTAATACATATGAAACGCAGATCCACTACTAAGGAGACAACGACCTAGTGGGAGAGCTATGAAGTGTAGTTTTTTTCATCATGTTAATGTTTCAATTTTTGTTCCAGAATTGATGCTGATTTCATACACGTCTATGTGGATTCTCAGCCATCTCAAAACTTGTCACATACTGAATCCAAATGTCTAGTGAAAGGGATTTGTACTTAGGAAAAGATAAAGTTTCATGATCTTATGCAGACAGTTGCATACTCCACGTGATTCTCCTCTTTAGCCGTCTGTAAAAATACAACAGACAAGATACAAAAAGAACAATTTATTTTCTATTTGCACACAAAATTAATCATTTGTGTTAATGCATATATCATAAACAACAACAAAAGCATGATTTACCGGGATAAAACAAACACTGTGCCAAATATTGTATGTTGTTAATAGACTAATCATTACATAAAACACAGTAGCTCACCATTTCTTGTGGATTTATTTTGTAGAATGTCGGATCAGCGTAAATGATCTCTTCATCATGAGTCTGAACTGCTACATCATCTGCAACTATAACAATTTAAAAAAGCATGCATTAAAAACTAAATTTAACTTGACCTCTTTTTTCTCTTCACAAAAATCAGAGATCAAAACATCAGATAATAAACAGAATGTATATAGAGATATGAATGTAAAGTAAAAAAAAAAAAGCAATAGTTAATGCTTGCCTTCTTGATCAGATTCTCTATATTTCCTGCAGATGCAGAATATCCCAAACAGAGATATAATCAACAGAGACCCAGCAGAGATCAGCACGATCAGAGAGACTGGGTGTGAAGGAGACTGTCCGTCTGGTGCTGCAATGATAAAAAGAAGGGAATGCATCTGTTTTGCAACAAAACACAGCGATCAGGTCAATAAAAAATCACTAATATCAGCTCTGACATACCTGAATATGTGTGACAGAGTTGACTGATGTTCAGATGTTGAGTCTGGTTTCTGATGGGATTGTTGATCACACAGCTGTAGGTGTTGTTATCCTGATATTCCACCTCCAGAGGTAGAGAGAGACTGATGCTGAGATCAGACACACTGATGCTGGACAATAAACTGTTTCCTTTGTACCAGGAGAGAGTCACATGACCCACATTCACCACTGAACACACCAATGAACAATTCTGCTGTGATGATGATGATGATGATGATAATGAAGATGATGAACATTGTGAAGAGTCTCTGCTGATGACAGGAAAAGGCAGAAAAGCTACAAAACATCAGAGAATAAACAGAATGCTTAGTTTATTAAGTGAATATGAGGTATTTTATGATTTAAATAGTTCCAGGAAATAAAATCAGAATATGTGAAGTGTGAACATTTTGACAAATAATCTCTACTCACCATAGACAGTAACATTAAATGTTTTTGATGTCAGTTTTGCTCCACTTATCTGTAGTTGATAAACTCCAGTATGTTCAGTTGTGATGTTTGTGATGGTCAGAGATCCAGTTTGATCGTCCAGCTTCAGTCTGTCTCTGAATCTCCCGTCAGGAACATCATATGTGGAGGAAGTTTTAGCCTCTCTATTGATTTTAGCTATAAGAGAGTTTTTATCTCTATAGTTCCACAGTACATCATCTTCACATATCCCAGTAACATCAGCGTTTAGAGTGACAGAATCTCCCTCCATCACTGACTGTGTTTCAGCACCAAACACACCTAAAGTACATGAAAAAGGTTTTGATTCTCGTTGAAATCAGTTTGAAACATTTAAATGTGAATTGAAGAACAGCAAAAGAGACGCAAATGATTAAATATCACTTATATGAACAGATAGATGAGCATGATCTTTTACCTTTAATGTGTGTGTGTGTGTGTCTTTTTTAAGTTATTTCCAGTCAGATTCGTAAATCAAGAAGTTAAATTTTGCTTATTATTTTCAGTTATTTCAGGATTGTAGCCTATATGAAGAACATTAAAACAGGTTTGCTGAAAGGCGGCCTGGATGTAAAGTAAATATCAGTTTATTTTAATTGACCCATGGGAAGAAAATCAAATGCAAATCCTTCATTTGAACAGCAGCAGTAATGTTCTGAAACAAAGAAATGAAGACATAAAAATGTTTTTACAACTTACCTAACGGCCGTCTCCAGCACAAACAGAACAAAACAAGCACGTGAAACATTTTCCATTCAGTGTCTGATCTAAAAAGCCTATGTCTGCAGAAAACACTCAAGCTGGTGTGAATCCTGAGTCTGAGCCTTCTGATTAACACACATTAAAATATAAATGAAAATTACATATAAATGTCCTTCTGAACCTTTTTGAGATTTTAAATGTTCTTTATTGAAAAACATTTTTCATTTTTATAATTTAACACTGATGCTTTTAAAATAAAATAGGTCAAATCATCTCCCATCTGTCATTTCCGGTCTTATTGAACTGACACTAATAGCTCGACATCCGACTCAAACTGAAACCTGCGATGCTTTGATTTCCTCAGTAAATCTTGTGCATTCATGGTTAGCTTGTAGGTGAATATTTCCTGCTATTATGAACTTTACAGTTGATGCCCACTAACAGTTTAAAAGGTAATGAATCCATCGTGAAAACATGATGCTGTAGTTTTCAATACGCATTCGCTGCTTGTTATTTATGAAGACATGTGACTTTGTCTGTATAAAAGAGTGTGTTGTATATGGCTGTATCATATGTCTTTATAGTTTCTATAATGTTTTTCTATTCAGTATTTTTCTGCACTGCCTCATTTGCACAGTTGTCCAAGCACCTTTAAAGCTGACTTCACTGTTTGCATTGAATTAATGGTCAAGGTTACAAGTGAAATAACCTCATTGTGTGTACACATTATTATTTGTATTGCAGGATTGATAACTTTATCAATAGATAAGTGTCTTTATTTAAAACTATTGTTGATAAATATTTCATATGTATATCTTATGGATTCTTATGGATCTTATCTTTTGGATTCAGCTTAGACTTATTTAAGTTTTTATTTAACTGTGGTTCTTTCAGGAGAATCACACCCCAACATAAAGTGCAACATACCAACCCACTATTCAGAATCAAATGAATATGCTGCTAATTAGACTGAGGCTGAGGCTGCCAAACCAACATAACCTTTTATTTTCTGACACTTTTATTTAAAGGCATAGTGAAGAGAAGAAATTATGCTGCAAGTGCAAGTTCTGTTAGAAAGACTCTCAAATGAATCATATTAATAGATCTGGCAAATCACTGCTTGACACCTGGAGTATATAAGCAGTGAACTCTCTTTCATTTTGCAGTCGATGACGCTGACATTCCCCTCCATCCTCCCTACCAAAACCAGGTTGTGTTGTTTAATTAACACTAATTTTCCAGTGTTTTAATAAGCTGTTGAAATATTGTAGTATATAAGTGCATATGAAGGAGTTTTATTTTGTGGTAAAATAATAATAATAATAATAATCCTGTACCTTTCCATGAGCAACATATTTTTAGACCTGTATATTTTTCTTTAACTTTGCATCAGCCCATATAAGCACCATTTTCTTTCTGAAACAAGCAACAATAACTTAAAAGATATTGATATGTTCATGTGATTCTTTGAATGTTGGATTCCTAGTTATGTCACTAGATGGCGCTCTAATACAGTGTGCTCACTTTATGTATTAATGAAATATCAGGCAACTTGTAACAGGGCACACTGTGTGTAGGATGCTGTTCTTGCAAATATAATAATACTAATAATATTAATAATAATAAGAAAAAGACAATTCTAAAAATTAGGAAAGCTGAAAATACAGTAAACTGTGATTTAAAAGATTTTCAGTGAAAGGACTCAAAAATAGTAATTATAATTTGTTTCAATAAACTATTTTTAGAAATAGACATTTTGGTCTTCACTTCAGTTGGTTTGGTTGATGTAATGAGTTAGTTGTTTACCGTCAACAAACCCTAGAAGAGGAACGACTCTCGTCCTTTATTGGTCAACACACTCTTTTATTTTCGATTCTGAAGGCGTGTGTTTTATCTGCTTTCTGTGAGTTTCTGGACATGTAGGGCGGTTTTTAGGTTTACAATACAGCAGCATTATGTGGAGACACATACATGTGATGCGGGATGTCATTAATGTGAAATGAAAAACAAACATGACTGAAGACCAACACCAACTCAATAATAAAAACTAAAATAAAAAAAAAAACCTAGCAGACGATATTCGTGTCGCGGGTGTGTTATAAGCAACAGAGAGTGTGGTGTAGTGTCACTGCACACGTGTTCGGTTACCGCACGAGTTGTTAAAGTAGCCTCGTTGTGTCACTTTTGTTAGTAATGAACGCAGGAGTGTGTCAAGTTTACCGCAAAGTTTCAGTCCTGTGTTCCAGACACGAATGATTCCTCATCCTGTGCTGCTGTTTAAAGTGACCAGACTGCTGGACGATGAATCAGGTGAAGAGGGCCCTCACACGCACATTGAACGAGGGGCCCAAGACATATCTGGACAGACACTGTATCATTTCAGACACTTGGGCTCTTTTGAACAGTAAACCACCCACTCAGAGCACACCAGCAAAGGTACTAAAATCTACCAGAACATTGCTAATGCTTTTTTCTACTAAAATTAACTCTAACGAAATTTAAATAAAATTTAACTAAAATTTCTACTCATGTTTGGTTCCCTGATTCTCAAGTGGAGTTACAGAGCTGGAAGCGGAGCAGGAGCGGATCTCTTCAGCAGTCCACAGTCTACTTGTGTCTGATCTTTACCATTATCAGTGGAAACTTAAGGTGAGATTTTCTATCTGATCATCATCTTAATCTTACAATCTCATTTTCAACCATTGTTTTACTTATGGAGCCTTGTTGTGCTTAAAAAAAAAAAAAAGTAGTAGTACTTTGTTAGTTTCGCACGAAGCTGATGAAAACAAAAATAAACTATTAACCACCATCGACCACAAAGTATAAATTGTAGATCCATTCTTCTTAAAATGACCCAGACACTGCAGAAAAAAAAAAACAATTTATAAGAAAAAAAAACAGGATCAATAATATTTCTGCTTAGAATGAATTGAAATTCTCAGAAAAAAAAAAAAAAAAGATTTTCATCCATTCAGGTACTAATATGAAGCCGTTTCTCTTATAGGTAGCAAAAACTTAATGTAATGGCTTTAGATGGATCTGATTGTTCGTCGAAGCCTTTGGTTCTCTACTCCCCAATTACGCTGGTCTGGACGGAACCCAAGGCTCGCGAGCGAGCTAGGCGTACACGTTATACACACTCACACATAGTTTTTTGACAGCGCTGGTGCAGATCAACACCAGGCGATCTAAAAAAATTCATTCTGACCGACCTGTCTTAAAAATGTAATTGACCACCAGATCAGTAAAACCCAAAACCAGCACACTGCACCACCAAAGACTATGTGACAACCAGGGAATTCGAACGAACAACAATAACTTGGGCCCACATGTTCTATTATTTACATACCACACCCAACCAATTCTAAGATATTCGAAATTTTAGACAACACTGAGAAAAGGAGACCATCTCAGAACAGAGTACGGGACCAATGCGACAAAAAAACTCAGTTAGAACCACACCCGTGGAGAATGCGTGATACCCGCATTACTCTACGCAGCCGGAAGGACCAGTTCAGACTGAAATGGGGCCACTACAAACGGCAGAAGACACTTATTGTAAGACACCTTAGATCACCACTGTACACACTGTGCACTATACACACGCACACAAACACGAACTAAGGGGGGGCGACGAGGGGGGTAGCACTCTTTTTTTCCCGGACGTATGCTCCTATGGTGATCCGTAAGTTTCAGGAACATTTGTTCTGCTTGGTGGTGAGAGAGACACACCCACCACCACAGTATGTGGAGACAAACTTTCACAAAACCCTCAGCGGGATGAGTTTAATGTCTTTGGCCCACATAAAATGTTATACTTTGTCACCGTTTTTAACAAGTATTCCCTGCATCTAGTTTTGCAAATGGCTGGCAACCAGAGACTTAGAGTCTGAGGGCGTTGGCGGAGGTTGATCTGACTAGACAGGTTCTTGTAGCTGTTAAACACTAAGGTCATCGAGCATCTATACGTAGCGTGTCATCCTGTGCGTGGTTCTATCCACCTCAGAGCACGCTCGGGATACGGCCGGCGCCTTCACCCTGTCGGGGGGGATAAAAAAAAAAAAAAAAAAAAAAAAGCATAAATATGCAATAAGAAGACTAAAACTGTAGCCGTTACTACAAAAAACAACCAACCTTACAAACTTAATACACATGGTTCGTTGTGTGGGAGATTAATGTGATAGATCATTATGCTCTGAAAGCTCATTAGGACCCTTTTATTCACAATAATCAATATGTCGAGTTTTCCCATATTATATTGTTAAGAGCGGACATTCGCAAGGGTGAAAAGAAGTCATCACAGTTGAGTCTCTGCGGTATAGTGGTTTTCACTTACAAAAAGCTCCAGACACAGAAGTAGGAGATAGGAAGATCACCAAATATAAGACCAAGCTCGAAAGGTCACTATGATCCTCTCGGGTACCAGCTACATAAATGATAAATAACGACAAAATGGTTGCGCCTCGCAAAGCTAAGCATATGGAGGATTTCATGGAGAGACACTGCATTTTTTGGCATTACACATGTGGGCATTTTTTTGTTTGTAAATTTGCATGGTTTTGCTATGAGCAAACGTGCATTAGATGGATGTGTAGACTGGACGTGTGTAATTACCAGGCTATCTTGTGCATGTAATATTATGCATGCACTACTTGCATTATTATGCTAGTTATATTCTTCATTATATTATTCGAAGTGGAATGAACATGGTCTTAGAAAAGAGGACAAACGAAATAGACGCGCAATTCATGTTTTGGGACAATTACATTTCCCAACAAAAAGCCAATAAAGATCCGCTGGTAAAGTCAATAATCCACAAAACAAAACAACGAGAATCAATAGTCAAAAATTCTATATTAGAATTATTAGCTATTATTATTATTATAATTAAATAACTATTATTCATCTCACAAGGAAAAGTAATTGTTATGTAGCTAGCAACCACGTTCAAATGTCTTGCACACAGAAATAAAAGGAGGGCTTGAACACCATAAAAGGGAATCTTACACTAAAAAAAAAAACAAAAAAAACATTTAAAAACGTAATACATGACAAGAAATAAAACAAATATAAGTTATTGCCACATTACACTAGAAAATACAATAATTATGAGTAATTGCCCATTAAAATAGCGGACTGATAGGCAGGAGACAGGAATGATTTATGATAGCGTTCAGTCTACATATTGGTGGGATCACTCTGCCGAGGACACCTCTAAAGCATGTAAGGGGTTCGGTCCCCCCCCCCAATAATAACATTTATTAACATTTATTTTTCTCAGCATCCTCACCTCCCAAACTGCTCAACCCAAGCCCTGTGTGATACCACTAAAGCTTGCCTGTTTTGATCAGTTAATTTAGTATGAGAATAAAACTTTCCAACTATGGATCTAATACTTAAATCAGTTTCTTGACCATAACATAGTCAAGTCAAATTAGTATGTCATAAATTTCAACATTTTATGTTGTAATTTTAAATTCTTATTTAGCGTTGTATTTAAGAATTTTGCTACATGAGTTTGTCTATTTTTTTAAATTTATTTTTAACTATTTTTATAAGTATATTAAGTTTTGACTTTGACTTTTTAATCTCATAGCATTTCCATTAGTATGTCATAATTTCTAGACTTTTGTCCTAATTATGATTTACCTGATTTTTAGATGTGGGTGGAAATGGAATTCAAAATAACACAGTGAAATACAACTCAGACTTCGCTTAAAATTATATCCGGTAACACTTTACAATAAGGTTTCATTAGTTTATTACTTTAGTTTACAGTAATTTATTACTCTTAGCTAATATTAATTAATTCAACATTTACTAATGCATTATTAAAATCAAAAGTTGCGTTGGTAACATTAGTTAATTGTAACTAACATGAACTAGCAAGAAGAACTGTAGTTTTTATTGACTAACATAACATACTTAAGTTAACATGAAAATAAGAATTATGAACAATACTTCTACAACATTTATTAATCCTAGCTAATATTAATTTCAACATTTATTAATGCATTATTACAAATCAACAAATTGTTTTTATTTGTTTGTAGTTTAAATAGTTAATGCACTGTGAAAACTAGCAATGAACAACTATTACTTTTGTAAAAACTAACATCTAAACCATAAGATACTAAAGTTTCCTTGTGAATACTTGTAATTGTTTGTTGTTTTTGTTCATGGTTATTTTCATACATTAAATAATGTTAACAACGCGACACCGTTTATTGTAAAGTGTAACAATTATACAAATACTCAACAAATTATCAGTAAATTGTCTTAACCAGTTCTGTGTGTTTTCTTTTGGTAAATGTTTGGTCTCATGGGTGGTGTAAGTGATCTCTTCTTCACGAGTCTCTGTTTTAACAATAAATAGGCATTAAAACCAAACAAAACTCAGTCTTAATTAGATCTGGTGTTTTCACAGTCTGTGTGTTATTAGTTTACGGCTTTCAAATTTACACTCCAAAGTTACACTCAATGGTTTTAAAATGCCAATTAACAAATTTAATCAGCCATTAGGGCCTATAACTTTTTCCCACACACCAAATAGTCAAAGAGTGTTTATCATTACATTTAGAGAGACACTTAAATCACACATTAATTTACACATAAATCAAACCCAGATGTGCTGTTTAACATCACATTCTTTGTATTTAATCAGCATTCAAGTTAAACAAGCACAAAGTTATCATGATCATTTAAATTTAAGAGCACCAACTACATCTTTACACAGAGAATGAATTATTATGTTTTTATAAAATGGAGAAAGCTTTTGTGGTGTGTGTGTGTGTGGTGTGTGTGAGTGAGATGAGTAGAGAAGGACGTTTCGGTGTCATTATATACAAACAGACATTTATTATAACAATGGAAAATTATGAGAATAATTTTAATACATGATAAAATAGGGCTATCAATTGGCTCAGATGTTTAGAGACATATTTTTTCAAAAAATGGAATTTCTTATTTACTTTGTAAATTAAATGTAGAAGAGGGAATACTTGCCTTCTTGATCAGTTTTTCTGTGTTTCCTGCAGTAGTTTTTGCAGAAGATCACAACTGCAGCACAATAATCAACAGAGATCCAGCAGCAGCAACAGAGATCAGGACTATCAGAGAGACAGAGACTGAAGGATGGGAAGGAGAGGAAAAGACAGACAGTCATTAATGTAAGTGATTGAATCAGTCTGATCTACAACAGAAGACAGAGATCAGCTCAGTGAATAACTTGTTGCTGTACCTGCACATGTGTGACAGAGTTGAGTGATGTCCAGATGTTGAGTCTGGTTGCTTGTGATGGGATGTGTTGAGCACACAGCTGTAGGTGTTTTTATCCTGATATTTCCACCTCCAGAGATAGAGAGACCTGAGACTGATGCTGAGATCAGACACACTGATGCTGGACAATAAAACTGTTTCCTTTGTACCGGGAGGAGAGAGTCACATGACCCACATTCACCACTGAACACAGCAGAGGAACAATTCTGCTGTGATGATGATGATGATGATGATGATGAAGAGCATTGTGAAGAGTTTCTGCTGACTGACAGGAAACAGACAGACGAGCTGAAAAACATGAGAGAATAAGAGGAATATGAACACAACAATCATCTTATTTTCAGTGTTGTGAATTGTAGTGAATCTGTGTAATGAATGTTGTGTTGAGTGTGTGTTTAGTGTGTTAAGGTCACTGAATGTGTCTGTCATCTCAAAATATAAATTGAATCAACTTTTTGACAATGTAAACAGAATATGTGAACGTTTTTAATAAAAAGACATCTCTACTCACCATAGACAGAAACACTGAATGTTTTTGATGACATCTTTCGCTCCTCTAATCATTACTTCATAGAGTCCAGCGTGTTTCAGGTGTGATGTTTGTGATAGGTCAGAGATCCAGTTTGACTGTCCAGCTTCAGTCTGTCTCTGAATCTCCCATCAGTACCATAAATGTGGAAGGGATTTGCTTCTTTTTCTTCATTTTAGCTATGTGGCTATGAGAGACTTTTCAGCTCCATATTTCCACATTATGTTGTAGTCTTCATGTATTTCAGTGTGTAAAGTAACAGAATCTCCCTCCATCACTGACACTGAATCACCAAACACACCTGATGAACAAACAGATTTCACACAGATTAAAGCCTCAGCAGAATAAAACAAAAATCAGAAAATGTAAAATATCAGCGATCTTTATAAACAGCTATTGTAAACTTGCTAACTGTACGGTCTGGTTAATAATAGAGAGACGGTAAACAGAGAGATAAAACACGAGGAATTATGGACCCCCACAGGAATATACAGTACATAATTAAATGCACACAATCTGGGTACATAATTCTTCTGTTCCAGATGTATTTCACATTATTTTTCTATTTTTTTCTTAGTCTTACTTTATTTAAATCGTCTCTTTCTGTTCTATAGTGTCAGTATATGTATGTGTACCAAGAGCTCACTAAAGAGAAAAACAACTAATCCTTGTGTTTTTGCGCACAGTTGGCAAATAAAGCTATAATCGTGAGATATGGAGTTTACATCAAAGTAAAAGGGTTAAAGTTAATTTGATTTCAAATGTAAATGTACTCATTTTAAAGTTTAAAGTTTGTTGGAACAGAATTATTAGATAAATATTTTAATCTAGATTTTAGATTATTGGTGTAATACATCACTAGTCTTTAATTTTGTTTTAAAAGCGTGGAGGACAATCATGTTTAAGGTTTCCATCATTTATTGACAATAAATAAATGATAATTATTGCAAATTGAACGTACAGTTTTAATTTTGGCTGGATATTTTTTAAATACATTTTTGTAGATAAATAATAAATTTAGATCATAGATCCCTGATCGTTTCCTATGGGCTATGTTTGGGCACATTTTGACTTGTAAATTTCCATGACATTTGTAGATGTTTATGATCACTGCAGAAGTATTTTTAAAAATATATATTTATAAGTATTTTTTTTTTAGAAATTTATTTTTAGGGCTTATATTTTGGGGTGATATTTGAAAGCAGCTCAACATAGAACATCTACATTCACTGAAGGGATTTTCCATTATTCTCATGATATTTTCCAGATCTGAATTTAATGTAAACTTCCGAATCATAATCCCACAGAGACCTGAATTCAAAGTTAGTAGAACTTGTATTGTATTCTTTTGGTACATAACAGGATATTAAAATAAAATTATTTGAACAGTAGCAGCAGCTTTATTACCCCCAAATTGAGACAGAAAAAAAGCCATAAATATTATTTCATAAACTTACCAGTCAGACCCCAGCAGCACAAACAGAACAAGACAAACTTGTGAAACATTTTCTTCAGTGGTTCAGTGTGTGATCGAGCGGCAGACTGTGTTAAAGTGTTGAGTGAATCCCCCCCATGACAGGATTTGACCCTCCCACTTCACACCCTGCATTTTGCATATAATCTTACAGTGCATCTAGCACTTATTAAGATTTTTACTGGTTTTAAGTGAAAAAATTATTTAAATTTTTATCAAAAGGTTAAGGGTTCATATTCCCTCCTCACCTGACAGCTTTTCTCTTCTGAGAGTGTGGTTTACTTGACTGTTTCAAATGACTGAAAGTAGAAGAATATTGTGTGATTTGTGGATGAACTACATTTCATGATAAAATGAAACATAGTGATTTTAAAATGATATATGTTAAAACAATAGCAAAATTATCGGTCACCCTTTAGTTTAGGGTCCAGTTCTTACTAACTGGCACATCATCACCAACAACACATGAAATGGCCTGAGATCATTGAGATTAAACTGGATGATTGGAAGAAAGTGGCCTGGTCTGATGAGTTAGAGATCCTGGTGCATCATGTTGATGGGCCGAGCGCACATACACAGATTACCGACAGAGGCAGTGTTGGGCAGACACAGACCTGCAGCAGTGGATGTGTTATACTGTGGACAATGTTTTCTATTTTGTTCATCTGTTTACTAAAGCTGTCAGTAGATTTTAGACTCATACCCAAAACCTGTATTTAAAAAAAAATTAAAAAAAGCACTTTTCTGTTGTGCATATATTTGTCCCACTATTCAAAAAATTGCTTATAATTAGCTGTTCAATTCAAGTGTTAAGATCAGCCAGCAAGCAGCGTCAGCTTTAGGAGTTTCAGTGTTTCTGTCTCTGGTGACTATAATTCATGTCACTCACTGCATCTTCCTTTGAGGAAATGGAGATACATTTTTTAAATCAATCCAATAAATGAAAAAGTGAGATTTGACTCAGCATTAAAACATAATGAAGGTCTTCTGTATCACCTTACGTGAAAGTGAAAGTGAAAGTCGTGATATTTGCCAAGTTACGGTAACCCATACTCAGAATGGTGATCTGCATTTCAAACCATCCAAGTGCACACACACAGCAGTGAGAAGTGAACACACCATGAACACACACCCAGAGCAGCAGTGGGCAGCCTATATATCCAGCGACCCGGGGGGGGAGCAACTGGGGGGTTCAGTGCCTTGCTCAAGGCCACTTCAGCCATGGGTATTGAGGGTGGAAGAGAGCACTGTTCATTCACTCTCCCCCACCTACAACTCCTGCCAGCACCGAGACTCGAACCTGTGACTTTTGGGTTACAAGTCCAACTCTCTAACCAAGAGGCCACAGCTTCACATGCCCCCATCACCTTCACATGAACACCAAAGTTTGGTGGCACAATTATTCTCACATTATGTATTATGTCACATGACTCGGCCTACAGTCAGCCTGCTGTAATGCTGCCAACCCACTAATCAGAATTAAATTAATATTAAAATTAATCAATGGACTGCTGCTAATTAGACTGAGGCTGAGGCTCCCACACCAACATAACCTTTTATTTATTTATTTATTTATTTTTGACACTTTTATTTAAAGGCATAGTGAAGAGAAGAAATGATGCTGCAAGTGCAAGTTCTGTTAGAAAGACTCTAATGCCACGTCACTAATTCATATGAATAGATCTGGCCAATCACTGCTTGACACCTGGAGTATATAAGCAGTGAACTGATGATCTGCAGATAAGGTGGACAGAGTATATTTAGGTATATTTATAACATAAGTGCAGAATAATACATTTTTGTCATGCAAATGTTTTGTTACATCAGAGTTTTAATTATTTAACATTAATTTTCCAGTGTTTTAATAATTGAAATATTGTAAATGATCTGTGCATATGAAGAAGTTTTGTTTTGTGGTAAAATAAACAAATAATAATAGAAATCCTGTACCTTTCCATGAGCAAAATATTTTTAGACCTGTATATTTTTCTTTAACTTTGCATCAGCCCATATAAACACCATTTTCTTTCTGAAACAAGCAACAATAACTTGAAAGATATTGATATGTTCATGTGATTCTTTGAATGTTGGATTCCTAGTTATGTCACTAGATGGCGCTCTAATACAGTGTGCTCACTGATTGTGCTGCACACACTTTATGTATTAATGAAATATCAGGCAACTTATAACAAGGGCACAGTGTGTGTAGGATGCTGTTCTTGCAAATATAAGCAGAAGAAAAAAAAATACATTTGATCCAAAAAAAAAGGAAAGTTGAAAATACGCCGTAATTAAAAGTATTTTCTTTGAAAAGACTCAAAAGATAGGTATAATAAATTATTGTTTCAATAACTTAGAGAAACTAATTTAAGTATTTTAGAGACATTTTGTCCACACTCAGCATCAGCTCGTTGTTCTCCGACCGCCAACAAACCCTAGAAGAGGAACGACTCTCGTCCTTTATTGGTCACACGCTGTTTTAGTTTCGATTCTGAATGTGTGTGTGTTTATCTGCTTTCTGTGAGTTTCTAGACATGTAGAGTGGTTTTTAGGTTTACAATACAGCAGCATTATTTGGAGACACATACATGTGATGCGGGATGTCATTAATGTGAAATGAAACAACATGACTGCAGACCAACACTAACTAACTAAAAAAAAAAAAAAAAAAGCCCCTAGCAGATGATATTCGTGTCGGGTGTGTTATAATCAACAGAGAGTGTGGTGTAGTGTCACTGCACACGTGTTCGGTTACCGCATGAGTTGTTAAAGTAGCCTCGTTGTGTCACTTTTGTTAGTAATGAAGCAGGAGTGTGTCAAGTTTACCGCAAAGTTTCAGTCCTGTGTTCCAGACACGAATGATTTCCTCATCCTGTGCTGCTGTTTAAAGTGACCAGACTGCTGGACGATGAATCAGGTGAAGAGGCCCTCACACGCACATTGAACGAGGGGCCAAAGACATATCTACAGACCAGAATATGACAGACACGGGGCCCTGGACAGACACTGTATCATTTCAGACACTTGGGCTCTTTTGAACAGTAAACACCACCCACTCAGAGCACACCAGCAAAGGTACTAAAATCTACCAGAACATTGCTAATGCTTTTTTCTACTAAAATTAACTCTAACGAAATTTAAATAAAATTTAACTAAAATTTCTACTCATGTTTTGGTTCCCCTGATCCTCAAGTGGAGTCTAGCAGAGCGGGAAGCGGAGCAGGAGCGGATCTCTTCAGCAGTCCACAGTCTACTTGTGTCCTGATCTTTACCATTATCAGATAATGGAAACTTAAGGTGAGATTTTCTATCTGATCATCATCTTAATCTTACAATCTCATTTTCAACCATTGTTTTTACTCACTGTGGACAGGAGCTCTGTTGTGCTATTGAAAAAAAAAGTTTGTTAGTTTCTCATCAAGGCTGAAGAAAGCAAAATAAACTATTAAACACCATCAAACACAAAGCATAAATTGTAGATCATGCATTGCATTTTTTCTTAAAATGACCCAGATACTGGCCGAAAAAAACAACTTTACATGAAAAAAAAGGAATCAAGAATATTTTTCTGCTTAGAAAGAATTGAAATTCTTAGAAAAAAAAAAGGTTTTCATCCATTCAGGTACTAATATGCAGATGCATGCAGATATCTTAAGGGGTAAAGAAGATACAAAGGTGTACCGCACATGACAGCTTTTGTACCTTATTTGTACTACTGTATGAGATCATCAAGCAAAGTATATATTACTTTTTCATATTAATATCTCTGTTTGATTTGAGACATTTTTTGTCAAACATCAGCACTAATGAGTGTTTAGTATTTTGTAGTAAGTGGGCTTCCCTGTATCAACGGTTTCATGTGAGCAGAAAATGAAAAAATCCTTGCAACAACATGCTGATCAAACAGACTGACACACCTCAGACACACACACTGACCACGTGAGGGACACACTGATACCACACTCGCACCCCACACCCAAACCCCTGTTGACACCTCAGACACACACTGGCACTGATGCACACTCACACAGACACTATTGACAACCTCAACACACACTAACAAAACTGACATCAAATGCAATCATCCAGCATAGACACTTTCTCAGGCACAAGCTGTTGTTTTCTACCAAACAGATCAAACCACATTTCTGTACAGATATAATTACATGAGACCACATCAGAGTTCACTTTGTCACCTTTTAAAGACTAGTTTGCATCTTAGTTTTGCAAACATGAGAATGCTGCAATAGGTCACATGATTAATACAATGTGTTCAAGGTCCTTGTATTACAATTAAGGTTAATTCTTTTGAAGTTTTTTAGGAGACCAATTAATGAATCTATCATTAATGATCATACATGAAACACTTTCAGGATGCTCCTGCCGTATGTCTTCTGTAATTTCTTGATGTAATGTGGTGATTCTTACAAACTCAACCATAGACATAGGAGGTCATTTTAAGAAAATTATCACACAATCTGGGTCTTGAACTTAGAAAAACAATGACATTTGATCATCTTCTGATTGTGATTGGTGCATATTCCACATAAGTCACCTCTTCAACTTTCTGTAAAAAAATGCATAACACAAAATATAATAATAATAATGAATGTAATGTAATGTATTTTTATTTATTTATTTATTTTATTTTTATATTTTTTGAAGTAACAAGTCTTTTATAAACATCTGATGGTGTGGTTGTGTGTGAGATTAATGTGATAGATCATTATACTATGAAAGCCCATCACCGCCAGATAATAATAATAATAATAATAATAAAAAATCCAAATTAGGGCATAATTAAATCAGAATATGATATATGCAAGTCAAAATTAGTATGTCAAAATTTATGCATTGTAAATTATAATTAGAAATTTTCTATCTCATAATGTTAATTTTTTTATGTGATATTTTCTAATTTGTAAATCATAATTTTGACTTTTTAATCGTTTTGATTTAGTATAAATTTTTCATAATTATGATTTAGGAGAGCATGATTTTTTTTATCTGATGTTTTGGAAATGGACTTGCATATTATACAGACAAAATCAAAAGCGCACACTGATCAGAGTCACTGCTAAAATAATACAGAAACTCAACAAATTATCAGTAAATTGTCTTACCAGTTTCTGTGTGTTTCTTTTGTAGAATATCATCTCAGTGAAAGTGAGCTCTTCTTCACACAGTCTCGGCTGGGTTTAACAATAATAGAGGCATAAAACCACAAAACTCAGTCTTAATTAGATCTGCTTCTTCACAGTCTGTGAGTTATTATTGGGGCTTTCAGATTTAACACCAAAGTAACACTCAAAGATTCAGGCCTATAACTGTTTCCACACGCAAATAGTTCAAGAGTGTTTATCATTACATTTAGAGAGGACACTTAAATCACACATTAATTTATCACACATAAATCAGCAACCCAGATGTGCTGTTTAACATCCACATTCTTTGTATTTAATCAGCATTCAAGTTTCAACAAGCACAAAGTTAATCATTCATTTAAATTTAGAGCACCAGCCACATCTTTACACGTAAGATTATGTTCATAAAATGGAGAAAGCTTTTTTTTTATTATTATTAAAAAATAAACATTTCTGTTTTTTTGCATTTCCAGGTGTTGATGCAGATTAAGAAATTGAAAAATTTGTTTTCATTATATACAAATATTTTTTTAATAATTTTATTATAACAATGATAATAATTTTAATTACATGATAAAATAGGGCTATCTGGGTTGGCTCAGATTTTTAGAACATATTTTTGAAGAATTATTTCTTATTTTTATTGTTTAAAAGGAAAAGATAATACTTGCCTTCTTGGTCAGGTTTTATGTGTTTCCTGCAGATGCAGAAGATCACGGCTGCAGCAACAATTAACAGAGATCCAGCAGCAGAGATCAGCACTATCATAGACACTGAGACTGGAGGAACTGAAGAAGAGTAAAAGAGAGAAAGTAAGTGATTGAATCAGTCTGATCTACAACAGAAGACAGAGATCAGCTCAGTGAATAACTTGTGGAAGTACCTGCACATGTGTGACAGAGTTGAGTGATGTCCAGTGTGTTGAGTCTGGGTTCCTGATGGGATTGTGGAGCACACAGCTGTAGGTGTTTTTATCCTGATGTTCCACCTCCAGAGATAGAGAGAGACTGATGCTGAGATCAGACACACTGATGCTGGACAATAAAACTGTTTCCTTTGTACCAGGAGAGAGTCACATGACCCACATTCACCACTGAACACACCAATGAACAATTCTGCTGTGATGATGATGATGAAGATGATGATGATGAAGAACATTGTGAAGAGTTACTGCTGATGACAGGAACAGACAGACGAGCTGAAAACATGAGAGAATAAGAGGAATATGAACACAACAATCTGCTTATTTTCAACGTTGTGAATTGTAGTGAATGTGTCTACTTCATTTATGAACTTTGGGATTAATTAAAAAATGAAAGTTAATTTGACTCAAATAATAATGAAAGTTCATTGGACTTAATTGAAATAAGTTCGTAATCTCAAAATGCTGTTGTAGTGAGGTGAACTTAAAATTATTGCATTTCAAGTTCCCAGCATGCATTGCATCAGCCAACAAGGAAAATAAATGTAGAAATTAGGTGCTATTTTTGTGTGTTTTTTACACAAGAAATAACATAGAGAGATATAAGTTAGTACTTAAATGTTGTGTTATGTTAGGATTTACCATATGTTTCTGTTATGTTAGTTTTGTAGTGTTTACCGTTGTGGTGAAGAGTAGAGCCTGTGGTTAGGTTGAGGATGGAAAGCAAACTTAAAGGTTATATATACTGCATGATGTTTGAATAATAATATGCAAGTATGTGAGTCTTTTTGATAACTACATTAGTAGTTACATTTGAGTGTATTTCCCACATTATAAGGGTTGAAAAATAGTGAACATTTTTAGTGAATTACTCCCTAATTTTAAGTTGAGAAATATCAATATTTATAAGATAATATTTAGATAATTTAAGGAAACTGGAAATTTAATTGTAAATTTTATGTAAACTTAAAACTTTTGAAAACATCACTTAAATGTTTTTGTGTAATCTGTTACAAAATATTTTTTGAGTTCTGTGAACTTATTAGGGTTTACAGGGTGTAATGAATGTTGTGTTGAGTGTGTGTTTAGTGTGTTAAGGGTCACTGAATGTGTCTGTCATCTCAAAGTATAAAATGAATCAACTTTTGACAATGTAAATAGAATATGTGAACGTTTTAAATAAATGACATCTCTACTCACTATATACAGAAACACTGAATGTTTTTGATGACTGTTTCACTCCACTAATCTTTACTTCATAGAGTCCAGCGTGTTGAGTTGTGATGTTTGTGATGGTCAGAGATCCAGTTTGATTGTCCAGCTTCAGTCTGTCTCTAAATCTCCCATCAGGAACATCAAATGTGGAGAAGATTTGCTGTTGTTTTTTAATTTTAGCTATGAGAGAGTTTTCAGCTCCAAATTTCCATAGTATGTCATCGTCGTCTTCACGTATTTCATTAACAGTGTTTAGAGTGACAGAATCTCCCTCCATCACTGACACTGAAATCACCAAACACACCTGATGAACAAACAGATTTCACACAGATTAAAGCCTCAGCAGAAACAAAAAACAAAATGTAAAATATCAGTGGTCTTTATAAACAGCTATTGTAAACTTCTATCTGTTAATAATAGAGAGACTGTTAGAATCAATCAGACAGAGAGTGCTATTTAATGGATTAAACACATATTTATATACAGTACATAATGCAAAAATCTGTACATAATTCTTTTCTTCCAGACGTATTTCACATTATTATTTTTTACTTATTACTTATTTAAATGTTCTCTCTGTTCTCATGTCATATATGTATGTACCAAGAGCTCCTGAAAAACAACTAATCCTTGTGTTTTTGCGCACACTTGGCAAATAAAGCTATAATAAGTGAATATAGAGTTTACATCAAAGTAAAAGGGTTAAAGTTCATTTATTTCAAATGTAAATGTACTCATTTTAAAGTTTAAAGTTTGTTGGAACAGAATTATTAGATAAATCTTGATTTAATCTAGATTTAGGATTATTGGTGTAATACATCACTAGTCTTTAATTTGTTTTAAAGTGTAGAGGACAATCATGTTTAAAGTTTCATCATTTATTGACAATAAATACATTAAAATTATTGCCAATTGAAAGTACAGTTTTAAATTGTGCTGGATATTTTAAAATACATATATATAGATAAATAATAAATTTAGATCATTAGATCCCTGGATTGTTTCCTATGGGCTATGTTTGGGCACATTTTGACTTGTAAATTTTCCATGACATTTGTAGATGTTTATGATCACTTAAGAAATATTTTAAAATATATATATTTATTTGAAATGTATTTTTAAAACGTCATAAATGGGCTGATATTTGAAAGCAGCTCAACAGAAAGTTCACATTCTGAAGATCTACATTCACTGAAGGGATTTCCATTATTCTCATGATATTTTCCAGATCTGAATTTAATGTAAACTTCCGAATCCTAATCCCACAGAGACCTGAATTCAAAGTTAGTAGATCTTGTATTGTATTCTTTTTGGTACATGACAGGATATTAAAATAAAATAATTTGAACAGTAGCAGCAGCTTTATTACCCCCCAAATTGAGACAGAAAAAAAGCCATAAATATTATTTCATAAACTTACCAGTCAGACCCCAGCAGCACAAACAGAACAAGACAAACTTGAGAAACATTTTCTTCAGTGGTTCAGTGTGTGATCGAGCGGCAGACTGTTAAAGTGTTGAGTGAATCCCCCCATGACAGGATTTGACCCTCCCACTTCACACCATGCTTTTGCATATAATCTTACAGTTCATCTAGCACTTATTAAGATTTTTACTGGTTTTAAGTAAAAAAAATAATTTCAATTTTTATCAAAAGTTAAGGGTTCATATTCCTGCCTCCCTGACAGCTTTTCTTCTGAGAGTGTGGTTAACTGACTGACTTTCAAAATGACTAAAAGTAGAAGAATATTGTGTGAATTGTGGCTGAACTACATTCCATGATGAAATAAAACATAGTGATTTTAAAATGATATATATGATCATTTATTTATTCTAAATTTTAGTGAATGGAAAAACCGGACTACATATTTAAAACAGTGTTATGATCTCACAGTACCAGCTTTTACTGAGTGTATCTTCTGAGTCAAACTGACACCAGCTGTGGTTAGTTTTCTGAACGTGGTTTGATCGTTGGGTGGACAAACAGATGTGAGTGACTCTGGGCATTCAGAGCACCAGTGTTTAGTTTGTAGGTGAAGAGTGTTCTTCCTGTAAGGCCTGCTACTATTTACAGAGTTTAAGAAAGTGGTCTGGTCTGATGAATCAAGAT
This sequence comes from Cyprinus carpio, assembly GCF_018340385.1. NCBI lineage: Eukaryota > Metazoa > Chordata > Actinopteri > Cypriniformes > Cyprinidae > Cyprinus > Cyprinus carpio. The sequence continues at coordinate 3,654,377 of NC_056593.1, read as the reverse complement.
TCCTGGTGCATCATGTTGATGGCCGAGCGCAGATACACAGAAATACCGACAGAGGCAGTGTTGGGCAGACACAGACCGGCAGGAATGGCTTGTTATACTGTGGACAATGTTTTCCTATTTTGTTCATCTGTTTTACTAAAGCTGTCAGTAGATTTTAGACTCAACCAAAAAACCTGTAAAAAAAAAAAAAAGCACTTTTCTGTTGTGCATATATTTGTCCCACTATTCAAAAAATTGCTTATAATTAGCTGTTCAATTCAAGTGTTAAAGATCAGCAGTTGCAGCGTCCAGTTTTAGGAGTTTCAGTGTTTCTGTCTCTGGTGACTATAATTCAGTCACTCACTGCATCTTCCTTTGAGGAATGGAGATACATTTTTGAATCAATCCAATAAATGAAAAAGTAAGATTTGACTCAGCATTAAAACATAATGAAGGTCATCTCTATCACCTTCACATGAACATCAAAGTTTGGTGGCACAATTATTCTCACATTATGTATTATGTCACATGACTCTTACAGTCAGTGCTGTAATGCTGCCAACCCACTAATCAGAATTAAATTAATATTAAAATTAATCAATGGACTGCTGCTAATTAGACTGAGGCTGCCACACCAACGTTTGTACTTTTTATTTATTTATTTATTTATTTATTTTTGAGACTTTTATTTAAAGGCATAGTGAAGAGAAGAAACGATGCTGCAAGTGCTTATCTGTGTTAGAAAGACTCGTCATTTATTCATATTAATAGATCTGGCCATGCTGGATAAACTGCTTGACTCCTGGAGATATGATCAGCAGTGAACTGATGATCTGCAGATAAGGTGGGACAGACAGGTATATTTAGGTATATTTATAACATAAGTGCATCATGATACAGTTTTGTCATGCAAAATGTTTTGTTACATCAGAGTTTTTTAATTTGCCATCAGCTGGACATAGATATGATTTGTTTCATTAACATTAATTTTCCCAGTGTTTTAAGTTAGCTGTTGAAAATATTGTAAAATGATCTGTGCCTATGAAGTTTTGTTTTGTGGATTTAAGAATTTCAAATAAATAAAAAATAAATAATAATAGAAATCCCTGTACCTTTCCATTGAGCAACATATTTTTAGACCTGTATATTTTTCTTTAATCTGGCATTCATCAGGAACATTTAAGCCAGCACATTTTCTTTCTGGAAACAAGTGAAAACAAGCAACCAACAACAACAACATTTACAAGATATTGATATGCTCCATGTGATTCTTTGGATGTTGGAAATTCCTTGTTATTGTCACTAGATCGGCGCGATAATACAGTGTTGCTCACTGATTGGATTTTGCGCGCCGCGCATAATCAAATGTATTACATGAAATACTCAGGCCACCCAATAAGCATTCACCATGACGAACAAGCCTAGTAACGTGCCATGAACAACCAAAATTATGCATTTTCCCCATTCGTTTTTTATTTAAATTTAAGGTACAGTTTGCAACAATTTAATATTAAGATATATTTTTTTTTTGTGCCCACGCCATGGCCTGTAGGAGGGGCAATCATGACAGCTAGGGGGGGCACGGCCCTCGAATTGCCCCACCACAGCGCCGGCACTGATAAATATCAGGCAACTTATAACAAGGGCACACTGTGTGTAGGATGCTGTTCTTGCAAATATAAGAAGAGGAAAGAAAAAAAAATACATTTGATCCAAAAAACAGGAAAGCTGAAAATACGCTGTAATTGAAAATATTTTTCTGTGAAAAGACTCAAAAGATAGGTGTTATAATTTATTGTTTCAATAACTTAGAGAAACTAATTTAAGTATTTTAGAGACATTTTGTCCACACTCAGCATCAGCTCGTTGTTCTCCGACCGCCAACAAACCCTAGAAGAGGAACGACTCTCGTCCTTTATTGGTCACACGCTGTTTTAGTTTCGATTCTGAAGGTGTGTGTGTTTATCTGCTTTCTGTGAGTTTCTAGACATGTAGGGCGTTTTTTAGGTTTACAATACAGCAGCATTATGTGGAGACACATACATGTGATGCGGGATGTCATTAATGTGAAATGAACCAACACCAACTCAATAATAAAAATTAAAAAAGCCCCTAGCAGATGATATTCGTGTCGCGGGTGTGTTATAATCAACAGAGAGTGTGGTGTAGTGTCACTGCACACGTGTTCGGTTACCGCACGAGTTGTTAAAGTAGCCTCGTTGTGTCACTTTTGTTATTAATGAACGCAGGAGTGTGTCAAGTTTACCGCAAAGTTTCAGTCCTGTGTTCCAGACACGAATGATTCCTCATCCTGTGCTGCTGTTTAAAGTGACCAGACTGCTGGACGTTGAATCAGGTGAAGAGGCCCTCACACGCACATTGAACGAGGGGCCCAAGACATATCTACAGACCAGAATATGACAGACACGGGGCCCTGGATAGACACTGTATCATTTCAGACACTTGGGCTCTTTTGAACAGTAAACCACCACCCACTCAGAGCACACCAGCAAAGGTACTAAAATCTACCAGAACATTGCTAATGCTTTTTCTACTAAAATTAACTCTAGCGAAATTTAAATAAAATTTAACTAAAATTTCTACTCATGTTTGGTTCCCTGATCCTCAAGTGGAGTTACAGAGCTGGAAGCGGAGCAGGAGCGGGATCTCTTCAGCAGTCCACAGTCTACTTGTGTCTGATCTTTACCGCTTATCATGGAAACTTAAGGTGACTGAAGGTGAGATTTTCTATCTGATCATCATCTTAATCTTACAATCTCATTTTCAACCATTGTTTTACCTGTGGACAGGAGCTCTGTTGTGCTATTGAAAAAAAAGTTTGTTAGTTTCTCATCAAGGCTGATGAAAGCAAAATAAACTATTAAACACCATCAAACACAAAGCATAAATTGTAGATCATGCATTGCATTTTTTTCTTAAAATGACCCAGACACTGAAGAAAAAAACAACTTTACATGAAAAAAAAAGGAATCAAGAATATTTCTGCTTAGAAAGAATTGAAATTCTTAGAAAAAAAAAAAAAAAAGGTTTTCATCCATTCAGGTACTAATATGCATGCTTAAGGGGTAAATAAGACACAAAGGTGTACCGCACATGACAGCTTTTGTACCTTATTTGTACTACTGTATGAGATCATCAAGCAAAGTATATATTACTTTTTCATATTAATATCTCTGTTTGATTTGAGACATTTTTTGTCAAACATCAGCACTAATGAGTTTAGTGTTTTGTAGTAAAGTGGCTTCCCTGTATCAACGGTTTCATGTGAGCAGAAAATGAAAAATCCTTGCAACAACACGCTGATCAAACAGACTGACACCTCAGACACACGCTTACACTGATACACACTCGCACCGACACACTGTTGACACCTCAGACATACACTGGCACTGATGCACACTCACACAGACACTATTGACACCTCAGACACACACTAACAAGCTGACATCAAATGCAAGCATCCAGCAGTAGACACTTTCTCATGCAAAACCTGTTGTTTTCTACCGAACAGATCAAACCACATTTCTGTACAGATATAATTACACGAGACCACAGCAGAGTTGACTTTGTCACATTTTAACGACTAGTTTGCATCTAAGTTTTGCAAACATGAGAATGCTGCAACCATAGACTTAGAGTCTGAGGTCGTTGCAGGAGGTTGATCTGACTATAAGGGTCTTGTACTTAGAACAACATTAAAGTTTGATCATCTTCTGACTGTGATTGGTGCATATTCCACATGATCCTCCTCTTCAACTTTCTGTAAAAAAAAAAAAAAACTGCATAAGATATAACAATAATAAGAATAAATGTGATGTTACTTCAAACAACAACAACAACAACATTACAAGACTTAAATAAACACATGGTTCAGTTGTGTGTGAGATTAATGTGATAGATCATTATGCTCTGAAGGCCTGTCACAATAATCAATATGTCGAGTTATCCCATATTATATGTTATGAGCAGACATCAAAGGGTGAAAAGAAGGCATCGTTTGAGGCCTTATAGTGTTTTCCTTACAACACCAGACACTAGAATAGAAGTCCAAACAGACTCAAAACTCAGACTCAATTCACTGTTCTGGTAAATACATAAATGTAATAACACAAATAAAATGGTGCTCTCTCAAAGCTAGCGTTAAGGAGGTTTCAAGGGAGAGAATGCATTTTTGCATTCCACTTGTGCTGTTTTCCCCCCATTGTTTTTCTATGGAAACGTGCATTAGATGGATGTGTTTGACTGTCTTTTACAGCATCTTGTGCATGCAATATTATGCATGCACTACTTGCATTATTATGCTGTTATTACATTTTATCCAAAGTGACTTACAGTGCATTCAGGCTATACATTTATTTTATTTTTTTTACCAGTATGTGTGTTCCCTGGGAATTGAACCCACAACCTTTTGCGCTGCTAACGCAATGCATTACCACTGAGCCACAGGAACACTTATGTTATATTATCATTATATATTCAGTGGCATAAAATGGTCTTAAAATGACAATCATTTCTGCAATTATTTTTGGGACTATACATTTCTCAACAAAAAGTAATTATTGTAACAAGCCTTAAATCATAATCCACAAAACAAAAAATAAAAAGTCAAAATTATTATTATTATTATTATTATTATTATTATTATTATTATTATTATTATTATTATATACTTTATTAATCCTTCACAGGAAATTATATTGTTGGAAATTATGTTGTTATAGTAGCAACAATCCTTGCACACAGACATAACTTAACACCTAAAAGGGAATCTTACACTAAAAAAAAGAAAACCTGTAATACATTACAAGACATAAAAAAATAGTCTTAAATATTGGTGTGATCACACTGCCGAAACAGCTCTAAGGCATGTAAGGGGTGCGAGTCATTGTTCATAATAACATTTATTTTTTTTCTTATCATCCTTACCTCAACTACCTGCTCAACCCAGCCCTGTGTGATACCAATAAAGCTTGCCTTTTTGATCAATTTATTATGACAAATTATGACATACTTAAATCAGATTATGATATACACAAGTCCACACACACACACACACACACACACACACACACACACACACACACACACACATATATGTGTGTGTGTGTGTGTGTGTGTGTGACTTGTGTATATCATAATCTGATTTAAGTATGTCATAATTTGTCATAATAAATTGTTAGCTTTTTAAGTTATAATTTTGACTTTTTAATCTCATAATTTCAGTTTAGTATGTCATTTTTTCTGATTTTGTCTTAATTATGATTTACCAGAGCATGATTTTTTTTTTCTTCTTATGTGGTGGAAATGGACTTAAATATTATACAGACAAAATCAAAAGTACACAGTGACATACATCGGATTCTGCTAAAATTATCCGGTAACGTTTTACAATAAGGTTTCATTAGTTTACATTAGTTGACTACTTTAGTAGTTAATTACTTCAGTTACAGCATTTATTACTCTTAGCTAATATTAATTTCAACATTTACTAATACATTATTAAAATCAAAAGTTGTGTTTGTTAACATTAATGTAACTAACATGAACTAGCAACGAAGAACTGTATTTTTTATTAATTAACATTAACATACTTAAGTTAACATGAAATAAAAATGAACAATACTTCTACAGAATTTATTAATCTTAGCTAATATTAATTACAACATTTACTAATACATTATAAAAATCAAAAGTTGTATTTTTATTAGTTAGTTAATTAGTTAATGCTCTGTGAACTAGCATAAACTCGCAATGAACAACTATGCTTTTTATTAACTAACATTAACATAGATTAATAAATACTGTGAATAAATGTATTGTTTGTTGTTTGTTCATGTTCATACGTTAAATAATGTTAACACATGACACCATATTGTAAAGTATTACCAATTATACAAATACTCAAATTATCAATAAATTGTCTTACCAGTTTCTGTGTGTTTCTTTTGCAGAATGTTGTCTCAGCGTAAGTGATCTCTTCTTCACGAGTCTCTGTTTTAACAATAAATAGGCATTAAAACCACAAAACTCAATCTTAATTAGATCTGCTTGTTCACAGTCTGTGTGTTATTATTGGGGATTTCAGATTTAACTCCAAAGTAAAACTCAAAAATGGCATTAACAAATTTAATCAGCCATTAGGCCTATAACTGTTTCCACACACAAATAGTTCAAGAGTGTTTATCATTACATTTAGAGAGACACTTAAATCACACATTAATTTACACATAAATCAAACCCAGATGTGCTGTTTAACATCACATTCTTTGTATTTAATCAGCATTCAAGTTCAACAAGCACAAAGTTATCATTCATTTAAATTTAAGAGTACCTGACACGTCTTTACATGTGTAAGATTATGTTCATAAAATGGAGAAAGCTTTGTGTGTGTGTGTGTGTGTGTGTGTGTGTGTGTGTGTGTGAGATGAGTAAAGAAGGACGCTTAGTGTCATCATATTCAAACAGACATTTATTATAACAATGGAAATTATGACAATAATTTTAATTACATGATAAAATAGGGCTATCAACTGGCTCAAATATTTAGAACATATTTTTTCAAGAATTATCTTATTTTACTTGTTTAAATGGAGAAGATAATACTTGCCTTCTTGATCAGCTTTTCTGTGTTTCCTGCAGATGCAGAAGATCACGACTGCAGCAACAATCAACAGAGATCCAGCAGCAGCAGCAGAGATCAGCACGATCAGAGACACTGAATCTGGAGGAACTGAAGAAGAGTAAAAGAGAGAAAGTAAGTGATTGAATCAGTCTGATCTACAACAGAAGACAGAGATCAGCTCAATTAATAAATGGTGGAAGTACCTGCACATGTGTGACAGAGTTGAGTGAGGTCCAGATGTTGAGTCTGGTTGCTGATGGGATTGTTGAGCAAACAGCTGTAGGTGTTGTTATCCTGATATTCCACCTCCAGAGGTAGAGAGAGACTGATGCTGAGATCAGACACACTGATGCTGGATAATAAACTGTGTCCTTTGTACCAGGAGAGAGTCACATGACTCACATTCACCACTGAACACACCAATGAACAATTCTGCTGTGATGATGATGATGATGATGAAGAACATTGTGAAGAGTTACTGCTGATGACAGGAACAGACAGACGAGCTGAAAACATCAGAGAATAAGAGGAATATGAACACAACAATCAGCTTATTTTCAGTGTTGTGAATTGTATTGAATCTGTGTAATGAATCTTGTGTTGAGTGTGTGTTTAGTGTGTTAAGGGTCACTGAATGTGTCTGTCATCTCAAAATATAAAATGAATCAACTTTTGACAATGTAAACAGAATATTTTGTTTATGCTTTGTGTAAACATTTTGACAGATGATCTCTACTCACCATAGACAGAAACGTTGAATGTTTTTGATGACTCTTTCACTCCACTAATCTTTACTTCATAAAGTCCAGTGTGTTCAGTTGTGATGTCTGTGATGTTCAGAGATCCAGTTTGATTGTCCAGCTTCAGTCTGTCTCTGAATCTCCCATCAGTACCATTAAATGTGGAAGGGATTTGCTTCTTTTTCTTAATTTTAGCTATTTGAGACTTTTCAGCTCCATATTTCCACAGTATGTCGTGTTCTTCACGTATTTCAGTAAGATCAGTGTTTAAAGTAACAGAATCTCCCTCCATCACTGACACTGAATCACCAAACACACCTGATGAACAAATAGATTTTACACAGATTAAAGCCTCAGCAGAAAAAACAAAAAACAAAATGTAAAATATCAGCGGTCTTTATAAACAGCTATTGTAAACTGCTAACTGTTAATAATAGAGAGACAAACAGAGAGATAAACACAGGAATATAATATACAGTACATAAATGCACAATTCTGTACATAATTCTTCTGTTCCAGATGTATTTCACATGATTTTTTTTCTTAGTCTTACTTATTTAAATGTTTTTTTCTGTTCTCGTGTCATATATGTATGTGTACCAAGAGCTCCTGAAAAACAACTAATCCTTGTGTTTTTGCGCACACTTGGCAAATAAAGCTATAATAAATGAATACAGAGTTTACTTCAAAGTAAAAGGGTCAAAGTTAATCTATTTTAAATGTAAAGTAAGACTAGGATCAAAATGACAATTTAAATGTAAATATACTAATTTCAAAGTTTAAAGTTTGGTGCAACAGAATTATTAGATAAACCTTGATTTAATCTAGATTTAAGATTAATCCTAGTCTTTAATTTGTTTTAAAGCATAGGGGTCAATCATTATTTAAAGTTTCATCATTTATTGACAATAAATACATGACAATTATTGCAGATTGAAAGTACAGTTTTAATTGTGCTGGATATTTTAAATAATTGATTTTAAATAAATAATAAATTTAGATCATTAGATCCCTGGTTAGTCGGCTGTGGACTTTAAGGTTCCTGCACATTTTGACTTGTAGTATTTTTTTGATGTTTTTTGTTGTTTTTGTTAACTGCAGAAGTATTTTTTTAGAAATGTCTTTTTACAGGGACAAAAATGGGCTGATATTTGAAAGCAGCTCAACAGAAAGTTCACATTCTGAACATCTACTGTACATTCACTGAAGGGATTTCCATTATTCTCATGATCTTTTCCAGATCTGGAATTAATGTAAATTTCCTAATCCTAATCCCACAGAGACCTGAATTCAAAGTTAGTAGAAATTGCATTATATTAATACAATATTCATAATTCTTTTGGTACATAACAGGATATTAAAATAAAATAATTTGAACAGTAGCAGCAGCTTTATTACCACCAAATTGAGGGGGGAAAAAAGCCATAAAAATTCTTTCATAAACTTACCAGTCAGACCCCAGCAGCACAAACAGAACAAGACAAACTTGTGAAACATTTTCTTCAGTGGTTCAGTGTGTGATCGAGCGGCAGACTGTTAAAGTGTTGAGTGAATCCCCCCATGACAGGATTTGACCCTCCCACTTCACACCCTGCATTTGCATATAATCTTACAGTTCATCTAGCACTTATTAAGATTTTTACTAGTTTTAAGTAAAAAAAAAAAAAAAAAAAAATTATTGAAAGGTTAAGGGTTCATATTCCCGCCTCCCTGACAGCTTTTCTTCTAAGAGTGTGGTTACTTGACTGTTTCAAATGACTGAAAGTAGAAGAATATTGTGTGAATTGTGGATGAACTACATTTCATGATGAAATGGAACATAGTGATTTTAAAATTATGAGTACTTATTCTAAATTTTAGTGAATGGAAAAACCAGAGTACATATTTAAAATGGTGTTATGGTCTCACAGTACCGGCTTTATTGAGGTGTATCTTCAGAGTCAAACTGAAACCAGCCGTGGTTAGTTTTCTGAACGTGGTTTGATCGTTGGCTGGACAAACAGATGTCAGTGACTCTGGGCATTCAGAGCACCAGTGTTTAGTTTGTAGGTGAAGAGTTTCTTCCTGTGAGGCCTGCTACTATTTACAGTTTTTAAGACTCTTTAATCTACTGGGCGGAGGGGGGTACAATGCTGTTTCATGCATTCAAAGTTGTTTACACTGTTAAAGAGTTGGATTCTCGTGCTATGCATGGACAAAGTTTCAAATATCAATTTGGACGTATAACGGAGTATTTCTGTGCCAAAAAATCTTACTTCCAGGTTCGTACAAGTTTCGGAGAGTTTTTTTCGATTATGGCTCTTCATGATGTAGACGAGGGTGAAACTCCTTATATGGACATTTTAAAACATTTTTGTCTTAATTGTTTTATTGCCTTAATTATTTTTGTGGTGAAATGTTGTGTAATACGTGGTTTGACTTCAACGTTTCCCTTTAATATCCGTTTGAAATTGCCCGCTTGCTCACCACTGCTGTCTTCACGGAAGCTTTGTGTTCAAATATTTTAACTCAAATCAATATTTTGAAGAAAGTGGCCTGGTCTGATGAATCAAGATTCCTGGTGCATCATGTTGTTGTCTGATGGATCATGATTAGATTACCGACAGAGGCAGTGTTGGGCAGACACAGACCTGCAGCAGTGACTGTGTTATACTGTGGACAATATTTTCTATTTTGTTCATCTGTTTACTAAAGCTGTCAGCAGATTTTAGACTCGTACCCAAAACCAGTATTAAAAAAATAAAACTAAAATAAAATAAAAAAATTCACAGCACTTTACTGTTGAGCATATATTTGTCCCACTATTCAAAAATTGCTTATAATTAGCTGTTCAATTCAAGTGTTAAAGATCAGCAGCAGCAGCGTCAGTTTTAGGAGCTTCAGTGTTTCTGTCTCTGGTGACTATAATTCAGTCACTCACTGCATCTTCCTTTGAGGAATGGAGATACATTTTTAAATCAATCCAATAAATGAAAAAGTAAGATTTGACTCAGCATTAAAACATAATGAAGGTCATCTCTATCACCTTCACATGAACATCAAAGTTTGGTGACACAATTTTCATATTATGTATTATGTCACATGACTCTTACAGTCAGTGCTGTGCTGCTGTTTTAGCTGATGATATTCAAAACCCACCAGATGGCGCCAAAGACATTATAAAGACATTTTATTTAAATGAACCAAAGTAATCTGTGTTTAATTGAATTTGTTTTATTATTATTATTTTACTATAAACATCAGTGCAGTGACTGTAAAAACAGCAACATCTATTTAAAGTGCACTAGTGTAAAAGTAGTGCTATTCTCAGAGAAAGGTGATTTTCTGGATTGGACACTAGAGAGCGATGATGTGCTTGTGCTCAATTTGCCAGGTTTCTCTTTATACTGGAGTACAGAGAGCAGTTAATGAGGGGATCAGTATTTATTAAAGTTAGTACATGCATATTAAGCTGAAATAGAACAAACATTTGAGTTTCTGGATGTTCTATCATTTGAATAGACCTACTATTTGTGAACCACTAAACGTAAACTCAAATACAATGCTCAAATACTGCTCTAAAATATAAGACACCAATGTTTCGGGACTATAGGACAAAGAATAGGACACACTCATTTGATAACTTTTTTATTTCCTGTGTAGGTTTATGTGTATGCTTTGTTTTTTTTTTTCTTTTTCTTTTTTTTTCTCCAAGGCATTGTTAGTTCCTGTCATAGCTATGCAAAGATTTGATTTCATCAGAACTATTAAACTATGTCTTATGATTTTAATGCTGTAATTAACCTCAGAATGATCTCAAAGTAAAAAGAGGTGATGAAGTCTGATTTTATGGTGGCTGTGCTTCAAAATTTAATTATTAAAATCTTGATTTAAGTGATGAAGTATTCTGAAAGTCTGGCAGTAATCAGTGTTGAGTACTACTGTAAGGTTAACCCTGCCTGCTTTAAATGTTTCAAAATTATTAACAGTTGAAAAAAGACAGAGAAAAGAACAGAAAAAAAAGATCCTGGCAGAGAACAAATATGAAATAAAAGGTGTGAATCAAGGCCCAGATGAGTTCTTTAGGACATTTTTGTTTTGATCATCGTGTTTTGGGGACATTTCCATACACAGGCTCCTTCTTTAATTTCTGCAAAGAAAAATACACAAAAAAAGTTTGTTAGGAACCCGCTGATTGCAACAGTATATATATATATATATATATATATAGAGAGAGAGAGAGAGAGAGAGAGAGAGAGAGAGAGAGAGAGAGAGAGAGATTTTGGTAGTAACTGATTATATGTAATCTGGATTAAATAATCAGATTCCAAGTACTTGTAATTAGAATAAATTACATTTTTAGATACTCGTAATCAGACTACAATTACTTTTTTACTGCTTACTTAATTACATATTATTCACACAATAGCAATAATTTATTCATAATTTATTGATTCTCCCTTATTCCTCCTCTTCACCTTTTAAATTTTCCTTTCTTTAATAGCCTACTGCTTATATACACTCAGAAAGTCTTTCAGTTTTGTGGATTTTCACACAAAGACCAGTCAAAAGTCAAGTGGCTACACAGCATTTGACAACTGGATTTACAAAAAATAATTTCAGGTTTAAAAAGTGTTTCAACTTTGCATCAACTACTGATGAGCACATTCATTTTTATTTGAATTATCGCTCATGGGGTTTTGTCTTTGGAGTTGTCTGTCAAACACATTAAAATGCACAAAGTCACGCGATTTCTTATTTACATGTAATGCAGGCATTCCCAAACTTTTTGTCATCTGAACCTTATATTTACTTGAAGTATCCCGATTTTAAAAACAATATTTTGATAATTAAATCAGAGAGTCAGAGCCAGAGCCTGCTGCGACCGACGAGCCACCACCATGGACTGCGACAGAGCTGAGGGAGTCCGCCCACTGCACCATGGGCAGTAATGAGGATCTTATTAATCTGGATATATATGCAGACATGCCCCCTCTTCTCCTGCCTTCATATGAACTCTCTGTCAGCCCTGAATGGTCTGTCTGCCTGGAACTATATGTCTGTCTGGATTTCCCACCCTCCCTCTCCTGCCTTCTCCTGTCATCTCTGGTTCTCCATCACCACTGCTGTCACCTGTCAGCCCCTTTGCTTACCCTCAGCCCACAATCTGTGCGCTGAATTCGGCGTGGGTCTACCACTCTCCATCGGCGTAATGGCTGGAGGTTCCCTTGTCTCCGCCTCCAGCCTCTGAGTACCGGACTTCGCCTCGGCCCTTCGACCCAGCGGCTCCACCATGGCTCCTAGCTCCCTCCTCTCCACCGTGGCCCATCAGTCCACCAGCTCTGTCGGGCTCCCTCATCCCTCCAGCTCTGCCTTGGTCTGTTGTCGACCATCCGCCGCCCCAAGACTCCAGTCCTCTGGCTCCGCCTTATCCCTCCAACCCTCAGGCTCTGTCAGGCTCCTCCTTCTCTCCAGCTCCACCTCAGTCCTCAGTCACTCCGGCTCCACTGCGGCCTTCCAGATCTCCACCTCGGTCGCTGGCATCATCTGCTCCGCATTGGCCCTCCGGATCCTCTGTGTCGCCCTGGCTCATTGGCTCTCCGTCTCTGCCTCGGGCTCCCCCTCCAACTGCTCCGCCGCCGTCAGTCAGCTCCCTGGAGTCACTGGCCCTTCCTCCACCATGGCTCCTCCCTCCATTGGCTCCACCTTGGGCCGCCATCATGGCTGTTGGCTGTGTCCCACCTGGCTCCTCCTCCTGCTCCAGCTCCCTCCCTGTCGTCTTCCTGGCTCCTTTCTCCATTGTCACCTCCCTGGATTCTGTTGGTCGTCCTCCTCCAGGAACTCCGTCCTTTGTCCATACCTTCAACTGTACGGTTTTGCTGCAAGCCCTTGGCCATCCCTCCATCTCCACAGCGCGAGGTCGCACCTTCCGGGAGGGCGATGTGTCACACCCCTGAACTGTTTTCATTGATATCAATGAAACTATGATTTTTGTCATGTAACTTGGAATCAGCAACGGCAATTTGGAAGTAATCTGCCCAGCTCTGATATACAGTATTAGAGATGCACGGATACTGAATTGATCTGCCGATACAGATAGGCGATTATTCAGAATCATATCTGCCGATGCTGTTAACTACACATTGAACCCATCACATTATTATAATATTAAAGGTTACAATTAACAACAGGGCTATTATATACAAGTGCTATTTATTTTCAGATAACATTATTACACTAAAAATTGAAATGTCTGTTTACAACTCATTTGAACATAGTTTTCCAGATTTATTCAAACATGCCTAGTCTATATAAAAAAGCGATCTGTCATGTCGCATTTAAAAGCGTCAAAATGGCTTTCATTATTTGAGTTTCGTGATAGAATGAACGGGACTTTATATTTAGGATGCTACTGAAGTTAGAAATGTGAATACCAATGTCGTATGTAACTTTAGAGACTGTCCCTAAATTTGCGAATCTCTAACGTTTAACGTCAGTGTTGTTAACTTACTCTGTTCCTGCTCACGTTCCAAGCATATTTCTAAGTGGAGAAATCTTATCTCTGAGGTAAATAAAACAGCGCGACTAAAAAAGGATTAAAGCACCGCTTTCTCATCCAGTCTCTCTGACGACAAACACGGAAGTCTACTGTTATAACCTGAGATGATAAAGACTTCTTCCGGCAAACACAAAATGTGTTATGCAGAAAGTTATCCAGTTGAAAGTGATCCAGTTGAAAAAAAAGATGCAATAATAGTGAATTCTGTTTAATTGAAACTCATGCAGGATTGTAACATTACGGGGAATAAATTATTATGATGATTATTATTATTATTATTATTATTATGGACGAGCTAATCATTGAATATAATAATAATAATATTTTTATCTTTGTTTGCGTAAGCCACATGACATAATTCATGTCACGGTTCATGAATGCATTGTTTCCTGCTTGTCTCATGTTTGTGTTGTGACATGTGTGTGGGTGTGTGTGAGTGGGCGTGACCAGCAATCATTGTCTGATCAGTGGCCAGCGGTTCTCACTCATGGCGCCAGCTGCAGCTAATCCACTCACCTTTAAATACTCACCCAGTTCTCATCCCTCTTGTCAGATCGTTGTTTGAGGTCCTCCGTGCTGCATGTCTGTGTCCACTCCTGTTCGGCGTTTACAGTCTCACGTGTCATTGTTCCGGTTCCGTGTTTCCCTGTGGATTACGTCATCATCTGGAGCTACCACCAGTGCACCTGACTCACCATCTTGTCTGTCCAGTGCTGTCCATCGAGGTCCCTGCGGCACCCGCCGTCATGCCGGAGATTTCCTTACATAATACTTTCAAAATAAAGAGTTCACTTGCATTTGCTTCCTGTCTTCCTTCATGACAGAACGATCTGACCACCTGATGGAAGCAGCGAGTAACCCATCACCGTCACTGGAGAAATTTCTCAACAACAGCATCCGTCAAATGGATTCTCAGGAGAGGAATCTTAACGACACGGGTCGTGCCGTACAGGCTTTGGTGGCGCAGGTGTCCGAGCTCACCCAGCAATTACAACTCCTGCAATGCATATTCTGGTGGGAGAGCTGGGAGAGCGGCACTATGGGGGACGGTGCTGTGAGAGAACCAAGATCCATGCTGCGCCTCGTTCCAGACTCTCGCCGCGGAAATGAAACGTGTATTCGATCGGGCCGTCGCCAGGAGAGAGATTGGTTTCTGACTTTTCCATTGAATTCAGAACTTTGGCGGCTGAGTGTCAATGGAACGAGGAGGTGCAGTGGGACAGTCAGCCCCGTCTATGATCTCTTTTTATATACTAGACTCTCCTCTTGCACCCATAGTTCTCGGACACCCCTGGCTCATCCATCACAACCCTAAAGTGGACTGGCAACAGCGATCTGTCTTGGCGTGGAGCAATAAGTGTTAAGAGTCTTGTCTTGTGTCTGTCTGTCCGTCTATTTCTTTTTTGTGGGGAAGAAGGACGGATCTCTGCGACCTTGTACTGATTACCGGGGACTGAACAGCATCACGGTAAAGAATACTTATCCTTTGCCGTGATGTCTTCAGCCTTCGAGAGGTTGCAGGGAGCGTCGATCTTCACATAATTGGATTTACGTAATGCTTATCATTTGGTCCGCATTAGGGAGGGGGATGAATGGGAGACCGCATTTTAACACCCCCAGGGGGCACTTTGAATATTTGGTCATGCCTTTCGGTTTGTCCAACTCCCCAGCGGTCTTCCAGGCCTTCGTCAACGACGTGCTGCGAGATATGGTCGATCAGGTTTCTGGGGTTCGCCAACTTCTACCGGCATTTTATTCACAACTTCAGCCAACTAGCCTCACCTCTGACCACCAATTCAGGCCTAGTATTCGTGCACCGAAAGTGAAAGTGGTGTAATGTGACAAAATAATAAGAAATCGCATATGAAACGCATGTTAATACCAATTGTAAACAGTAATGCTGATCATTTGTGATCAGATCACCGAAAACTCCCTCTTGTTTACCATGCAGCTTCTCTCACACCTGAATGAATATATAGCCTATAATTCGTTTAATTTTTTCAAATATATGCGGGAGAGGTGGAATAGAGCATGGACATAGTATATACACTTAGTTAAAGTAGCATAAAAGCATGTTATTTTTTATTTTTGTTCCTGTGCCACTCCCTATAATCAAGGCTGATCATCCACATCTCTTCACTGACCATCTGATGTGATTCCACACAAAACTTAATTCAGACTCACTGACCACAACAGCTTCTTGCAACACATTCAAAATGATCTTACCAGTTTTGTTGTTGTTGTTTTATGCAATGCTGAAACGGTTTTGTTTTTCTCTTGGGTCTGGACTGCATTAACAATGATCACATACATGTAAAACAAATATCAATCTTTTATTAAAATTTGTGCCTTACAAAATACAATTATTTTGACATTTGTATTAATTTTTTGATCTCCTGACCTGCTTTTTTACAATTCCTGCAGATGCAGCAGATCACGACTGCAACTATAATCAACAGAGATCCGGCGGCAGCAGCAGAGATCAGTGCTATCAGAAATACAGAGTCTAGAGGAACAGAAGGAGAGTAAAAGACAGATAGTCATGAATGTAAGTAAATCTGTCAGTCTGATCTACAACAGTAGACAAGCTCGGTAAATAAACACACATTGTATCAATGCTGATGAACCTGAACATGTGTGACAGAGTTGAGTGATGTCCAGGTGTTTCGTCTGGTTAGTGAATGAATTGTTGAGCACACAGCTGTAGGTGTTTTTATCCTGATATTCCACCTCCAGAGGTAGAGAGAGACTGATGCTGAGATCAGACACACTGATGCTGGACAATAAACTGTTTCCATTGTACCAGGAGAGTGTCACATGACCCACATTCACCACTGAACACACTAATGAACAATTCTGCTGTGATGATGATGATGATGATGATGATGATGAAAAGCATTGTGAAGAGTTACTGCTGATGACAGGAACAGGCAGATGAGCTGAGAAACATTAATAAAAATAAAAAGAATATGGATAAATCTAAGCAACACTCTTATTTTCATTTCAGTATGTTGAGTGTGTTGATGGTCAGTGAGTGTTTCCATCATCTCAAAATGCAAAATGATTAAACATTTGAATATCTAAATAGTTATAGGAATATTCTAGGATGCTACCCTTTAAAAAGGTTATAATTTGTAGCAGTTAGTTACTAATATGTATAGTACCAGTCAAAAGATTGGACACATTGCTATTTTTTATGTTTTGAAAGAGCCTTTTATGCTCATAAAGCCTGCATTTATTTGATCAAAAATACAGAAAATATTGTAATAAAAAATATTATTTAATTAAAATAATGATTTTCTTTTTTAATATACTTTAATAGAGCAATTAGCCCCAAGAAGCTGTGGTTTACAGTGAATTTATAACAGCTAAGGGGCATTGTTAAGCATGATGCGAAGCAGGAAAACCCCCTTAGCTGTTAAAAATTCACTGTAAACCACAGCTTCACGGGGCTTACCGCTTTTATAAAACCTTTATTCCATATATGTAGTAAGGTTTCTCAGAATAAAACAGAGCAAATAAAGTGTAATTATATTAATAAAAACAGTATTTTTCCACCAAACAATGTAGTTCCTCAGAAACAGTTGTGGTTCCAACAAAGTGGCTGCCGAGCAACACACAAACGTAAACAAAGTTGTATGTTTGTAGTGTAATTTACAACAGCTTCGAACATGGCTTAACCAATCAGAATCAAGGACTGTAACTATTTGTTTTATAAAATATAATTCATTTCTGTGATAAAGCTGAATTTTCAACAAACCATTATAATATGCTGATTTCATAATTAGTTATTATTATCAGTGCTAAACTTTTCTTCTTTTTTTGGAACCTGTGATACTCTTTTCAGGATTCCATGATGAATAAAAAATTCAAAAGAGCAGCATTTATTCAAAATAGAAATCTCACAGGTTCCAAAATATATATATATATATTTTAGAATGTAATGATTTTACAGTGAATCTCCAAAATAGTGTAGAATTAGCATAAATAATAAATTATAACGTAAACATTAATTATAGCCAGTCAATATTACAGTATAATTAAAAGCTCAATTTTAACTTTTAATAGGCTTTAACAATATAACCTCATTTAGGTCAGCTTTAACCAATCTTCACATAAACACATTGTGTCTCATTTATCTGTGCCCTTCCTACTTGTCTAACAGGTAGGAAATATACAGAAATTGAATAAAGAAGTCAAATAGTCTGCACTGTGTAAATTTTAAATTAAATGAATACTCCAAAAATTCCATTGACATAAGTCCTTCACCATAAACTACTAAAAGGAAAAATGTTTTTGGTAATCAGCCTAATGCCAAGAAGGTTGATTGAGCTTAAGTTGTACTGAATATTCCTTTAGTAAAACAAGAATATTTGAAGGACAAGACGAATGATCTCTACTCACCATAGACGGAAACATTGAATGTTTTTGATGTCAGTTTCTCTCCACTAATCTCTAGTTCATAGAGTCCAGTGTGTTCAGTTGTGATGTTTGTGATGGTGAGAGATCCAGTTTGATTGTCCAGCTTCAGTCTGTCTCTGAATCTCTCATCAGGAGCATTATGTGTGGAGAAAATTTTCCTCTTTTTGTTCATTTTAGCTATGAGAGACTTTTCAGCTCCAAATTTCCACAGTATGTCGTCGCCTTCACGTATTTCAGTAAGATCAGAGTTCAGAGAGTTTAGAGTAACAGAATCTCCCTCCATCACTGACACTGAATCACCGAACACACCTGATGAACAAACAGATTTTACACAGATTAAAGCTTCTGAGAGTTTTATCTTCTATCCAGAGCACAATGTACGAAGCTACAAAGTCATTTAGATCATGAAAAGTTTAAATCACCTTGATATTTAATATCTGTGAAGAATGTTACTGATATTATGACATAAAAATATATTTGTGATTTACCAGTCAGATGCCCCCAACACAAACAGAACAAAGCAAACACATGGAACATTTTCTGAAAAGAAACTATCAGCTGAAAGCACTTGAGTTGGTGTGTGAATCCTCCCACGACAGAGTTTAACCCTCCTTATGCATGGGCTCTTCACAGGTGCTTTACAAATGAGTTATAGTGACATGCAAGTGCTCTTCTAGCACTTATTAAGACTTAATAGCAGAAAACATGTTTCATTCTCTTATTTAGCACTGAGAATTTTTAAAAAGTAGTTGATTTACTTAAAGTTAACATGTATGTTAAAACAACAAAAAGTTAATCTCTTCCATCACACAGTTAGTTTTGCAGCTCGCCCTCTGAGTCAAACTGAAACCTGCTGTGGTTGGTTTTCTTCAGAGATGTGGTTGGATCTGGACCAACTCGTAGGGGAAAAGTTTCTTTGTGTCTTGCTTTTTTATGAACCTCACAATCAGCTTTACAGTCAAATAAAATAATGTATCAAATTAGCATTAACCATGCATGTATATAATTCCTTTAGACTCTAAGTAGATGACAATAAGACGTGTGACGCTGTACATATCATAAAAAATAATAATATTTGGAAAAATTAATTATGGAAAAAATAACATGTTAAAGGGATAGCTCATTCAAAAATGAAAATCATCCCATTATTTACTCACCCTCAAGCCATCCTAGGTGTATATGACTATATTCTGTCAGACAAACACAACATTGTATAAAAAAAAAATTAAGAAATATCCTGGCTCTTCCAAGCTTTATAATGGTAGTGAATGTGGTTTTGGATTTTGAAGCCCAAAAAATCCATCCATCATAAAAGTAATCCACATAATAAGAAATTTTTTTGCAAAAAAACACACAACATCTACAGTTCGAAGAACCCATCAAGACGGGCTGGGTAGCACTAGTCAGGCTCCCAGACACTGCTCAAGTGTCACCAACAGAACAACAGACGTACCCACAGTAGGGCAGCGAGGAAGAACGCAAGGAACCGGCCCTGGCGTCTCGTAGCCTGTCCGAGGCAGGGTCTGAGTGTGTGTAACTCTTACCTCAGATACACGCTGCTCTCGCCCAGAGAGAGTGTGTGCACTTAAAATGTGTCTCTTCTCTCGATCAAACTGTTTGTGTGCTCACAAATCTCTCTATGCTTATTCGAGTACTGTGCTTGTATGGTGTTCGGGTCTGTGGGGCCCCTTTTCAAATTTTATGAAAAGAAAAATATGATTTTCTTTTCTTTTTTTTTTTTTTAACTTAGACCTGGGGCTAATAAAATTGTGGAATTTGTAGGTCCTGTGTAGTGAGTACATTCACTCTGTCCTCCTCCTGCCTGGGCCTGCTATTAGTGTGTGTGTTTGTGTGTGTGTGTGTGTGTGTGTGTGTGTGTGTGTGTGTGTGTTTGTGTGTGTGTGTGTGTGTGTGTGTGTGTGTGTGTGTGTGTGTGTGAGCGAGAGAGAGAGAGTGTTTGTGTGAGTGTGAGTTTCAGTGTAAGTTTTGTGTTTCTGCCCCTGCCGTTCCGCACAAGGTTGTAGCACTTCAATTCATAAATATGATCTAACAAAGGTAAAGGGCAAATATTAGCCATATATGCTGTTTATGTTGCTTGTATCTGGGATGAAGTAAACATCTGTTGAGTATTGTAACATAAAATTTTTGATTGAATAAAATGAATAAAAAACCCAAATATGCAGCAGGTCCAGCAGACCCATGAACACTGGCTCAATAACAAAATATGAACACCACACAAGGGTTAAGTGACTTACATTTTAGGAACACTATTGTCTGTTTGTGCTCTACTTCCTCAATGAAATTAGTTCCAAACAAAGTCAGAGCTGTGCACCTCCAAGCAAACACAGCGGTGTTTTGTTTATGAATGAATCTGAGCTTTAGAAGAAATCTAGTGAGTCAGTGATTCAATGTCCCAATCATACTTGCTTCGTTCCTAAATGATTCAGCCATTTGAAGGAATCGACTGAATGAATGAGTCTGTGACAAAGACAGCGGCCCTTTCCCAAATGGCACACTTCATGTGCACTTTTGGTCTTGAGACAATAGCTGCTGCATGCGCGTGTCCGTTAAGTCCACAAGCAGTGGCGGTGCCAGGATGTTTTTATAGGGGTGGCCAGGGAGGGGCCAGCAACCAGTCTGGGGTGGCACAGAAATCTTCATTATTTCAATATAAAAATGTGATTGACTATAAAGTATTGGACTGTGTTAGTGCCTAAAACACAACCGAATACAATTTATTTCTACTAAAATAGATCAAGTAATGCTGAGTGGATATAACAATTTTTGTATTACTCCCCACCTCCAGGTATTTTAATGAAGGGGCTCACTATAGCTTTATTGCTTAGTCAGCTTGGTTCTGGTTCTCAAAACCCCCCAAAAGCTTGTCCTCCATCATTGTATACTCATTGATGGGACATGCAGATAGTGATACGAAGTGGTTAAAAAAAGCACGTTTTCTAGTATAAGTGCAGTGTTCATATTTACTTTACAAAAAAACAGCCTGCGCCTTATATTGTGATATTGAATTGTACAATATTTTAGTACATAAATTTGAGAGACGTTCTTTAATGTGATACTATACATACATGAATAGCTTTTTGGTAATTGCATGGCTTAACTGACAACAGAACTATACATTGTATGTTCATAGTTACTTGTTAACTTTATTTATGATGAAGCTATTGTGACGAGCACTCATCAGCGTTGCCCTGGAAACGGACACGGAGCACCTGCATGCGCTCATCACTAATCTGCCACAGCTGCGAGTCATCAGCCCGCGGCCAGATAAGCCGTGTGAGGCCCGACTCTGGTGAGAGACTTCTCCACTAAGCTGAGATCTAACCTGGTCTCTCTGTTGCATTCCAGAAAGCAGCGTATGTCCGATCAGCACCGCCACCAGCACTGCATGGTCTCACTGCACCTGGACACCTGCACCGAGAGCACCTTCTCAACAGATCACCGACCTTTCCCCTATGACTAAAACTCTTTTGTTGAATAAATCCATCCTCCAGGGCATTTATTTGAGCTCTCCTTGTTGCATAATTTTTCCATCCTATTACACTGGTGGAGAATGCGGGCAAGTTAGTGGAAGATACACCGACAAGTGATCTCGTCTCATTCTTCCTTCCTCTGTTTTTTTTCTCCCACCAAGCGGCTGCTCCTCCCCAATGGATGAAATTCTCCAGTGGCTGACGGACGTCAGCATCCGCTAGCAGTAAATTATCGAGCATCTTGCCACTCGACAGGGTGGGACCGAGCAGGAGCTCGCCGCGCTACGTATGGTCGCCTGCCAACGCGTTCCATTACCAGACTCTTGGGCACAGGCCACCCAGTTGTTGCTGAAGATGATGTCTCACGACGACGTGGAAGTCTATCTTCAGATGTTCGAGAATAAATGACTGCTGAAGGCTGGGTATGCAAGGAATGGGCATGGTTGCTGGCACCCCTTCTAACGGGAGAGGCTTAACGGACCAGTTTACCCACCTTGTCGGCCGCGCAGTATGATGAGTTGAAGAGGGAAATCCTAGCTCGGGTTGGGCTTTCACCCATTTGCGCTGCACAGTATTTTCATTACTGGGAATATAAACCCTATGTTCCAGCCCGTGCCCAGGCCGCCAAATTGTCTCAACTCGCACAACACTGGCTTTTAGACGGGGATTTGATGGCCACCCAGATAGCTGAACGCTTAGTCATTGATCGGCTTCTCCGAGCTATCCCGCAAACCCACCGCCAAGCCGTGGGTATGCGGAAGCCCGAGGCAATGGAGCAGCTGAGGACCACCGTGTTCAATCTGCAAACCGATAGGCTTGACGAACGTTTCAACCAGACGCTGAAATGTGGCGACATGTGGCGGCAGAAGACAAGCGGGATTGGGACCTTATGCTGCCCTATGTCCTTTTTGGTATACTGGAGGTTCCTCAGTCGTCCACTGGCTTTACTCCATTCAAGCTCCTCTTTGGCTGGCAACTGTGAGGACTTGGACCGTACATGGTGTTGGAGAAAACCGGCCCCGTGAGGTACCGGATGCAGCAACCAGGACGGCGAAGACTGGACCTGCTGTACCACGTGAACCTGCTAAAGAAGTGGATAGGGACCAGGGACCAGCTCCCCGTGCTTGCCAACACGGAACCTCTTCGACCCCCCACCTGTCGGCCACCCAGAAAGCTGAGCTGCAGCATCTGGTCGGTCAGTTCTCCAATGTGTTCTCCGCAATTCAGGGGCAGACCAAAGTGCTCCATCATGACATTTGAACACCACCAGGGGTCGTCGTTAGGCAATGGCCCTATCGAATCCCGGAGGCTTGTCTGCAGGCTATTGAGATGGAAATCCAGCAGATGTTAAAGTTAGGGGTGAATGAACCATCCCACAGCACCTGGTCCTGCCCGACTGTCCTGGTTCCTAAGCCAGATGGCACCCTCCGTTTCTGCAACGACTTCCGATGCCTCAATGAAGTTTCAGAGTTTGACGGCTACCCAATGCCTCGGGTGGATGAGCTCTTGGATCACCTGGGAAGAGCCTGGTTCATTTCCACCCTGGACCTCATTGAAGGCTACTGGCAGGTACCGCTCTCTGAAGAAGCAAAGCCTAAAACCGCTTTCTTGACCTCTAGTGGCCACTGGCAGTACCGGACCCTTCCCTACGGGCTACACGGAGCTCCCACCATGTTCCAGCGGCTAAGGAGGCGTTTCTGAGGGTGAAACAGGCACTCAACTCCGAGCCGGTCCTACGTGCCCCGGATTTCAGCTGCCCCTTCCTGCTACACCCCAATATCCCCCTTGTTGTCATATTTTGCCTCCAGGTCAAGGAAAACGCTTGGGTTGGGGTGGATGATGAGCGCTCATCAGCTTTACCCTGGAGACTGTCATAGAGTACCTGCACACACTCATCACAGGCTGATCAGCCACAGCTGCGAGTCATCAGCCCGGGGCAAGATAAGTGCGTGATAAGCCGGCTCAAAGGGCTGTTGAGACAGGGCATCAATCAGTATGAAGAGTTCCTAAAGAGAACGGCGAGCGCCCTTCATAAATCTATAAAAAAGACAAGGGCATGTTGCCCCACTGTAGTGGCGACAAACCCAACATGGCATGCAGCGATAGCCGCTAATAACCAAAAACATCAGTGACTGATCACTGATATGATATCAGCTGGTACCCCTCACACCACTCCTCAAACACATGCCACTTGCAATCGAAAGAAAGCATGCAGAAGAAGCTCCAGCCTTCTGATTAGTAATAACATGTGGGGGGTGTTATGTGTTTAAGTTTGCCCTCTCATGGGCCAGGCCAGAGAGAGCCACCCAGTCTGGGTGAGTGTGGGGAATTTCCCCGTTCGCTTGGGACAGGCCATAGAGCCATGGGCCACCTGGGTGCTATAAAAATCAACCTCTAATTCTGTTATTTCACCCTGACCAGGGTAGTAGTTATTAGGCAGAGCAATGGAAAAGTGTAAAGCAGCACTAAGGGCCATGGATGGGCCAGTGTGTCCACGCCAAGGGGGGGCATCCTTGTCCCATAGTGAGAAGAACATAGAACGGTGGGCATTATGGCATGAGGCGAAGAAATCAATGGCTGCCTGACCAAACCTCTTTCATAGCAGTTCTGCTATCTGAGGGTGGAGGCGCCATTCTCCGTAGAGTGGGTTCCCCCACAGCAAAAGGAGTGCATGGAGCTTGGAGGGGTGCATCCCACCTGGCGGTTCATATGGCTGTGGCATTATCGCAATGCACCAGTACGTGATGACCTTGCAGGCAGGGCAGAACATGTTTTAGAGCCGTCAAAACTGTGAGGAGCTTCAAATAATTTATGTGGGCTGAGTAGAATGTACTCAGCCACACGTTCAATGGTTTGCCTCCTGGATGGTTCCCCATCCTGTTAAGGACGTGTCTGTGGTTTCCACCTTCCGCAACATGATGGCCCCAGAGAGGTCCCATGAATGTAAAAAGCTGCATTCTTCCAGTGATGCAGCGCTGCTGTGCACGAGCAAAGCAACAGAGATCTCATAATGGGCTGAAATTTAGCTGAGGGCTGTGACGTGAGCGAGCACATGGGCCATGTTTTGCATCACTTTATCAAGAGCGCGCCAGCACTGTAATGCAATTTAGCTCCAGACACAGAAATATCACATTCTGGGCAGGGGTGAAAGCACACTTGCTCAAATTCACTCTTTAGCCAAGCGCTGTGACGTGAGCGAGAACACGGACAGTGTTTTGCATCACTTGTAATGCAGTTCAGCTCCGGACACAGAAATATCACATTCTGGGCAGGATTGAAATTGTTTTCGCTCACATTCACTCTGACACTGAACGCTGTGACGTGAGCGAGCACACGGGTCGTGTTTTGCATCACTTTCTCTCTTGAATCGGCTTTAATCAGCCAATCGTCTGTATATGTCAGGATCTGGAGAACTGCTATTCTCAGCATAGCCTGCTCACACAGACAGACAGATCATCCTAGGCTTGAGCGAGCCCGAACATGAGAACTGAACTGTTAATTCTTATCACTTGCCTTGGTTGGCAAAACAAAAGAATTTCAGATGAGAACTGAACATAAGAGAGAGTTTTACATTCTGAAATTGTATTTCCTCAAATGTTTGTTCAACACTGAGATCCAGAATAGAATGGAGAGAACCATCATTCTTTGGAACTAGGAAATAACAAGAGTCTGCTTAAGTGCGGGGGAGACACTCGAACCAACCCCTTTCTTGAGGAGGAAGGGGATTTCGTCTTTCAGAAGTTGAGCAGAGCTCTCTTCCGTATGAGAAGAGAGGACTCCATTGAAACGTAGGGTCTTTTGCAAACTGAAGTCTGAACCCCTTCATTATTGTGAGAATCACCCATTTGGGAAATGACAAAGACATCCAGAATGTACGTGATTCATTGAAAGGTATGGTGTTTTTCAAACTGAAGTCTGAACCCCTTCATCTGAGTGTGTGGGGCTGAGAGACATCCAGAATGTACGTGATTCATGTCAGTGGCGGCTCACAGAGTAGTAGAATAATAATTCATTAATGATTACTAATTTGAATCAGTATTTTATAATGAACATAAAATCTTAAAATGAAAAGAAGCAGGCTTTTGCGATCATTTTTGCGATCATTTTAAACCGGTAAACTCCTGGGGGCTCATTTTTAAAACTTAACATAAAATTCATCCTAAAAGTGTATGTACGCACGAAAGCTAGATTCTGTGCACACACAAAAGTCTTCAGATTTATAAAACCATTCGTACACCAGAACCTGTGCAAAAATCCTTTTATAGATCCCAGTCAGAGAAAGATTGTGCGTATGTGCATTTCCCCGAAACCCTTACTATGCATAACCTCATCTGCATATCATTTCCATGCATATTTCCATCCACGTGACACCATGTTTAACTCCATCAAAGGTACAAGATATTAAGGAGATATGGACTATAAATGCCATTTCTGCCATACAATTTACATTGCTAAAAATCATCCAGCATCCTTGTTATGTTTTAGAATAAATATATCAAAAAATCCATTGAACAAAATTTTATAAAATACTTCTCAAAGAAACTTTTTAGAAAGAGTTGATTCATTCTTTTACACTAACCAAACAGTGGGCTATTTTAATTGTTTTAAATGAATCAAATTTATGCAGTTTTGCTGATAATGTATACATATGTTTTAGGGTATTTATATAGGCTAGTTTGGTCTACTTATATTTTGCAGTGGAAAATGCAGTTGTCTGACTCTGTGCATTACTGACAAAAGAAAAAAATTAAATGTGCAAATCTTACAGTTTACTTTCAATTCTATCCTTCAAATATGTGACTATCACAGAAGGAGTCTGTCTGCACACATCAGCATCTCTGTGCAGCAGTAGTTGTACAGTATTGTCATTGGATCTATTCAAACCATCAGATGGACCATTCATCCACCGAATCCAGCAGTTATTCAAACCATCAGATGGACCATTCTTTCCTTGTTCTCACTAAAAATTTTTTCTATAACGTTATCTGCAGTTTAGTTTAAGTAGGAATTATTGTGTGCCAAAACATAGCATGCCACAGGAAAAGTAATCAAAAATATAGCGCATCCACTACAAATATGTCTATTCAAATAATCTTTAACTTCTGCATAATGATTTTATGTAATATCCATGCTCATCTCTATTAATGAGTGTAATTTTTTTATCTAATTGTTCATATCAAAATGAAAACAGAGTTTAAAATACAGGAAAATTTGCGCACCTGCACCCAAACTCTGACCCATGCGTACACACACTGTAGTAAAAGTGTGCGTATGCATGGGTCAAAGTTTGCATGCAGGTGCGCAAATTTTCCCGTCAAGTTTGTTTTTATAAATCCCAACTTTTGCGTACGAAGTGGCGTACACCTCTTTCAGGGCATGTTTTGTGCGTATGCAATGGTTATAAATGAGGCCCCAAAAAAGTTCAAGGATCCAGTAAACAAATTCAAACAAGTTCAAAACAGCGCTAATGCAGAGAAAACACGGTCAATTTCATCAGCGATTGCGGAGAGAATAGTGACTTACGTCCAGATGTCAGTAAAATGATTATTTTCAGCGTGTATTTGGCTTAAAAGCAATAGTGTTTTAAAATAAACGCTGATTATGCAGTGGTCAGAGATTTAGCGATTCTGAATGGATCCGTAGACGATTTAGAGGTCTTCGGCTTCTCCCTGTGGTCCTGTTCGGTATCGCGGCTTGACTTTTATTTAATTATTGATAGATTGTAAAAAGTACTTATTTAATTATTTATTTGGCGTACCAGCACTTTTTTTTCACTTCAAGCTCTGGGTATTAGCATTATAAATGGTGCTAAATACTTATTTGTTGATTCAGCTTATTGGTCTTTGTAAAATACGGGACAAATTGCGTCCCGTATTGATTGGATACAAGACGCATCATTTTACCCTAAAATACGGGACGATTTAATATTTTAAGGGACGGTTGGCAACCCTAAAGGCAAGATATTTATTTAAACCACATATTTGCTATATTATTTACCCTGTTTCCAGGTGGCCGGTATTTTGTGTCACATCACCATTAAAAATCCAATCACGTATTATGAATCTTGTTTTATATTAAATGGGAATATTATACAAATACGAAGCCATTATTATTATAAGCCATTGTATTTAATGTTGTGATGCAGTTTATCTGTTTATGGATATTAATATAAGTGCTAGAGATGATCTACCTTTACTTCAAAGTTTTTAATTTTGACGTAGATGTTTTAAAGTTGTTTGTTTTATTATCAGTAATGATTTGTTATTTAAGTTTTGATTTAGTGTTTTTGTTTTTAAGTGTAGTATTTGGATATTTAGGTATATTTAGCCTATAACATAAGTGCATCTTGATACATTTTTGTCATGCAAATGTTTTGTCACATCAGAGTTTAAATTTGCCATATATAAATCATTAAGAGCTGGACATGGATGATTTTGTTGCATTAACACTATTGTCCAGTGTTTTAATAAGCTGTTGAAATATTGTAAATGATCTGTGCATATAAAGAAGTTTTATTTTGTGGTAAAAATAAATAAATAAATAAATAAATAAATAAATAAATAAATAATAAAAATCCTGTACCTTTCCATAAGCAAAATATTTTTAGACCTGTATATTTTTTCTTGAACTTTGCATCAGCCCATATAAACACCATTTTCTTTCTTAAACAAACAACAATAACTTGAAAGATTTTGATATGTTCATGTGATTCTTTAAATGTTGAATTTCTAGTTATGTCACTAGATGGCGCTCTAATACAGTGTGCTCACTGATTGTGGTGCGCATACTTTATGTATTAATGAAATATCAGGCAACTTATAACAAGGGCACACTGTGTGTAGGATGCAAATATTAATATACTAATAATAACATTAAGAAGAAGAAGAAAATATGCTGTGATTTAAAAGATTTTATGTGAAAGGACTCAAAGGATAGGTGTTATAATTTATTGTTTCAATACCTTGGAGAGAAACTAATTAAAGTATTTTTAAAACAATCTAAGCCTAGTAGACGTTATTGCTCACACTCCACACCAGTTGGTGGCGGTAATGCATCAGCTCGTTGTTCTCCGACCGTCAACAAACCCTAGAAGAGGAACGACTCTCGTCCTTTATTGGTCACACGCTGTTTTAGTTTCGATTCTGAATGTGTGTGTTTATCTGCTTTCTGTGAGTTTCTAGACATGCAGGGCACATACATGTGATGCGGGATGTCATTAATGTGAAATGAAACAACATGACTGCAGACCAACACTAACTAACTAACAAAAAAAAAAAAACGATATTCGTGTCGCGGGTGTGTTATAAACAACAGAGAGTGTGGTTTAGTGTCACTGCACACGTGTTCGGTTACCGCATGAGTTGTTAAAGTAGCCTCGTTGTGTCACTTTTGTTAGTAATGAATGCAGGAGTGTGTCAAGTTTACCGCAAAGTTTCAGTCCTGTGTTCCAGACACGAATGATTCCTCATCCTGTGCTGCTGTTTAAAGTGACCAGACTGCTGGACGTTGAATCAGGTGAAGAGGCCCTCACACACGCACATTGAACGCGGGGCCCAAGACATATCTACAGACCAGAATATGACAGACACGGGGCCCTGGACAGACACTGTATCATTTCAGACACTTGGGCTCTTTTGAACAGTAAACACCACCCACTCAGAGCACACCAGCAAAGGTACTAAAATCTACCAGAACATTGCAATAACAACGTATGTGCTAATGTTTTGTTTTTTTTCCTACTAAAATTAACTAAATGTATCTAAAATTTCTACTCATGTTTGGTTCCCTGATCCTCAAGTGGAGTTACAGAGCTGGAAGCGGAGCAGGAGCGGATCTCTTCAGCAGTCCACAGTCTACTTGTGTCTGATCTTTACCATTATCAGTGGAAACTTAAGGTGAGATTTTCTATCTGATCATCATCTTAATCTTACAATCTCATTTTCAACCATTGTTTTACCTGTGGACAGGAGCTCTGTTGTGCTATTGAAAAAAAAAAAAATCTAGTTTGTTAGTTATCAAAGGTGATGAAAACAAAATAAATTATGAACCACCATCAAACACAAACTGTAAATCATGTATTGCATTTATTCATAAAATGACCCAGACACTGGCAGAAACAAACAAACAAACAATCAAACAAACAAAACCAGGATATAACCTTTATAAGACAAAACAGGGATCAAGAATATTTCTGCTTAGAATTCATTGAAACTACTGAAACTACACTCTCAGGAAAAAAGGTACAAGCTCTCACTGGTGCGGTGCCTTTTCAATCATTAAGGTACTAATATACACCCTTAAGGGGTAAATAAGATACAAAGGTGCACCTTTTGAAAAGGTACTGCAGATGACAACCTTTGTATCTTTTTTTCTGGGAGTGTAGTACTGCTTAACCACAGGATCACTGTATGAGATCATTATGCACACAAAGCATATAATATTTTAAATTTTCATGGTAATGTCACTGTTTGATTTAAGACATTTTTTGTTAAACATCAGCACTTATGAGTTTAGTATTTGACATGCTGATCAAACACACCGACACCTCAGACACACTCATACATACACTATTGACACCTCAGACACACACTAGCACTGATACACACTGAAACAGACACTATTGAAACCTCAGACACACACCAACACTGATACACACTCACACAGACACTATTGACACCTCAGACACATGCACAAACTGACATCAAATGCAATCATCCAGCAGTAGACACTTTCTCATGCACAAGCTGTTGTTTTCTACCAAACAGATCAAACCAGATTTCTGTACAGATATAATTACATGAGACCACAGCAGAGTTCACTTTGTCACCTTTTAATGACTAGTTTGCATCTATGTTTTGCAAACATGAGAATGCTGCAATGGGTCACATGATTGATACAATTTCCAAATTCAAATTCAAAATTGAAAATTCTTTTGAAGTTTTTAGGAGACCATTTGATGAATCTATTGTTAATGATCATACGTGAAAAACTTTCAGGATGCTCCTGCTGTATGTCTTCTGTAATTTCTTGATGTAATGTGGTGATTCTCACAATCCCAAACTCAACCATAGACTCAGAGTCGGAGGTCATTTTAAAAAAACTATCACACAATCTGGGTCTTGAACTCAGTACCGCCGCTCCCTATACGCAGAGTACGCAGTTCACGTGGGGCACCATCCCAGTTGCCCCCCAAAAAAACAATACTATTCTGTTTAGGGCACCCATTTGGCCGGCAGCAGCCCTGCTTGAACTTGGTGCATATTCCACATAAGTCACCTCTTCAACTTTCTGTAAAAAATGCATAACACAAAATATAATAATAATAATAATAATAATAATAATAATAATAATAATAATAATAATGAATGTAATGTAGTTGTTGTTTTTTTTGAAGTAACAAGTCTTCACATAAACATCTGATGGTGTGGTTGTGTGTGAGATTAATGTGATAGATCATTATACTATGAAATCCCATCACCGCCAGATAAGAAAAATAAATAAATAAATAACAAGGTAATCCTCTGGTAAATCATAATAAATAAATAAAAAAGTAATAATAATAATTTTTAATTCTAAAAAGTGTTTATTTTTTTTAAGATTAAAAAATTCCAAATTAGGGTATACTTAAATCAGATTAAGATTTATGAGAATCAAAATTGGTGTGTCATAATTTAAGCATTGTAGATTAGAATTAGAATTTTATCTCATAATTTCAATTTTGTATGTGATATTTTCAACTTTTTAAGTCATAATTTTGACTTTAATAATTCTGATTTAGTATAATTTTGTCATAGTTATGATTTAGGAGAGCATGATTTTTTTAATCTTATCTTGTGGAAATGGACTTGCGTATTATACAGACAAAATTAAAAGCACACACTGATCAGACTCACTGCTAAAATTATACAGAAACTCAGTGTGTGTTCTGTGTGTTATTATAACGGCTTTCAGATTTAACACAAAAGTAACAAAGATTTCAAAGATTTTAAAAATGCCATTAACAAATTTAATCAGCCATTAGGCCTATAATTGTTTCCACACGCAAATAGTTCAAGAGTGTTTATCATTAGATTTAGAGAGAGACACTTAAATCACACATTAATTTACACATAAATCAAACCCAGATGTGCTGTTTAACATCACATTCTTTGTATTTAATCAGCATTCAAGTTCAACAAGCACAAAGTTATCATTCATTTAAATTTAAGAGCACCAACCACATCTTTACACGTGAAAGATTATGTTCATAAAATGGAGAAAGCTTTTATTATTATTAAAAATAAACATTTCTGTTTTGTTTTTGCATTTTCAGTGTTGATGCAGATTAAGAAATGGAGAATCTGTTTTTTTTTTGTTTGTTTGTTTTTTTGTGAGTGAGGTGAGTAAAGAAGGACGCTCAGTGTCATTAAATACAAATATTTTAAAATAATTTATTATAACAATGATAATAATTTTAGTTAAATGATTGGGCTTTCAGTTGGCTCAGATGTTTAGAAGATACAGTATATGTTTTAGGAGAATTATTTCTTATTTTAATTGTTTAAAAGGAAAAGATAATACTTGCCTTCTTGATCAGTTTTTCTGTGTTTCCTGAAGATGCAGAAGATCACGACTGCAGCAACAATCAACAGAGATCCAGCAGCAGCAGCAGAGATCAACACGATCAGAGACACTGAATCTGGAGGATGTGAAGAAGAGTAAAAGAGAGAAAGTAAGTGATTGAATCAGTCTGATCTACAACAGAAGACCGAGATCAGCTCAGTGAATAACTTGTTGCTGTACCTGCACATGTGTGACAGAGTTGAGTGATGTCCAGATGTTGAGTCTGGTTGCTGATGGGATTGTTGAGCACACAGCTGTAGGTGTTTTTATCCTGATATTCCACCTCCAGAGGTAGAGAGAGACTGATGCTGAGATCAGACACACTGATGCTGGACAATAAACTGTTTCCTTTGTACCAGGAGAGAGTCACATGACCCACATTCACCACTGAACACACCAATGAACAATTCTGCTGTGAGGATGATGATGATGATGATGATGATGATGATGATGATGAAGAGCATTGTGAAGAGTTTCTGCTGATGACAGGAACAGACAGACGAGCTGGAAACATCAGAGAATAAGAGGAATATGAACACAACAATCAGCTTATTTTCAGTGTTGTGAATTGTAGTGAATCTGTGTAATGAATGTTGTGTTGAGTGAGTGTTTAGTGTGTTAAGGGTTACTGAATGTTTCTATCATCTCAAAATATAAAATGAATAACCGTTTGACAATGTAAATAAAATATGTGAACATTTCGACAAATGATCTCTCCTCACCATAGACAGAAACATTGAATGTTTTTGATGACTCTCTCACTCCACTAATATATAGTTCATAGAGTCCAGTGTGTTCAGTTGTGATGTTTGTGATGGTCAGAGATCCAGTTTGATTGTCCAGCTTCAGTCTGTCTCTGAATCTCCCATCATGACCATTAAATGTGGAGGGGATTTGCTTTTTTTTCTTCATTTTAGCTATGAGAGACTTTTCAGCTCCAAATCTCCATATTATTTCATCTGCTACACTTATTTCAGTATCAGTGAATAAAGCAACAGAATCTCCCTCCATCACTGACACTGAATCACCAAACACACCTGATGAACAGATTTCACACAGATTAAAGCCTCAGCAGAAACAAAAAACAAAAAAAAACAAAATGTAAAATATCATGGGTCTTTATAAACAGCTATTGTAAACTGCTAACTGTTAATAATAGAGAGACTGTTAGAATCAAGCAGACAGAGAACGCTATTTCATGGATTAAACACATTTATATACAGTACATAATGCACAAATCTGTACATAATTCTTCTCTCCCAGATGTATACCACATTAGTATTATGATTTGTTTTTCCTTAGTCTTACTTATTTAAATGTTCTTTCTGTTCTTGTGTCATATATGTCTTTATGTTTGTTCAGTATGTATTTACCAAGATAATAATACGTGAATATAGAGTTTACTTCAAAGTAAAAGGGTCAAAGTTAATTTATTTCAAATGTAAATGTACTCATCTCAAAGATTAAAGTTTGGTGCAACAGGATTATTAGATAAACCTTGATTTAATCTAGATTTAAGATTAATCCTGATTGGTGCAAGACATTGGTGCTAGTCTTTAATTTGTTTTAAAGCGTGGAGGACAATGATTAAAGTTTCATAATTTATTGAGAATAAATACATGGTAATTATTGCCGATTGAAAGTACAGTTTTAATTGTGCTGAATATTTTAAATACATTTTTTTTTTAAATAAATAAATAATACATTTAGATCATTAGATCCCTGGATAGTCGGCTGTGGACTTTAAGGTTCCTGCACATTTTGACTTGTAAATTTCCATGACATTAATGTAGATGTTTATGATCACTGCAGAAGTATTAAGTAAGTATATTTATTAGAAATGTCTTTTTAAAAGAACACAAATGGGCTGATATTTGAAAGCAGCTCAACAGAAAGTTCACATTCTGAACATCTACATTCACTGAAGGGATTTCCATTATTCTCATGATATTTTCCAGATCTGGAATTAATGTAAACTTCTGAATCCTAATCCCACAGAGACCTGAAATCAAAGTTAGTAGAACTTGTATTGTATCAATACAATATTCATAATTCTTTTGGTACATGACAGGAGATTAAAATAAAATAATTTGAACAGTAGCAGCAGCTGTATTACCACCAAATTGAAAAAAAGCCATAAATATTATTTCATAAACTTACCAGTCAGACCCCAGCAGCACAAACAGAACAAGACAAACTTGTGAAACATTTTCTTCAGTGGTTCAGTGTGTGATCGAGCGGCAGACTGTTAAAGTGTTGAGTGAATCCCCCATGACAGGATTTGACCCTCCCACTTCACACCCTGCTTTTGCATATAATCTTACAGTTCATCTAGCACTTATTAAGAATTTTACTGATTTTAAGTGAAAAAATTATTTCAATTTTTATTGAAAGGTTAAGGGTTCATATGACTGACAGCTTTTCTTCTAAGAGTGTGGTTAACTGTTTCAAATGAATGAAAGTAGAAGAATATTGTGTGAATTGTGGATGAACTAGATTTCATGGTGAAATGGAACATAGTTATTTTACAATTATGAGTACTTATTCTAAATTTTAGTGAATGTAAAAGCAGAGTACAGATTTAAAACAGTGTTATGATCTCACAGTGCAGGTGTTCTGACAGAACACCATACCCATCAGAATGGGATACCTTTAGTTAATGCGCATGCGCAGCAGTGAAATTGGTGGAATTTAATTTAATAAACTGTATTTTTATTAAACCAGGGCCTATCAAAAAAGCATACCCCTTAGTTGGTTAGCTTTAGCAGCAGTGATAGGCTAAACTGACAGACTCCGCTATAAAACTCAACTTCCGGTATGCTATTCTGACAAAGTATGCTACATCGACAGAACACCTTCTTTACTGAGGTGTATCTTCTGTCTCAAACTGACACCAGCTGTGGTTAGTTTTCTGAACGTGGTTTGATCAGTGGGTGGAAAAACAGATGTGAGTGACTCTGGGCATGGGGGGGGTTATGGGGGGCTTGGGTTCAATGCTGTTTCATTCATTCAGAGTAAACACTGTTAAAGAGTTGGATTCGCATGCTTCTCGTGATTCTCATGCATGGACAATGTTTCAAATCTATTTGGACGTATAACGGAGTATTTCTGTGCCAAAAATCCGTCTTCTGGGTTCGTACAAGTTTCGGAGAGTTTTTTTTTCCCCGATTGGGGCTCTTCAAGATGTAGAAGAGGGTGGAACTCCTTATATGGGCATTTCTACCGGAAAAAACCTGCCCACGCATGCATCAACCAGAGCGAGAGCGAGATTGTGCCCATCAACGAGCTTCATCCGGAGAGGCACCGCTGCACGGGACTTGCTCGGGAAGAATGTCTCCAAAGAAGTGTGTTTTTGGTTGAAAGGGAAAGGAAAACATTTTATAAACAAGGCCCAGTTCGACACTGGATTTGGACATGGTTTGTTACTGAAAGGTTGAGTGGTCCCAGCTATAAAAGATCCCTGTCATGATTCAGAACTGCAGACGGTAAGTGAAACGGCATCAAATGTCTTTTTTGTTGGCCCTCTTTAGCTCCACCCACGTCGCACCTCCAGGAGCTCTGTTTTCCGGAGAGAAATATAAAGCTGTACCTTTCTATTATAAATATGATAAAACTAAATACTTTTTGGAGATATGAAGGATGCAGTGCTACTCTATAGGTACTCAAGATTAACATGCGATTGGGTGAAACAGGAAACAGTGTGTGTTATGCCCCCTTTAAACAATAGCAAAATTATCGGTCACCCTTTTGTTTAGGGTCCAATTCTTACTAACTGCACGTCAACACCAATAACACATGAAATGGGCCTGAGATCATTGAGATTAAACTGGATGATTGGAAGAAAGTGGCCTGGTCTGATGAATCAAGATTCCCGGTGCATCATGTTGATGGCCGAGCGCAGATACACAGAATAACCGACAGAGGCAGTGTTGGGCAGACACAGACCGGCAGCAGTGGATGTGTTATACTGTGGACAATGTTTTCTATTTTGTTCATCTGTTTACTAAAGATGTCAATAGATTTAAGACTCATACCCAAAACCTGTATTTAAAAAAATGCAAAAAAAAAAGTGCATATATTTGTTCCACTATTCAAAAACAGCTTATAATTAGCTGTTAATTTGAAGGGTCTGGATTTTAACAACTAAAGATCAGCAGCAGCAGCGTCAGCTTTAGGAGTTTCAGTGTCTCTATATCTGTTGACTATAATTCAGTCACTCACTGCATTTTCCTTTGAGGAATGGAGATACATTTTTAAATCAATCCAATAAATGAAAAAGTGAGATTTGACTCAGCATTAAAACATAATAAAGTTAATCTCTATCACCTTCACATGAACATCAGAGTTTGGTGACACAATTTTCACATTATGTATTATGTCACATGACTCTTACAGTCAGTGCTGTGCTGCTGTTTTAGCTGCTGATATTCAAAACCCACCAGATGGCGCCAACGACATTATAAAGACATTTTATTTATGTTAACCAACGTAATCTGTGTTTAATTGAATTAATTGTTATTATTATTTTACTATAAACATCAGAGTAGTGATTGTGAAAACAGCAACATCTATTTAAAGTGCACTAGTGTAAAAGTAGTGCTATTCTCAGAGAAAGGTGATTTTCTGGATTGGACACTAGAGAGCGACGATGTCCTTGTGCTCAATTTGCCAGGTTTCTCTTTATACTGGAGTACAGAGAGCAGTTAATGAGGGGATCAGTATTTAATAAAGTTAGTAAATGTACATGCATACAAAGAATATGACACATGCTCATTCGATAACTCTTTTATTTACTATTTGGGATTATGTATATGCTTTTTTTTTTTAAAGATTAACAGTTTTTTTTTTTTTCTCCAAGGCATTGTTAGTTCCTGTCATAGCTATGCAAAGATTTGATTTCATCAGAACTATTAAACTATGTCATATGATTTTAAATCTGTATTTAACCTCAGAATGATCTCAAAGTAAAAAAAAAAAAAAAAAAAAAAAAAGTGATAAAGTCTTATATCATGGTGGTTGTGCTTTACAATTAAATTATTACAATCTTGATTTAAGTGATGAAGTATTCTGAAAGTCTGACAGTAATCAGTGTTGAGTACTACTGTAAGGTTAACCCTGCCTGCTTTAAATGTTTCAAAATGATTAACAGTTGAAAACAAAGACAGAGAACAAAACAGAAAAAAGTAAAAGATCCTGGCAGAGAACAAATATGAAACAAAAGGTGTGAATCAAGGCCCAGATGAGTTCTTTAGGACATTTTGTTTTGATCATCTTGTTTTGGTGACATTTCCGTACACAGGCTCCTTCTTTAATTTCTGCAAAGAAAAATACAAAAACAGTTAGTCAGGAACCCGCTGATGCAACAGTTATATATAGAGAGAGAGAGAGAGAGAGAGAGAGAGAAAGTAACTGATTATGGATATGATATCTGGATTACATAGGTTAAAAAAAAATAAGTACTTGTATTTAGAATGAATTACATTTTTAAATACTCGTAATCAGACTACAGTTACTTTTTTACTGATTACATGATTACATATTATTCACACAATAGCAATAAATTATTCATAATTTATTGATTCTTCCTTATTCCTCCTCTTTACCTTTTAAATTTTCCTTTCTAAAATAGCCTCAGTGTTGTTAACTCACCCTGTTGTTCCTGCTCACGTTCCAAGCATATTTCTAAGTGATTAAAGCACCGCTTTCTCATCCAGTCTCTCTGACCACGACAAACAAGTCTACCGTCATAACCTGAGATTTAACTCTCTTTCTTCCGGCAAACACAAAAGGTGTTATGCAGAAAGTTTGGGACTGACAGTTTCCATTCACTTTCATCCAATGGAAAAAAAAGATGCAATAATAGTGAACGGTAACAGGCTGCCATGCTGCCTAATAGAAACTCATGCAGGATTGTAACATTACGGGGAGTAAATTATTATTAGTAGTAGTATTAGTAGTAGTAGTATGGACAATCTAATCATTGAATATAATAATAATAATAATAATAATTTTATCCTCGTTTGCGTAAGCCATGTGACATCATTCAGGCCTAGTATTCGTGCACCAAAAGTGAAAGTGATCTAATGTGACAAAATAATAAGAAATCGCATTTGAAACGCATGTTAATACCAATTGTAAACAGTAATGCTGATCAATTGTGATCGGATCACCGAAAACTGAATGAATATATAGCCTATAATTAGTTTAATTTTCCGAATATATGCGGGAGAGGTGGAATAGAGCATTGAAATAGTGTATACACTTAGTTAAAGAACCGTAAAAGCATGTTATTACTTTTTTTTTTTTCCTGTGCCACTCCCTATAATCAAGGCTGATCATCCACATCTCTTCACTGACCATCTGATGTGATTCCACACAAACTTAATTCAGACTCACTGACCACAGCAGCTTCTTGCAACACATTCAAAATGATCTTACCAGTTTTGTTGTTGTTGTTTTATGCAATGCTGAAACGGTTTTGTTTTTCTCTTGGGTCTGGACTGCATTAACAATGATCACATACATGTAAAACAAATATCAATCTTTTATCAAAATTTGTGCCTTACAAAAAACAATTATTTTGACATTTGCATTAATTTTTTTATCTCCTGACCTGCTTTTTTACAATTCCTGCAGATGCAGCAGATCACGACTGCAACTATAATCAACAGAGATCCGGCGGCAGCAGCAGAGATCAGTGCTATCAGAAATACAGAGTCTAGAGGAACAGAAGGAGAGTAAAGACAGACAGTCATCAGTGTAAGTAAATCTGTCAATCTGATCTACAACAGAAGACAGCTCAGTAAATAAACACACATTATATCAATGCTGATATACCTGCACATGTGTGACAGAGTTGAGTGATGTCCAGATGTTGAGTCTGGTTGCTGATGGGATTGTTGAGCACACAGCTGTAGGTGTTTTTATCCTGATATTCCACCTCCAGAGGTAGAGAGAGACTGATGCTGAGATCAGACACACTGATGCTGGACAATAAACTGTGTCCTTTGTACCAGGAGAGAGTCACATGACTAACATTCACCACTGAACACACCAATGAACAATTCTGCTGTGATGATGATGATGATGATGATGATGAAGAGCATTGTGAAGAGTTACTGCTGATGACAGGAACAGGCAGATGAGCTGAGAAACATTAGAGAATAAAAAGAATATGGATAAATCTAAGCAACACTCTTATTTTCATTTCAGTATGTTGAGTGTGTTGATGGTCAGTGAGTGTTTCCATCATCTCAAAATGCAAAATGATTAAACATTTGAATATCTAAATAGTTATAGGAATATTCTAGGATGCTACCTTTTAAAAAGGTTCTATTTTGTAGCAGTTAATTACTAATATGTATAGTACCAGTCAAAAGATTGGACAAATTGCTATTTTAAATGTTTTGAAAGAGCCTTTTATGCTCATAAAGCCTGCATTTATTTGATCAAAAATACAGGCAAAAAAGAACAGTAATATTGTAAAAAATCATTACAATTTAAAATAATGGTTTTCTATTTTATTATATTCTAATAAAGCAATAAGCCCCTAAGAAGCTGTGGTTTACAGTGAATTTATAACAGCTAAGGGGCATTGTTAAGCATGACGTGAAGCAGGAAAACCCCCTTAGCTGTTATAAATTCA
This sequence comes from Cyprinus carpio, assembly GCF_018340385.1. Classification (NCBI taxonomy): domain Eukaryota; kingdom Metazoa; phylum Chordata; class Actinopteri; order Cypriniformes; family Cyprinidae; genus Cyprinus; species Cyprinus carpio. The sequence goes on along the minus strand of NC_056593.1, from coordinate 3,614,317 downwards.
CTGTAAACCACGGCTTCACGGGGCTTACTGCTTTTATAAAACAGTTAGGTTATTCTATATACGTAGTAAGTTTTCACAGAATAAAACAGAGAAAATAAAGTGTAATAATATAAATAAAAACAGTGTTCTTCCACCAAACAATGTAGTTCCTCAGAAACAGTTGTGATTCCAAAACAGTGGATGCCGAGCAACACACAAACGTAAACAAAGTTGTATGTTGTAGTGTAATTTACAACAGCTTAGAACGTGGCTCAGCCAATCAGAATCAAGGACCGTAACTATCTGTTTTATAAAATATAATTCATTTCTGTGACATAAAGCTGAATTTTCATCAAATCAAATTATAATATGCTGATTTGATAATTAGTTATTATCAGTGCTAATTTTTTTTTTTTTTTTTGGAACCTGTGATACTCTTTTCAGGATTTAATGATGAAATAAAAGTTAAAAAGAGCATCATTTATTCAAAATAGAAATATTTTCCAACAGTATGTTACATTTTATCAATTTAATGCATTTTGCTAAATAAAATAAATAAATAAATAAATAAATAAGAAAGAAAAAAAAATACTGATCCCAAACTTTTGAACAGTAGTATTGTTTAAAAACAAACAAAAAACAAAACAATGAATCCTAAAAAAAAGTATCACAGGTTCCAAAATCATTTAAGTTTTTTAATATATTTTTATGATGTAATGATTTTACAGTGAATCTCCAAAGTAATGTAGAATTAACGTAAATTATAATGTAAACATTAATTATAGCCTGTGCTCTTCCTACTTTAAGTCAAGTCTGCTTTATTGTCAATTCTTCCACATGTACAGTACATACATACAGCGAATTGAAATTGCGTTACTCTCAGACCCTTGGTGCATACAGATAACACTAACAGTAGAACATAAATACAGATAAAATATAAAGTACAACATTACAAATATACAAATAGGTAATATAAAAAGAAAGATAAGTAAGGCAACACAAGGCACATGGCAGACAGAGTGCAAACCAGTGAAGTAAACAAACAGTGCAGATATAATGATTGTAGTGCAAAGAGCTTATTTAGCTTGATTAAAGTGTCAGAAAAAATCTCAGAGAGGAGTTCTTCATTTAAACTGACAGAAGAGGTAGTTGAATGAGGTCAGTTAAATGCTGAATGAGGTAGTGAACAGACCAATGCTGCACAAAGTGTCTGGTGCAGGTCCCAGTCTGTTAGTGGGAACTGGCGGGGGGGACTGAGGTTCAGAGTTCAGTGGTGACTGGGGCAAATGAGGGGAGGGAGGGGGCAAGTTCATGAGGGAGTTCAGCTTCCTGACGGCCTGATAAATGACGCTGTCTTTCAGTCTGCTGGTCCTGGCCTGGAGACTCCACAGTCTCCTCCCTGATGGCAGCAGACTAAAGAAGCTGTGTGACGGGTGGGATCACCTGTGATGCAGAGGGCTTTACGGGTGAGACGTGTTCCGTAAATGTCCTGGAAGGAGGGGAGGGAGACTCCAACAATCTTCTCAGCTGCTCTCACTATGCATTGCAGGCGCCATACCACACAGTGATGCAGCCCGTCAGGATACTCTTGATGGTGCCTCTGTAGAAGATGTACTGTACATGATGGGGGCTGGGGCTCTGGCTCTTCTCAGTTTGCGGAGGAAGTAGAGACGCTGCTGTGTTTTTTGGCCAGTGCTGCGGTGTGGTCAGTGCAGGAGAGATCCTCTGTGATTTGCACACCTAGGAACTTGGTCCTGCTCACCCTCTCCACAGTCGCACCGTTGATGGCCAGAAGAACATGCTGAGTGTGCACTCTCCTGAAGTCAACAACAATCTCCTTCGTCTTCTCCACATTCAGAGAGAGATTGTTGTCACTGCACCACCCGGCCAGGCGGCTCACCTCACTCCTGTAGTTTATCCCATCTCTCTTGCTAATGAGACCCGCCACAGTCATGTCATCCGCAAACTTAATAAAGAGGTTAGAGTTGTGTGATGGTGTGCAGTCGTGGGTCAGCAGAGTGAAGAGGAGGGGGCTCAGCAAACAGACTTGATATGGTGCATGACTAGCCGTTCAAAGCACTTCATGAGAATAGGGGTAAGTGCAACTGGAAGGTAGTCATTGAAGCAGGATGGAGATGGCTTCTTTGGGACTGGAATAATGGTAGTAGCTTTGAAGCATGTGGGGACAACAGCCTGACAAAGCAAAATGTTGAAAATGTCTGTGAAGACATCAGTGAGTTCTGCTGCACAGTCTCTCACTACACGCCCAGGAATGTTGTCAGGACCCGGAGCTTTGCGTGCACTGATCCTGCTGAAGGATCTCCTCACACTGTCTGGGGTCAGCGTCATCACCTGGTCACCGGGAGGAGGTGGAGTCTTCTGTGGAGTGGTGCTGTTTTGTGCCTCAAAGCAAGCAAAGAAGGTGTTCAGCTTGTTCAGCAGGGAGATGGTGCTGTCTCTTAGCCTGTCTGATGCTGCGGGATAGGTTGGCCCTAGCTGTCCTCATGCCCACCTCATCTCCAGCTCTGAAGGCAGTGTTCTGCATCTTCAGGAGTCTGTAGACCTCCCCTGTCATCCACGGCTTCTGGTTGGGCCGGACAGTGATGGTCTTTGTGACTGTTACATCATCAATACACTTGGTGATGTAGGCAGTGACAGTCTCTGAGTACTCCTGGAGGTCAGTGGTGTTATTGTATGTGGCAGCCTGCTTAAACATATTCCAGTCAGTTGTGTCAAAACAGTCTTGAAGAGCCTCTGACGACCCTTCTGGCCACACTTGTATTAGTTTGTAAAGGGGAGGGGGAGGGCTTTGTAAGTTCCTTTCTGGTTGGTGTAAAGTCCAAAGTGTTTTTACCTCATGTTGGAAAGTTAATGTGTTGGTGTATTTTTGGGAACACACTCTTAAAGTCTGCATTGTTGAATTCCCCAGCTATGATGAGAAAAGCATCAGGGTGGGCTGTCTGCTGCTCACTGATGTACTGGTACAGTTCATTTAGTGCCTCACTCCTGTTGTTGTGGTTGGAGCTGGGAGGGATGTATACAGCAACAAGCAGTATTGCTGAATATTCCCTCAGTAGATAGAACGGCCGGCACTTAATATTCATAAACTCCACCAGGGGTGAGCAGTGTTTGCAGACCACAACAGTACCACGACACCATGGGTTGTTGATTTTTTGAAGAAGCCCGCCGCCGCGTGATTTACCTCCCGCGATGAGAACTCTGTCCTCTCGATAGCATGTCAGCTGATCGAGCTGAATAGTGCAGTCTGGAATGCTGTTGCTGAGCCATGTTTCCGTGAACACAAAAACACAACAGTCTCCTACAGTCCTCTTAGTTGAGCAAAGTACTCGGATGTAGTCCAGTTTATTGTCCAAAGAGCGTACGTTAGCCAGTATGATGGTGGGGATAGCTGGCTTGTGTGGGTTAGCCATTAGCCTAGCCCGGATACCTCCATGCTTACCCCTCTTCTGCTTCCTCTCACGCCGTTTGTGGCACCGCTGCTGTGTGCGAGATGCAGCAGTGGGGGTCGATGATGGTGTAGGCCTCTGGAGCAGACCGAGGTCCTGCAGCTCTTCGGCGTGTGTGGAGTTTAACTCTAAAAAAGTAGTTCTGCCGACATCAAGCAGAAACTCACAACTGTATGCGCGCTTAAAGACAGGTAGACGCGATGAAAACGTACAAAAACACTGCGAAAACACCATTCTGATGGGAGAGAGATAAGCCGCTGCGTGTGGACGCGCCACCATCTTGTTGCTTAAATATTTCCTACCTGTTACTTGTCTAACAGGTAGGAAATATACAGTAATTGAATAAAGTAGTCAAATAGTCTGCACTGCATAAATTTTAAATTAAAAAAATCCTCCAAAAATTCCATTGACATAAGTCCTTCACCATAAACAACTAAAAAGAAATATGTTTTTGGTAATCAGGATTATGCCACAAATGCTGTTGATTGAGCTTAAATTGTACTGAATATTCCTTTAATAAAACAAGAATATTTGAAGGACAGGATGAATGATCTCTACTCACCATAGACGGAAACATTGAATGTTTTTGATAACAGTTTCTCTCCACTAATCTCTAGTTCATAGAGTCCAGTGTGTTCAGTTGTGATGTTTGTGATGGTGAGAGATCCAGTTTGACTGTCCAGCTTCACTCTGTCTCTGAATCTCTCATCAGGAACATTATGTGTGGAGAGGATTTGCTTCTTTTTCTTCACTTTAGCTATGGGAGACTTTTCAGCTCCAAATTTCCACAGTATGTCGTCGCCTTTACATATTTCAGTAAGATCAGTGTTTAGAGTGACAGAATCTCCCTCCATCACTGACACTGAATCACCGAACACACCTGATGAACAAACAGATTTTACACAGATTAAAGCTTCTGAGAGTTTTATCTTCTATCCAGAGCACAATGTACGAAGCTACAAAGTCATTTAGATCATGAAAAGTTTAAATCACCTTGATATTTAATATCTGTGAAGAATGTTACTGATATTAGGACATTAAAATATATTTGTGACTCACCAGTCAGACGCCCCCAGCATAAACAGAACAAAGCAAACACATGGAACATTTTCTGAAAAGAAACTATCTGCTGAAAGCACTTGAGTTGGTGTGTGAATCCTCCCACGACAGAGTTTAACCCTCCACTCTTCACAGGTGCTTTACAAATGAGTTATTGTGACATGTAAGTGCTCTTGTAGCACTTATTAGGACTTAATAGCAGAAAACATGTTTCATTTTCTTATTTAACACTGAGAATTTTTAAAAAGTAGTTGATTTACTTTGTATGTTAAAACAACAAACAGTTAATATCTTCTATCTCGTTAGTTTTGCAGCTCGTCTTCTGAGTCAAACTGAAACCTGCTGTGGTTGGTTTTCTTCAAAGATGTGGTTTGATCTGGACAAACTTGTAGGAGAAAAGTTTCTTTGTGTCTTGCTTTTTTATGAACCTCACCATCAGCTTTACAGTCAAATAAAATACTGTTTCCAATTAGCATTAACATTATCCACATAATAAGAATAAAATTAGCAAAAAACACACAATATCCAATGTACTTGCATCGTAAGAAGTATAACATCTACATTAATATTATTTTGTCTGTCTCATCTTTATAGGTTACAGTCAGCCGGTGTATCCAGACCAGATGTATCCAGACCAGATGGTGGGCCTGCACCTACACACAACCTCATCAAAGCCCCGAATGTCAGCACTAGTGTTTTCAACTAGACGATCACATGTGAAGACCTCATCGACACGTCAGCCATTGGAACAGATCCTCAGCAAAGACCACAAGAACCAAACAAGCAGCACAGACTCCTGTGGCCAGCTTTGTCTTCATACCAGTGTTACGTACCCTAGTGGTGTGGCGGTCTAGGGGAAAAGGGGAACACACATAAAGGCCACTCAGACAAAAACCCTTGCTGTTTACACAACCAAAAAAAAAATAATGAGGAACACAGGAAATGACTGAAGCCAAGACAACGGGAAGTTTCAAAACAAATAAAGGTGGTTCGCTTTATTTTTATTATTTTTTGGGGGAAGTCGTGGCCTAATGGTTAGAGAGTTGGACTCGTAACACAAAGGTTGTGGGTTCGAGGCTCATACCAGCAGGGATTGTCGATGGGGGAGTGAATGTACAGTGCTCTCTTTCACATTCAATACCTCGACTGAGGTGCCCTTGAGCAAGGCACCAAACCCCCAACTGCTCCCCGGGCGCCGCAGCATAAATCAGTGCCCACTGCTCCGGGTGTGTGGTCACTGCTGTGTGTGTGCACTTTGGATGGGATGTGAAAACTAAGTGCAAATCGTGCAATAAACCATAAGCCTATTTACAATGGTACATAAGAAACTATACTAATCTAACGGTGCTAAATTAAAGAAAATAACAAAACAAAATGTGCTAACTTAAAAATCCCTCCCTCTGTCCTAACAGAAAACAAACTAAGCAAGAAAAAAAAAGTCCTCATGGGGGGAAGTTCTAAATTGCCCAAAATGCCCTGGATTCGGCCTTTACTTTCTACAGTCGCTGTTCATCGTGTGCGTTTTTGTATTAAAGGAAAATGCCACCGTTTTTCCATATTCCACTATGTTCTTCCCTCAGCTTAGACGAGTTGATGATACGTACCTCTCCCGTCTCAGTGTGTGCACTCAATCGCTGTAGCGCGCGGTGCAGCATGCTAGCGTTTAGCTTAGCACCATTCATTCCTTAGGATCCAAACAGGGATAAATTTAGAAGCCACCAAACTTCTAAATTCATCCCTGTTTGGATCCTAAGGAAAAACGGTGGGGTTTTCCTTTAAAGCCCTGCCTGGGACTGTTTTCTTAAGCCCCTCCTGCTGAATTTCTTACCATTACTGCCTGCTCATGCAAATATTATAATATTGCATCGTAATTTTCACGCATCAGGGAGCCGCTATCAATATGCAGAGTATTTAAATCTCTTATAAATGAGCACTCTCTGTTTACTTTCACTTTCGATTTGGCGATCACACCACTCTGTATAAAGGAAGCACATCTTATAAGATCAGATATCTGTCAATCGGCTGAGCAGCAAGTCCATCAGCATCTGTCAGTCATCTCTCCTTACTCTCGACGCATGATCAGTTAAATCATACTCCTGCAGCTCGTGTTGGATGCAGGGTTGCCAAGTCAGCATATTTTCCCCCATGGAATTGGGGTACTGTTGCCGTATTTATTTCCCCTGGTGGGTTAAAGGTTTGAAATATTGCATAAATTACATTTGACTGAAATGCTTGTAACACTGAAACATTTTGCATTCTACCCATGATAAACTGTGGTAGATGTTAAAGTGACATGACATACAGCCAAGTATGGTGACCCATACTCAGAATTTGTGCTCTGCATTTAACCCATACAAAGTGCACACACACAGCAGTGAACACAGACACACACCATGAACACACACCCGGAGCAGTGGGCAGCCATTTATGCTGCGGCACCCAGGGAAGTTTTGTGAAGGATTGCCACTGGTTTCTGCCCCTGCCGTTTAATGTGATGCTATACATACATGAATGCACTAATCACCTTTTTGGTAATTGCATGGCTTAACTGATGACTGAACTATACATTGTATGTTCATAGTTTCTTGTTAGCTTTATTTATGATGAAGCTATATAGAGCGTGCGCATTATATTCGCGTAAAGTTGAAGAGTGTGCGCCGTGAGCACGGTAAAACAGCTGGCAGGACAGGAAAATCTGTTTTACTGACATATAGCCTAATAACCTCTAACCAGACCTCAGTTGACTGTTGTTCTACTGAAGCTCATTTGGCACATGTTCCTTTCCGCGCTCATTTGACTTGCGCCTGGCGCTGAGCCAAAGTTGAAATACGCGTCTGAAAAGTCTCCCGTTTGATGTGGTCATAAAGAGATACAGTGGTTCCGCACCTTAATAAATACATTTCTTGTCAAGAAAAAAAAGGGACAAGAACTGCCGTTTTGAGTGGGGTGGCCAAGCTTAGGCCACCCCCTGGCTCCGCCCCCCACGAGACCATAGGCATAGGGTGTCCCATTCGTTATTTAAGTGTTCAGAATGGTGCTCGCGAGTGCCCCCTCATGCACCCTCGATGTGTACTTCTGCTGACTGAGCCTAAAGCAGGCGAGCTACGCAACCGACTTCTATACCCAGCAGTCAAAGCAGCATTAAGTCATGAATGTGCAGACTCTGACGAAGACCGTGAGGGTTTAGGGTCAGAGGCGGAGCCAGGATGTTTTCATAGGGGTGGCCAGGGAGGGGCCAGCAACCAGTCTGATAAATAATGAAATCTTCATTATTTCAATATAAAAATGTGTTTGACTATAATGTACTGGACTGTTTAGTGCCTAAAACACAACTGAGTACAACAAATTTCTACTTAGGCTAACTGTGATTGAGATATTAGTGAATTAGATCAAGTAATGCTGATTGAATATGACAATTTTTGTCATAGATATTTTAATAAAGGCGCTCACTATAGCTTTATTGCACATTCAGCTTCTCAAAACTCCCAATTGCTTGCTCTCCAACATCGCATACTCATGGATGAGACATGCAGATGTATAGTGATAAAAATGTGAAAAAGGCCGGAAGTCAACAGTAGACAGACATAAATGCCAGAATATAAAACGAGTTATTTTATGCATTTAAATAGTTTCATTTTCGCATATTTTCTAGTATAAGTGCACTGTGCTCACATTTATTTGTGCAATAAATTACAAATAAAAAATACATGTCTGCTTGTGCCTTATAGCCTACTGTGATCTTGAATTGCAGATTATATTTTAGAGTTTATGAGCGTGCGTCACATTTGCATATGTTGAAGAGCGCCGTGAGCACAGTAAAACGGCTGTCAGGATGGAAAGGAAAGTGTGTTTTACTGACAAAGTCTAACAACATCTCATCAGACCGCAGTTCGCAGTTGTTCTACTTAAGCTCATTTGGCTGCTGCAGCTCTCTTCCGCGCTCGTTTGACTCGCGCCTGAAGCGAGGTGAGGTAAGGTGAAGCCGTTTGATGTGGTCATAAAGACATACGGCGGTTCCGCATCTAAATACATGCATTTCTTGTCAAGAAAGAAAAGGGGACAAAAACTGCAGTTTTGAGAGGAGTGGCCAAGCTTTCGTCAGTGGTAGCCAATGGCTCGCTTCAGTGACCCTCTGGCCCCGCCCCTGTTTAGGGTGCCATTTGGGGCAGGGCAAGACTTACCGCCGACTACTGGTGGTTTCAGTTTCATTTTTTAATCCTTTAATATTTCTATATTCAAAAACTTTATATTTAAAACATTAATCTCATAACATTGTTATTATGAATTTTAAATATATTCACCTCTGAGTCTCGTTTTACAGTCTGTAAATATTCCTTAATTTGTGTTCTTCTGTGCCACTTCCTAATAACAAAAGCTAAATTATTAACCCTAATTTAATTTAACTGGTCATTTATTCTTCCTGATTGAATTTTGAATTTATCGGCTAATATATATATATATATATATAGATAGATCAGGTGTTCCTATTTTTTATTTTTTTTATTTTTATATTTTCTAAAAAGAATTGGAAGCGTAGAAGAATGTAACGTTACCTTTTAAAAACGAACTGCAAATGTTTATGCAAAGTGTAAACTATTAAATATAGCTAATCTACAAATCATGCAATACTGTACCACTTAATAAGAAGTGTTTTTAGACCAGCTAATCGCTAATTATTATATATTTATATATTTATTGTTTTTGTTTTTTTAATTTATTTGGTCTTGTAATATTATGTTAGGGTGCAGCTAGAGTAGTGTCATGTGTATTCGTCCACTTCCGCCACTGTCCTCTTCCGCCACTGTTTATACGCTATTTTACAAACAGAACACGGTGAAAAGCATTTTTTCCTCATGCATATTAGAAAACGCAAGGATCATCACTCTCCTTCGATTGGGAGAATCCAGTTTACTTTCACTTTACTGCTCGCCGTTAAAGCAGGACAACACTTATGAATCAAATTCCGCATTGGTTCACTTTGGGGAAAAGTGGTGAAAATGAAGCTTTTCCTTAATGTACTCGCAGTGACTTTGTTTTTACTCGACCATGGTGAGATTCAATCTCTTTTCCATCGGTTTCCGCGTCTTTGGTGCTTTAGTGAAGGATGGATTAGGCGCTAATGTTATTGTTTGGATAATAGAACAGAGCCCAGACATTGATGGACATTGAAACACATTTTAACAATTAAAAACAACGCAATCGCTGTTCAAACGAGATCAGATCAGTTTAATTTGCTTGAAAAATAGTCTTTTGAAATAGGTCACGTGACTTGGTATGGTATAGTAACGTTAGGCCTAACTAACTTCTTTAAAAGTTGACATTTATGTCAGTGCATAACCTGATCAAATGTAGCTTGGCTGTTATGTGAGTCGCTTCGGTTAAAAGCTTCTGCCAATTTCGTAAAACGTAGGCCTTAATGTTGCCTACACACGTTATTTAGGTGGGAGATTAAGCACTAACATATTTATAAAATGAAGAAAACACGGCACTGTATTGTCTGAGTCTTTATACGGTGCAAACTAATTCTTTTAAGTATTTTATGGGTACTATATAATATGATTCTATGAAAATTATTAATTTAATGTGCAAATATATACATGGAAGGGGGGGGGGGGGTGAAAATATGAGGATGTGGATTTTGTGTTGTATAAGATCATTCATGAGACTTACGTATGTTTGTCTGAAGAGTGATCGTGTAAACCAGTGATGTTCATCCGCTGTTTGTTTGCATGTGTGACATTATGAATCCAGACACATTGATCTGTATACTAATATTTTCCCAACACTATTGTATATATATTTTTTGTTTGTGTTTGTTTCTTCAGGTGTGTCTGGTGTTGAGACAGACAGAGTGTCAGTGATGGAGGGAGATTCAGTCACTCTACACACTGGGGTTCAAAGAAACCAACAAGAAGATATTAAATGGTATTTCAGTGGCACTCGCATCGCTCAAATCAGTGGAGATCTCATTGATATCTGTACAGATGTTCAGTGTAATGAAGGTACTGAGAGATTCAGAGACAGACTGAAGCTGGATCATCAGAATGGATCTCTGACCATCATGTACATCAACACCACAGACTCTGGACTTTATAAACTAGTGATAATCAGCAGCAGCAGCATCAGTGAAACGATCTTTGATGTTTCTGTCACTGGTTAGTCATTTAATTAGTGTTTAAATGCAGTTTATATATGTTTAAAATACAAGATCCTCCAGCAGCTGTTGGTTTGTGTTTCAGGTGTTTCTGCTGCTGAACGAGAAGAAGTTAATGAGGGAGAATCTGTCACTTTAGATCCTGGTGTAACAAAACACCCAAATGATGTGATGACATGGTTTTTTAATGACAGTCTCGTCGCTGAAGTCACTGGAGATCAGAGTAAGATCTGTACAGATGTTCAGTGTGATGAGAGATTCAGAGACAGACTGAAGCTGGATCATCAGACTGGATCTCTGACCATCATGAACATCAGAAGCACAGACTCTGGAGTTTATCATCTACAGATCAACAGCAGCAGCAGCAGCTTCAGTTTTAGGAGGGTCAAGAGTTTCAGTGTCTCTGTCACTAGTGAGTGTAATTCAGTGTATTTTCTTTTGGGGAATTTAAAAATCATTTCAGTATTTTAGATCAACCCACTTAGTCTTGGGTTGTGGACTGTTAAAAAAAATGAGCTGATGACACTAATGTTATTAACATGCAAAATGCATAATATCAGCCATTATTTGTGTGAGCGATGCTGCTTACAGCTAAGCTCAAAGTGCAGATGCTGTTTGAGATGTAGTAGCTAAAAACAACTGAAGGCACCATTTATGAGTTAAAACAATGTCATACACCTGATGACCAAAGTATAAAGGTATAATTATCAGTCAGGAGATATTGTTAAGTACTGGATATATTATCATTCACTCTCTAGTAATAATGACTGTTTCTCTTTATCTGTTCCAGGTTCAGGTTTGTCTTCAGATGCTGCAGCAGGAATATGTGCTGCTGTTGCAGTTGTTCTGCTGGTGGCTGCAACTGGAAGTGTTGTTGTGGTTTACTGTCGCCGCAGAAGATACACACAAGCAGCACAGAATGTATGTATGACATAGGGCTGTGCAATGAATCGCATTCGATTGTCGTGCGCATCTCGTCAGTAAAGCCGGTCCCGTGATTAGTACTAAATCAGCATCACCTGCTTTCAGATTGAGCGGCTTTCACTACACTGAGCCGTATTTCACTGACATGTGTTAAACGATTAGGGAAAGAAAACCTACCGGAATGAACACAAGTCCAAGTCTCTAGTAAACTCAGCAAAAAGAAGAGAAAGGAAAATTCTTTATACTTTCAACTGCTTTTTTCTATCAAATTTTTTATGTGTAAATATTTTTATGAACATAAAAAGACTCAACAACTTAGACATAAACAAAAAAAAATATTTCACAGGCATGTGATAAATAGTAATGGAAGAGGGTAAAAGGTTTCTTGTGTGTAAATACTACAGTGCATCTCATCTTCATAGACTTGCCAGTTCTTGCTGTGAGATGTTACTCCACTCTTCCACCTAGAAGATTTTCTCCAACACATCTGGTGGTTCATACGCTCACATGTGGTTTGGCTCTGTAAGGATGAACAGCTGTCCTTCTGTCTTGCTGTAGCTCTGTCTTAGGAGTCTTACATTACAGACACTGCATGCTTTGGTCTCACCTGCAGTCCTCATGCCTCCCTGCAGCAGGTCTATGGCATTTTCACACAGCTGATCAGAGACCCTGAGCATCTTTACACTGGTGTTTTTCACAGTCTATTGAAAGGTCTCTTTAGTGTGCTAAGTTATTGGAACTCTTATTTCACAAGTGCATGCAATAATTGTTTCCGTTCATCAAACAAGCATAAATAACATTGTTTTCTCTCTTTCCAGTGAAGATCTGTAAAGCTTATTTGGATTATCTTTAAAATACATTATACTGAGAAAGTATCATTTCAATTTTTGCTGAGTTTTTGTTCTTTGTGTAACTTAAAAATCAGACCTCATTAGTAATTTTACCTTTTTTGAATGTGTTTTCTTACAGAACGATGATGATGATCGAAAAGATATTCCTTTGAGTAATGGGATGCCCTTAAATCAGACTCAGGCCTCGGCTTCCAATTAAACAATGTAACATCATTTATAATTTTGATACTTTAAAAAGGGACACTAAAGAGAATTAGGAAATGATGAAGAGAAGAAGATCAGCTGAAACTCTCGTCACTCACAAAGTGATCCCAAGACATTTTCTGTTTCATGTCTAATGCACTATGTATACAGTTAAAGGTGGGGTATGTATTTTTTCAGAAACGCTTTAGAAAACTGAATTGAGCCGAGTAGCAAAACAAACTTGTATTCAATCAGCATTAAGGAGCGTTTCTACTTATGATGGGGAGGATGGAGCGTTCAGCGCACAGGACGGACATTAGCCGAGCGACGACAGAAAGATAGAGATGGTGGATAAAAACAAAAGAGGAAAACGTCTGTGAAACAAAAGAAGGCTTATGATAAGGCAAGAAGTAGGACTCGTGTAAATTTCGGATCAGCTTTCCAGCACTGGAGAGAACTCAAGGAGCGGGAAGGCCTGCGATCGGACACCGAGGTTGCTTTGTTTCTTCTTGATAGTTGAGTAACATTGGTTTTGCTTTGTTTCACAGATCTAACACATGTTGACTTTTGCTTAAATATGCTTGTAATTTTCGCTTGTTAGATCATCTGTTGTTTGTTGTTTGACAACCATATTGTCGTTCCCTTCAGCTATGATAAAGACACTATAAGCCTGGAGCGAGAACGCACGTCACACCTGTTCATCAATTTGCACTGGCCACCAATAGCTGCTCACATAAAATTCAAGGCATTAATGTGCGCCTACAAAACCACCATTGGCTCTGCACCCCTTTAACTAAATTCATTACTTCAGACTTATGTGCCTCTTAAAGCTTGTGTTCTGCAAGTGAACGTTGCTTTATTGTTCTTCCCAAAGAGACACACAATCACTTTCACAGACTTTTACATTAAATGTTCCCTCCTGGTGGAATGACCTGCCCAACTCAATCCGAGCAGCATCTTCAAGAATCGGCTAAAAACACATCTCTTCCATCTTTATTTGACCCTCTACCTCTAGCACTCTCTATTCTAATTCTATTATTTATATATAAAAAAGCCCTTTTTAGACTCTATTGATTTAATAGGTGCTTGTTTCCTTAAAAAAAATAAATAAATAAAAAAAACTAACACTAGCTTTTCTAATCTTTTTGTATTCTATCAGTTTTCTGTTCATTTATTATACAATTAACAAAAGCAAAAAATGCCTCTACCACTAGCTTGCTCTATTCTTTTTCTGTTCTATCTGTTTTCTTTTTATTTATTATATAATAAAAAAAACCTTGTTATGTGTCATGCATTTAGCTAACTGAGACTTGTAAGAGCACTTACATATCAATGCTCTTTTGTTGATTTTGATTGCTTCCATTGCCCTCATTTGTAAGTCGTTTTGGATAAAAGCGTCTGCTAAATGTAAATGTAAATGAATAGTGAAAAAATAATGTTAAGTGAAATTTAAAAAAGTACTTTCAGTGTCCTGTAGTTGGCGTTATCACTTCTTTTGTAGCAGAAATGTAATTGCAACACTCATTACAAATGTAGTGGAGTAAAGAGTACAGATACTTTTCAAAAATGTAGTGAAGTAGAGAGTAAAAGTTTCTAATATCTTTGATACTCAGTAAAACTACACACTCTCAGGAAAAAAGGTACAACAACTGTAACTGGGGCAGTACCTTTTCAAAAGGTACACTTTTGTACCTTTTAGGTACTAATATGTACACTTTAAGTTCTTATATGCATCTTTAAGGTCCCAATATGGACTCTTTAGGTACAAAGTTGTGCCTTTTAAAAAGGATACCGCCCCGGTGACAGCTTTTGTACCTTTTTTTTTTCTGAGAGTGCAGAGTATCCAAAAAGATACTCAAGTACAGTAATTAATCACATTCACTCAAATACAGTGGCTTCACCCACTTTGAGTGTTTTGGTGCTCCTTAGTGACCGTAAATCGAAATTTAAACTTTTTTATAATTATTGCAAATTGGACTCCAGAGAACCTAGGACTAGTTCGCAAAAGTAGGTCTTTCAGAAATGCCAAAATACCCCCAAACTTTTGCCATTGATCAAATCTGATCATTGATCACAAGTTTTGTCTGTCTTGATCCAAGGATTCCAACAATATAAGAGATCTCAGTCTGCACCTAATGGTTTAGGAGTTATGATTGATTTAAGAGTGAAATGCAGAAAGTTTTCTGTGATGGGTTTTCTGTGTGTGTGTGTGTGTGTGTGCGCGCGTGCAAGTCATAATGCATTTTTGTCATGTAAATGTTTTGCCATGAGTTAAAATGATGTCATATGCCAAACTCCTTACAATGGATCTTGCCATAATATTAATAAATAAGAACTGGACATACATGATTTTGTTTCATTAACATTAATTTTTCCAGTGTTTTTATTAAGTTACTCAAATAGTGTAAATTATCTGTGCATATAAAGAGGTTTTATTTTGTAGTAAAAGTCAAGAATCACATGCCTTTCCACAAGCAGAATTTTTTTTCTCCTTTAAGTTTGTGTCAGCCTCTATACCATTTACTATCTGAAACAAGTAACAATAACTTATTTATATGTATGTTCATGTGCTACATACCATTAAAAAATTATAAATATCATTACCATTAAATAAATATCTGATTCAACCATAATAACTGAATTCTTTAAATGTTGTGACACTAAATGGTGCTCCAATACAGAATATGCATGCTGTTTGTAGTGTACACTTGTAATATAAAATAGAATATCAGACAATTTATAAAAAGGACACAGTGTGTGGGTTGCTATTTTTGCAAAAATAAAATGTAAGAATAATAAATAGGGAAACAGGCATCAATGACTGATTCAGAAACATTTGTATTGTTGAGAAAACTTGTGCTGTTATTTTAATTTATGATTTCACCCGCTGGATGATGAATCAGGTGAGAAGTCCCTCAAGAGCACATTGAAGGAGAGACCCGAGCCATATACAGGTGCTGGTCATATAATTAGAATATCATCAAAAAGTTGATTTATTTCACTAATTCCTTTCAAAAAGTGAAACTTGTATATTATATTCATTCATTACACACAGACTGATATATTTCAAATGTTTATTTCTTTTAATTTTGATGATTATAACTGAGATCTAAGGAAAATCCCAAATTCAGTATCTCAGAAAATTAGAATATAACTTAAGACCAATACAAAGAAAGGATTTTTAGAAATCTTGGCCAATTGAAAAGTATGAACATGAAAAGTATGAGCATGTACAGCACTCAATACTTAATTTGGGGCTCCTTTTGCCTGAATTACTGCAGCAATGCGGCATGGCATGGAGTCGATCAGTCTGTGGCACTGCTCAGGTGTTATGCTGCCTTGGACCTCAAAAACACAGTGGACCAACACCAGCAGATGACATGGCACCGCAAACCATCACTGACTGTGGAAACTTTACACTGGACCTCAGGGAACATGGATTGTGTGCCTCTCCTCTCTTCCTCCAGACTCTGGGACCCTGATTTCCAAAGGAAATTCAAAATGTACTTTCATCAGAGAACATAACTTTGGACCACTCAGCAGAATACCAGTCCTTTTTGAAGCGAGACGCTTCTGACGCTGTCTGTTGTTCAAGAGTGGCTTGACACAAGGAATGACAGCTGAAACCCATCTCTTGCATACGTCTTTGTGTAGTGGTTCTTGAAGCACTGACTCCAGCTGCAGTCCAATCTTTGTGAATCTTCTCCACAATTTTGAATGGGTTTTGTTTCACAATCCTCTCCAGGGTGCAGTTATCCCTATTGCTTGTACACTTTTTTTATCACATCTTTTCCTTCCCTTCACCTCTAATGTGCTTGGACACAGAGCTCTGCGAACAGCCAGCCTCTTTTGCAATGACCTTTTGTGTCTTGCCCTCCTTGTGCAAGGTGTCAATGGTCGTCTTTTGGACAACTGTCAATTCAGCAGTCTTCCCCATGATTGTGTAGCCTACAGAACTAGACTGAGAGACAATTTAAAGGCTTTGCAGGTGTTTTGAGTTAATTAACTGATTAGAGTGTGGCACCAGGTGTCTTCAGTATTGAACCTTTTCACAATATTCTAATTTTCTGAGATACTGAATTTGGGATTTTCCTTAGTTGTTATTGTATAAACATCAAAATTAAAAGAAATGAACATTTTGAAATATATCAGTCTGTGTGTAATGAATAAATATAATATACAAGTTTCACTTTTTGAATAGAATTAGTGAAATAAATCAACTTTTTGATGATATTCTAATTATATGACCAGCACCTGTACAAGCCAGAATATCACAGGGATGTGGGCTTTTGACCAGTATCAACCACCTAGCAACCACATATGTTCTAAAAATGTGCTAATATCCACCAGAACATAAAACCTCATGTTTGCAAACTTTAGGACTATTAATTTATTAAACAAAGTCCTTCATTAAATGAAAAAAAGGGGGGTCTTATTTATAGGACTTCATCGCCCGTGTTTTGCTCCCTGATTGGTCATCCTCAGATGGGGGATGGTTCTAGAGCTGGAACTTAAGGTGAGATACTTTGTGCACATTTTCTCTGATCTTGATCTTGGTTTCAATCTTGTCCTTCTCTTGAGAGTTAGCTGTTGAACAATTCACCAAAACACATGCTCATGCTGGATTCATCAGACAGAATTCTTGACTCAAGTCCTATGTACAGGTATATCTCTCATTTTAGGAGTATGTGCAATGTATTTATTGTTTAATGAAATACCAAAGGTCAATCGGGCGGATTTAGTGATTTGGGGGCCCCAGGCAAACACAGGAATGGGGCCCTATATACAATTTCATACATTTACAATCTTTAGGTTCCTTTCACTCTTGCGATGCTCACTGCTGTAGACTGTGTCCCATAGTAGTGTCCAATTTTTTTATATATTTTTATGTAAATGTTATAAACAATGGATTTCTTTCATGTTGTAGACTCCTTGTTCACATTTAAACAGGTTATAATAGTATAAAGAGCAGGTTGGACACTAGATGGTGCTGTGGGTTTAATTTTCACAAAGCAATTGTCTACACAACATAAGGCTGTCTAATTCTAAACTTTAAAATACATTTATTTTAATTACAAATTTAAATTTTGAATTCCATTCATAAAAACGGAATTTACCGTGCAGTGCGGAATGTTACAGAATGAATGGCGCAGATGTGCGGTATTAATATTCACATACACTAGTTCATATTGCAGTTTGATTAAAGTGTACTGACTTAATGGCGCAGATGTGCCTTCAAAAATTGAGCGAATTCCGTAACATTCCTTGTTACACAGTAAACTGTTGTGTAGCATTTTGAATACAGAAATTAAAGGGTTTGTTCATTGTTTGGAATTTTCATTGGAATAAAAAATGTATTATTGTTTTTGCCTTCATTTGATTACCAGAATTTCTAAAATCAAATAATATACATAAATAAATAAAAAGAAGAAAATAAAATTTCATAGGGCCCTATTATTGTATACAAATTAATAAATTACGTTGTTTTTATTTTTTTGATTTATTTTAATTATTTTTGATTAAACCATTAAAATGGAATACAGAAAATATTTAAATGTAAAGATCAGAATTTGGGCCTTAAGAATGTAGTTTTTATTAAACTTTTAATTAACTGATGTTAAATTAAACAAGTTTCATGATTTCAATTAAATAGTCTCCCGTTTAATGTGGTCATAAAGAGATATGGCGGTTCCGTGCCTTAATAAATGCATTTCTTGTCAAGAAAAAAAAGGGACAAAAACTGCAGTTTTGAGTGGGGTGGCCAAGCTTAGGCCACCCCCTGGCTCCGCCCCGCACGAGACCATAGGCACAGGGTGTCCCATTCGTCATTTTAGCGTTCAGAAGGGTGCTCGCGAGCGCCCCCACATGCACCCTCGATGTGCCATTTCTGCTGACTGAGCCTGCAAGGTCCTGTCCCAAATGGCACACTCCGGACTTGTGGACTTCCTCAGAGTCCACACTTTGGTGACTTCATGTAGTGCAGACCTATAGGGCCCTTGGCACGAGTCCACTGGAGGGTTGGGAAGGCATTGAAAGAGGTATTTTTGGGACTGAATCGATCGTAACGCCGGAAATAACGATAACTCTGGTTGTTTTTGACATGACATACAGCTGCAAGTTCGGGGGAATATGCTGCCTATGTTCCATTTGAACAAAGATTACAATTTTAACACATAATGAAACATGTGCGTGAGTTTTCAGATGAATTTACAGGGGTTTTTGTGAAATATAAATACTAGTTTTACATATGACTCAGCTACAGCATACCTGACATTCCGTTCTATTTATTTAATGAATCATAATGCGACTCACTATTATTGAACGCGCATATTATTATTTTGAGATATTAACCACTGGTCGATTGACCATAAAGTTGTGTATAAACTGTAGGTAACAACTGGGAAAATGTACACCTAGGTCATAAAAACCGTAATGATACCTACACTTTTCTTCTCATTTGGCCATGTCATCAATTGCTCTTGAGTGAAATCTCCTCCTGATCCGTTGTCTGACTGGCATTTCGCAAGGATTCCTGGGTAGTTAAAGTGGTTCGGAGCCTGCATCTATGCGGGCTTCACGGAAGACAAGGGGGCGCGGGTGGCACACTTCAGAGCATTAAAATGCTGAATGGGACCGCCCTAGGGACTCGTAGACTCGGCAAGCACGCGCAATTTTAGTCCACGATGGACCGAAAGTCCACATGGAAGTGCGCCATTTGGGACAGGGCCCAAGAAGGCGAGCTATGCAACCGACTTCTATACCCAGCAGTCAAAGCAGCATTAAGTCATGAATGTGCGGACTCTGGGGAAGACCGTGAGGGTTTAGGGTCAGAGGCGGAGCCAGGATGTTTTCATAGGGGTGGCCAGGGAGGGGCCAGCAACCAGTCTGATAAATAATGAAATCTTCATTATTTCAATATAAAAATGTGTTTGACTATAATGTACTGGACTGTTTAGTGCCTAAAACACAACTGAGTACAACAAATTTCTACTTAGGCTAACTGTGATTGAGATATTTCTGAATTAGATCAAGTAATGCTGAGTGAATATGACAATTTTTGTATTATTCCTCACCTCCAGATATTTTAATAAAGGTGCTCACTATAACTTTATTGCTCATTCAGCTTCTCAAAACTCCCAAATGCTTGCTCTCCAACATCGCATACTCATGGATGAGATGCAGTTATATATAGTGATAAAAATGTGAAAAAGGCCGGAAGTCAACATTAGACAGACATAAATGCCAGAATGTAAAACGAGTTATTTTATGCATTTAAATGGTTTCATTTTCGCATATTTTCTAGTATAAGTGCACTGTGCTCAAATTTATTTGTGCAATAAATTACAAATAAATACATATCTGCTTGTGCCTTATGTGATCTCGAACTGCAGATTATATTTTAGTACTTGAGTGCTGCGTATACATGCACAGTTTGCATCTTTAATCGCCTTTTTGCTAATTTCATGGCTCAGCTGACGACAGAACTCAGTAGGTATTTATTGTATGCTCAATGCTTGTGCGGGTTATTTATGATAAAGTTATATAGAGCGTGCGTCACATTTGCATATGTTGAAGAGCGCCGTGAGCACAGGAAAACGGCTGTCAGGATGGATAGGAAAGTGTGTTTTACTGACATAGTCTAACAACATCTCATCAGACCGCAGTTCGCAGTTGTTCTACTTAAGCTCATTTGGCTGCTGTAGCTCTCTTCCGCGCTCGTTTGACTCGCGCCTGACGCGAGGTGAGGTGAGGTGAAGCTGAAGCGCGCGTCGGAAACTTCTCCCGTTTGATGTGGTCATAAAGAGATACGGCGGTTCCGCATCTAAATACATGCATTTCTTGTCAAGAAAGAAAAGGGGACAAAAACTGCAGTTTTGAGAGGAGTGGCCAAGCTTTCGTCAGTGGTAGCCAATGGCTCGCTTCAGTGACCCTCTGGCCCCGCCCCTGTTTAGGGTGCCATTTGGGGCAGGGCCAGACTTACCGCCAACTACTGGTGGTTTCAGTTTCATTTTTTTAATCCTTTAATATTTTTATATTCAAAAAACTTTATATTTAAAACATTAATCTCATAACATTGTTATTATGAATTTTAAATATATTCACCTCTGAGTCTCGTTTTACAGTCTGTAAATATTCCTTAATTTGTGTTCTTCTGTGCCACTTCCTAATAACAAAAGCTAAATTATTAACCCTAATTTAATTTAACTGGTCATTTATTCTTCCTGATTGAATTTATTGGCTAATATATATATTTATATATATATATATATATATATATATATATATATATATATATATATATATACGATATATATATATATATATATTATGAATATATTTTTTGACACAACAATTTTTTGACAGCCTACATTTGATAAAATTAGGAAAAAATGGCACTACAAAGGTAAACTTTGCACTTTAAAAAAAGAGTCAAATATCACCTCAAAATGGGAAGGTTAATCTCTGTCATTGATCAGGTGTTCCTATTTTTTATTTATTTTTATTTTTATATTTTCTAAAAAGAAATGGAAGCGTAGAGACCCGAAGAATGTAACGTTACCTTTTAAAAACGAATTGCAAATGTTTATGCAAAGTGTAAACTATTAAATATAGCTAATCTACAAATCATGCAATACTGTACCACTTAATAAGAAGTGTTTTTAGACCAGCTAATCGGGCCAATCAGAGATAATTATTAATAGTTCTGTGTTTTTATGAACTCATTCTTACATTTCACTAATCTTTCTTTCTTTATTTTTATTTTTTTAAACACAAGGGGTCATTAATGAGGCTTACATTTTAACGTGTAAATTCACACACAACATTTAATTTGGCCAGAATTGCAAGGTGCTTGTCTTGATATCCAGGAAGTTTTAGAGAAAATATTAAATAATTTTAATGTTAATATATATAATAAATGGTTTTATAATTTAATACATCTGGTCATCTAATATTAGGCTACAGCGCCCCTAGAGTCCTCCCAAGTGTATTCGTCCACTTCCGCCACTGTCCTCTTCCGCCACTGTTTATACGCTATTTTGCAAACAGAACAGGGCGAAAAGCATTTTTTTCCTCATGCATATTAGAAAACGCAAGGATCATCACTCTCCTTCGATTGGGAGAATACAGTTTACTTTCACTTTACTGCTCTCCGTTAACGCGTTAAAAGAATTATGAATCTTATTATTCATTGGTTCTGTTTTGGTTAAATTTGGGGAAAAGTGGTGAAAATGAAGCTTTTCCTCAATGTACTCGCAGTGACTTTGTTTTTACTCGACCATGGTGAGATTCTCTTCGTTGCAATGTCTTTTCCGTATGTTTCTGTGTCCTGTAGTAGGCCTAAACGCGTCTTTGGTGCTTTAGTGAAGGATGGATTAGGCGCTAATGTTATTGTTTGGATAATAGAACAGAGCCTGACACTCACACACATTGATGGACATTGAAACACATTTTAACAATTAAAAACAACGCTATCGCTGTTCAAACGAGATCAGATCAGTTTAATTTGCTTGAAAAATAGTCTTTTGAAATAGGTCACGTGACTTGGTATAAACAAGTAACGTTAGGCCTAACTAACTTCTTTAAAAGTCGACATTTATGTCAGTGCATAACCTGATCAAATGTAGCTTGGCTGTTATGTGAGTCGCTTCGGTTAAAAGCTTCTGCCAGTTTCATAAAACGTAGGCCTAAATGTTGCCTACACACGTTATTTAGGTGGGAGATTAAGCACTAACATATTTATAAAATGAAGAAAACACAGCACTGTATTGTCTGAGTCTTTATACGGTGCAAACTAATTCTTTTAAGTATTTTATGGGTACTCTGTAATATGATTTTATGAAAATGATTAATTTAATGTTCAAATATATACATGGAAAGGGGGGTGAAAATATGAGGATGTGGATTTTTTGTGTTGTATAAGTGTGACATTATGTGTGACATTATGAATTCAGACACATTTCTCTACTCACAATCTTTATGATCGTGTATATAATATTTTCCCAACACTATTGTATATATATATTTTTTGTTTGTGTTTGTTTCTTCAGGTGTGTCTGGTGTTGAGACAGACAGAGTGTCAGTGATGGAGGGAGATTCAGTCACTCTACACACTGGGGTTCAAACATACCAACAAGAAGATATTAAATGGTATTTCAATGGCACTCGCATCGCTCAAATCAGTGGAGATCTCAGTGATATCTGTACAGATGTTCAGTGTAATAAAGGTACTGAGAGATTCAGAGACAGACTGAAGCTGGATCATCAGAATGGATCTCTGACCATCATGAACATCACAAACACAGACTCTGGACTTTATAGTATGATACAGCAGCAGCAGCGACAGTGAAAAGATCTTTGATGTTTCTGTCACTGGTTAGTCATTTAATTTTAGTGTTTAAATGCAGTTTATATATGTTTAAAATACAAGATCCTCCAGCAGCTGTTGGTTTGTGTTTCAGGTGTTCCTGCTGCTGAACGAGAAGAAGTTAAGGAGGGAGAATCTGTCACTTTAGTTCCTGGTGTAACAAAACACCCAAATGATGTGATGACGTGGTTTTTTAATGACAGTCTCGTCGCTGAAATCACTGGAGATCAGAGTAAGATCTGTACAGATGTTCAGTGTGAAGAGAGATTCAGAGACAGAATGAAGCTGGATCATCAGACTGGATCTCTGACCATCACAAACATCAGAAGCACAGACTCTGGAGTTTATCATCTACAGATCAACAGCAGCAGCAGCAGCTTCAGTTTTAGGAGGGTCAAGAGTTTCAGTGTCTCTGTCACTAGTGAGTGTAATTCAGTGTATTTTCTTTTGAGGAATTTAAAAATCATTTCAGTATTTTAGATCAACCCACTAAGTCTTGGGTTGTGGACTGTTAAAAAAAAATTGAGTCGATGACACTAATGTTATTAACATGCAAAATGCATAATATCAGCCATTATTCGTGTGAGCGATGCTGCTTACAGCTAAGCTCAAAGTGCAGATGCTGTTTGAGATGTTGTAGTAGCTAAAAACAACTGAAGGCACCATTTATGAGTTAAAACAATGTCATACACCTGATGACCAAAGTATAAAGGTATAATTATCAGTCAGGAGATATTGTTAAGTACTGGATATATTATCATTCACTCTCTAGTAATTAATGACTGCTTCTCTTAATCTGTTCCAGGTTCAGGTTTGTCTTCAAAAGCTGCAGCAGGAATATGTGCTG
Organism: Cyprinus carpio; assembly: GCF_018340385.1. Classification (NCBI taxonomy): domain Eukaryota; kingdom Metazoa; phylum Chordata; class Actinopteri; order Cypriniformes; family Cyprinidae; genus Cyprinus; species Cyprinus carpio. The sequence goes on along the minus strand of NC_056593.1, from coordinate 3,590,487 downwards.
CTGTTGCAGTTGTTCTGCTGCTGGCTGCAACTGGAATTGTTGTGGTTTACTGTCGCCGCAGAAGATACACACAAGCAGCACAGAATGTAAGTATGACATAGGGCTGTGCAATTAATTGCATTCGATTGTCGTGCGCATCGCGTCAGTAAAGCCGGTCCCCGTGATTAGTACTAAATCAGCATCACCTGCTTTCAGATTGAGTGGCTTTCACTACACTGAGCCGTATTTCACTGACATGTGTTAAACGATTAGGGAAAGAAAACCTACCGGAATGAACACAATTCCAAGTCTCTAGTAAACTCAGCAAAAAGAAGAGAAAGGAAACTTCTTTATACTTTCAACTGCTTTTTTCTATCAATTTTTTTATGTGTAAATATTTTTATGAACATAAAAAGACTCAACAACTTAGACATAAACAAAAAAAATATTTCACAGGCATGTGATAAATAGTAATGGAAGAGGGTAAAAGGTTTCTTGTGTGTAAATACTACAGTGCATCTCATCTTCATAGACTTGTGCATCTCATCTTCTTGCTGTGAGATGTTACTCCACTCTTCCACCTAGAAGATTTTCTCCAACACATCTGGTGGTTCATACGCTCACATGTGGTTTGGCTCTGTAAGGATGAACAGCTGTCCTTCTGTCTTGCTGTAGCTCTGTCTTAGGTGTTCTTACATTACAGACACTGCATGCTTTGGTCTCACCTGCAGTCCTCATGCCTCCCTGCAGCAGGTCTATGGCATTTTCACACAGCTGATCAGAGACCCTGAGCATCTTTACACTGGTGTTTTTCACAGTCTATTGAAAGGTCTCTTTAGTGTGCAAAGTTATTGGAACTCTTTCTTACTTTTGCATGTAATAATTGTTTAATTTTTTCCGTTCATGAATCAAGAATAAAATTACATTGAATTTATTTTATGCTTATTTGGATTATCTTTAAAATACATTATACTGAGAAAGTGTAATTTCAATTTTTGCTGAGTTTATTTTGTTCTTTTTGTAACTTAAACATCAGACCTCCTTAGTAATTTTACCTTTTTTTGAATGTGTTTTCTTACAGAAGGATGATGATGATCCAAAAGATATTCCTTTGAGTAATGGGATGCCCTTAAATCAGGCTCAGGCCTCGGCTTCCAATTAAACAATGTAACATCATTTATAATTTTGATACTTTAAAAAGGGACACTAAAGAGAATTAGGAAATGATGAAGAGAAGAAGATCAGCTGAAACTCTCGTCACTCACAAAGTGATCCCAAGACATTTTCTGTTTCATGTCTATTGCACTATGTATACAGTTAAAGGTGGGGTATGTATTTTTTCAAAAACGCTTTAGTGAACTGAATCGAGCCGAGTAGCAAAACAAACTTGTATCCAATCAGCATTAAGGAGCGTTTCTACTTATGATGGGGAGGATGGAGCGTTCAGCGCACAGGACGGACATTAGCCGAGCGACGACAGAAAGATAGAGATGGTGAGATAAAAACAAAAGAGGAAAAGGTCTGTGAAACAAAAGAAGGCTTATGATAAGGCAAGAAGTAGGACTCGTGTAAATTTCGGATCAGCTTTCCAGCACTGGAGAGAACTCAAGGAGCGGGAAGGCCTGCGATCGGACACTGAGGTTGCTTCGTTTCTTCTCGATAGTTGAGTAACATTGGTTTTGCTTTGTTTCACAGATCTAACATATGTTGACTTTTGCTTAAATATGCTTGTAATTTTCGCTTGTTAGTTCATCTGTTGTTTGTTGTTTAACAATCGTATTGTTGTTCCCTTCAGCTATGATAAAGACACTATAAGTCTGGTGCGAGAACGCACGTCACACCTGTTCATCAAATTCATAAAAAACCAAGGCATTAATGTTTGCCTGCAAAACCACCACTGGCTCTCCAACCCTTTTAGTAAATTCATTACTTCAGACTTATGTGCCTCTAGAAGCTTGTGTTCTGCAAGTGAACATCGCTTTATTGCTCTTCCTAAAGAGACTCACAATCACTTTCACAGACTTTTACATTAAATGTTCCCTCCTGGTGGAATGACCTGCCCAACTCAATCCGAGCAGCATCTTCAAGAATCGGCTAAAAACACATCTCTTCCATCTTTATTTGACCCTCTAACTCTAGCACTCTCTATTCTAATTTATTCTTTATATATAAAAAAGCCCTTTTTAGACTCTATTGATTTAATAGGTGCTTGTTTCCTTAAAAAAAAAAAAAAAACTAACACTAGCTTCTCTAATCTTTTTGTATTCTGTTTTCTTTTTATTTATTATAAAATTAACAAAAGCAAAAAATGCCTCTACCACTAGCTTGCTCGATTCTTTTTGTATTCTATCTGTTTTCTTTTTATTTATTTTATATTTAAAAAAAAACTTGCGTACTGCATTTAGCTAAATGAGACTATATATATATATATATATATATATATAATGTACATGTTATAAATAATGGATTTCTTTCATGTTGTACAGTCGTGGCCAAAAGTTTTGAGAATAACATAAATATTGGAAATTGGAAAAGTTGCTGCTTAAGTTTTTATAATAGCAATTTGCATATACTCCAGAATGTTATGAAGAGTGATCAGATGAATTGCATAGTCCTTCTTTGCCATGAAAATTAACTTAATCCCAAAAAAAACCTTTCCACTGCATTTCATTGCTGTCATTAAAGGACCTGCTGAGATCATTTCAGTAATCATCTTGTTAACTCAGGTGAGAATGTTGACGAGCACAAGGCTGGAGATCATTATGTCAGGCTGATTGGGTTAGAATGGCAGACTTGACATGTTAAAAGGAGGGTGATGCTTGAAATCATTGTTCTTCCATTGTTAACCATGGTGACCTGCAAAGAAACGTGTGCAGCCATCTGCATGAAAATGGCTTCACAGGCAAGGATATTGTGGCTACTAAGATTGCACCTAAATCAACAATTTATAGGCTCATCAAGAACTTCAAGGAAAGAGGTTCAATTCTTGTAAAGAAGGCTTCAGGGCATCCAAGAAAGTCCAGAAAGCGCCAGGATCGTCTCCTAAAGAGGATTCAGCTGCGGGATCGGAGTGCCACCAGTGCAGAGCTTGCTCAGGAATGGCAGCAGGCAGGTGTGAGAGCATCTGCACGCACAGTGAGGCGAAGACTTTTGGAAGATGGCCTGGTGTCAAGAAGGGCAGCAAAGAAGCCACTTCTCTCCAAAAAAAAACATCAGGGACAGATTGGTCTTCTGCAGAAAGTATAGTGAATGGACTGCTGAGGACTGGGGCAAAGTCCAATTCTCCGATGAAGCCCCTTTCCGATTGTTCGGGGCATCTGGAAAAAGGCTTGTCTGGAGAAGAAAAGGTGGGCGCTACCATCAGTCCTGTGTCATGCCAACAGTAAAGCATCCTGACACCATTCATGTGTGGGGTGGCTTCTCATCCAAGGGAGTGGGCTCACTCACAATTCTGTCCAAAAACACAGCCATGAATAAAGAATGGTACCAAAACACCCTCCAACAGCAACTTCTTCCAACAACCCAACAACAGTTTGGTGAAGAACAATGCATTTTTCCAGCACGATGGAGCACCGTGCCATAAGGCAAAAGTGATAACTAAGTGGCTCGGGGACCAGAATGTTGAAATGTTGGGTCCATGGCCTGGAAACTCCCCAGATCTTAACCCCATTGAGAACTTGTTGTCAATCCTCAAGAGGCGGGGGGACAAACAAAAAACCCACTAATTCTGACAAACTCCAAGAAGTTATTATGAAAGAATGGGTTGCTATCAGTCAGGATTTGGCCCAGAAGTTGATTGAGAGCATGCCCAGTCGAATTGCAGAGCTCCTGAAGAAGAAGGGCCAACACTGCAAATACTGACTCTTTGCATAAATGTCATGTAATTGTCGATAAAAGCCTTTGAAACGTTTGAAGTGCTTGTAATTATACTTCAGTACATCACAGAAACAACTGAAACAAAGATCTAAAAGCAGTTTAGCAGCAAACTTTTTGAAAACTAATATTTATGTAATTCTCAAAACTTTTGGCCACGACTGTAGACTCCTTGTTCACATTTAAACAGGTTATAATAGTATAAAGAGCAGGTTGGACACTAGATGGTGCTGTGGGGTAATTTTCACAAAGCAATTGTCTACACCACATAAGGCTGTCTAATTCTAAACTTTAAAATACATTTATTTTAATTACAAATTTAAATTATGAATTCCATTCATAAAAACGGAATTTACCGTGCAGTGCGCAATGTTACAGAATGAATAGTGCAGATGCGCGGTATTAATATTCACATACACTAGTCCATATTGCAGTTTGATTAAAGTGTACTGACTTGGTCATAGGACCCTATATTGTATACAAATTAATAAATTAAGTATTTTTTATGAATTCAATTAATTAGATATGTTTTTGATTAAACCATTAAAATGGAATACAGAAAATATTTAAATGTAAAGCACAGAATTTGGGCCTTAAGAATGTAGTTTTTATTAAACTTTTAATTAACTGCTTTTAAATTAAACAAGTTTCATGAGTTCAATTAACTAGACATGTTTTTTTTTATTATTATAATTTAATATAAACCATCCATTAAAAAAAAATGATTTCAGAAAATTTAAAACTGAAAAAATCTTAATTTGGGAAAAGTAATACGGATTTCATAGGGCCCTACAAATGAAAATATCATGAATCTATAATTAAATACTAAACAACAGTCTACAACATGAAAGAAATCCATTATTTATAACATTTACATAAAAACATAAAAAAAAAAAAAATTGGACACACAACTATGGGACACAGTCTACAGCAGCGAGTATCATAACAGTGAAAGGAACCTAAAGATTGTAAATGTGTGAAATTGTATAGGGCCCCATTCTTGTATTTTGTCTGGGGCCCCCAAATCACTAAATCCACCCCGTGTTAAGTCTGCCCCTGAGGTCAGTGTTTATCTGGTTAACATGACCAGTTAACCCCTGCTATTATATGCTGTAACTAGGGATGTAACGATGCACCACGAGCCAGTTGAAAATCTATACAAAATATTTGACGATACAAATGACATTATAAATGAACTGCGATACAGTTTGGGGTAGGAGTTAATATGAATGTATCTCTGATCTAATTTAGATGAAAAACAGCTCATGCGGCATGCATGCAGTATATTTGTTTGGATCCTGATTAAAATACAAGTTTGTTGCCTCTAACTGAACGGAAAGCGCGCAGGCAAAGCCTTAGTTTGTTTATATGAAGAGATGTCTTTTATTTGTGTTATTTATTTGATTTGGGGTTTGTTTTAAAAATTGTATATTTTGTCATGAATTTATAATTTGTCTTAAATCTCCTTTTGTTTAAAAAAATTAATATATGAGTATCATAAGTTGAATGAATTGATACATCCCTGTAACTACACCATTATGAGTGCAAAAATCATCTTTCTACATTGCTTGTCATTTGTTTTGGTGTTTCAGTAGATGTTTCATTAGTGACATTGTGAAGGCTTGAAATAAATGTGTGTGTTATCCCTGTCTGACAAAGAGTGATCATTCACATGATATGGATCAGGTGTCTCTCTACATGCCTAAAAATACAAAAGAACCTCGCCAACACTGGAAATCAGAAATAAAGGGTATAAATGTATTAATAAAATATAAATAAATGGCATTGCTTTTGAACTTTTAAATTCTGATTGAGTGAATTGATTTCAATTTTTACAGTATAATTTGACAATTTACGTTTCACCTTTGGACAACAGCACTGTTATGCTACTGGGAAAAAATACAAGATTATTATTATGCAACATTGCTAGTTTTAGTTAAAATTTAACCTCAAAACTAATTTAAAAACTAAAGTAATTATTACAATAGCAAGCATCAGTCATAAGCTGTTAATCACACATTGCATTTATTCTTAAAATGACTTCCAGACAGAAACAGGATATGGCATTTATTGACTTAAAAAAAAGAATAGAATAGAATAGTTCTTAGACGGAACTATTGCTAAAGCTGGAAATAACTGAAAACCAGCACTGCTTAACTGCACGATCACTGCATGAGTATATAAGATCATGATGCATACAGTATGCAAACAAAATATATGATATTGTCCTATTCCACAGTAAATTCCATATGATTTAAGACCTTTTTTGTCAAACAACGGCATTGATGTGTTTAGTATAGAAGGCCTATTGCTGATTTTGTGTTGAGCAGAAGTGAAATGGTTACACGTGAGCAGGAATGGAAAAAAGCCATTGACACAATTTCCACACCTCAGAGACACGCTCACAAACAGACATCGACCACAAGACACATTAGACACATTCTCATGAACAAGCTGTGTGTGACTGTCACAGATCAAAACACATTTGTGTAGAGATGTAAATAAATGTGAACATAGCAGTCTTCACTCCTTTTGATGAGTATTTTGCATCTGCATATTATGCCATTTTCATGAGTTTTCACACATTTAAGGGTAAAACATAAAATTGCTCCATTTGATTTAGAATTGTATTGCAAGGCAAATGTCTTTGAAGTTTTTGCGAGACCAGTGCACACTTTAAACCCCTCAGGATGACTGATTCTCACCAAAGACTCAGACTCAAAAGTTGTCGCAAGCCATCATCTTCTCTTTGTGATTGGTGCATAATCCACACATGCTCCTCTTCAGCTTTCTGTAAAGAAATTGCATAACATGAGAAAATAAGGTTCATCCTGAAGATTGCAATGTGATATAGTTTTTTCTACTATGGAATGATGCTCTTATGGTGTTTATAAATATCTGAAATGGTGCTGTAAGGCTGGTTTCCCTACAGTTGTTCATGCTTGCCAAAAAAATAAAGAAACAATGTCAGCACAATGGTATAAAACTGTAATTTTTTTGTTTATTGCCACCCAGTGCCACTTATACCAACAATGGAAATAAGCGCAGTTAGAATAGCCAAATTGAGTGATTATATTGTATTGCAATAGGTAGCACTTTAATGTTAATGTTGAATCAAGACTAGTTAGCACATTATTTATGACTGAAATGGTTTAATGAAAGTATTACATTATGTTTACACTTGAATTGGTTACAAAATAGATGAAGGATGGCCAAACATAAACAGTTAAATGTACCCAGCATGTATGTAAAAGTTACCTGAGAGAGAGAGAGAGAGAGAGACAAAAAGAGGGCCCCAGCAAAGAAAGAGAGATCAAAGAAAAGAGAGACAGAGCGACAGTTACCTTGACCACGTGACTAAAAACCAAATGTGAGACATTTAAACTGACCAATCAGCAGATTACAGCTTCCCACTGTGCAAAGGGTGTAATAATTAGCAGACCCCAATGTACACATGTTGGCCTATCTGTGCCTTCAGGATTTCCAAATAGAAGAAAACAGATTTTGGAAAGGAAAGCAAAGGTCTGTGATAATTTTTGACCCTACAGTGCTGTTATGTGTGTGATGGCCATCTGACTGACTGCTGAAATTATGCAAAGACACTCAAAACAATAATTAATTGTATTACTGGTTTATGTGTGTTTATGTGTTTCTTTTGTTGAATGTTGGCTCAGCGTAAGTGATCTCATCTTCGTGAGTCTGGACTGTTTCAACAACAACAACAACAGATGCATTAAAATGACATTAACATATTTAATTTGACATTTGGTCTATAATTTTTCACACAAATTCTTAACAGAGTATGAGGTGTTATTCATTAAATTTAAAGTAATATTCTTTAAACATAGCTCTTTACATATCAATCAAACCCAGGCAGGATGTTTAATAAATGTAATTTGTATGCTTTGTATGCTGAAATTAAAGCTAAACCCTCTGGTGCTGTTCATGTTTTTTTTTTTTTTTTTTTTTCTTCAGTGAAATGAGTACTATATTTTAGGGGATTTTAAACTGTCATAAATCTGTCATAAAACTGTCATTAAAAAATTGAAATAATTTTTTTTTCCCCAAAAAAATTTGAAATAATCTAAACAATATATTTCAAATTTGAAATATCACAAAAAAAGAGAGATTTTTTCGTAAGAATTTGTTTGTGCAAGAAAGTTGAGTCATTGCATATACAAACAGACGTGTATTATGATATGAGTGAAATCTACAGAAATTGCCAAAACTACACATATTATTTTGGTTCTTGTCTTAAACAGAAACTAGGGGAAGTTAACTACAAAAATACTTGTTGAAGTCAGTCTGTAACACTTGCCTTGTTGCTCTGTTTTTCTGTGTTTCCTGTAGAAGCAAAAGATCCCAAATCCAGCCATAATCAACAGAGATCCAGCAGCAGCAGCAGAGAACAACTCTATCAGAGAGAATGAGTCTGGAATGGTAATCATTAATGTAAGTGAATGTGTCACAGACAGAGATCAGGTCAGCAAATAAACACACATATCAGCACTGATATACCTGCACATGTCTGACAGAGTTGAGTGATGTCCAGGTGTTGAGTCTGATTAGTGAATGAATTGTTGAGCACACAGCTGTAGGTGTTTTTATCCTGATACTCCACCTCCAGAGGTAGAGAGAGACTGATGCTGAGATCAGACACACTGATGCTTGGACAATAAACTGTTTCCTTTGTACCAGGAGAGAGTCACATGACCCACATTCACCACTGAACACACCAATGAACAATTCTGCTGTGAGGATGATGATGAAGAAGAACATTGTGAAGCGTTACTGCTGATGACAGGAACAGGCAGACGAGCTGAAAACATGAGAGAATAAGAAGAATACAGATAAATCTTAAAAAAAAAATGTTTGGTTTAATGCGCTCAGTCACTGTAAAAAAAAAAAGGTTATTGTGAAATTACAGTATGTAATGGGACCACATGTTTTACTGTATGAGTGCCTTGGTTACCTTGCCAACCGGCTTACACTAGTGACGTAAGGCTGTGTGTGCCTTGGCTACCTTGTCTAGGTGAGGGAGCAGAATATGCGTTGCTCATCTTGTTGGACGTTGTTGGGATTGTGTTATTGTAACTTGATTGTAAGGTTGGTAAAAGTTTGAGTGAACCATTGAAATTATTACTGTTCTCTCTCAAGAGTGTTACAGACCGCTGATGTAATCTGATAAGTTTGGTTTATGAATGCTGTAGGGGCTAGGCGCCATTTATTTTTGGACATGTTTTTCTCCTGTTTTTGGATTAGTTAAGGAGTAAGGGAAGTGTTTGTATTTTGAACCCTAGACCTGGAGTCGTAACAATTTACATAACTCTTATACTATAATTTGATAAATGAAAAGCCATAAACTGAACCGATAACTGAATTGTCCTCGTCTGTATCGCGATGCATCGAAGAAACAATTAATTTCAACACCCCTTGTTCTGACGCTCCATCTACATGTTAAGCATTTCCCTTGAAAATAAATGAACGTGTCATTATCTTTATGCAGCTAACAAACATTGTAACCGTACTGAATGTGATTGCTATTTCGCCTTAACTTTCTCATCCATACTTTAGACAGAATATACTCCAGAGATATAAACAGTAGACCATTTGCTGCTGCATAAACACAACTGCATAACACTCCAGCTTATGCTTAGTAAATCACTCTATAAACAGACTATAAACATGACGCTTAGTTTAACTGTATTGATTGTTTATTTTGGTGTGACTCAGACATGCATCTGAATCAACCAGACACATTTAGCATAGCTAATGAAAACATTGCTCTTGGAAATAAATGAAGGCTTCATAAGACTTATACTGCTAAATATGATGAACCCCATGTAAAGCACAAATGCTTATATCCCTTTAAACGTTTTCATATCCGTGCTAAATGAAGTATAAAACAGCAATGACATACAATAGACCACTAAACACAATGTGCAGCAAATGTGCAATGTGCAACTGATGACATGACGTTAGTTTAAACCTTTGTATTACTTTCACAGTATTTCACAGTAGGACTTCTCTTGTATTTGTCTGCACTCTTTGTCACGCTTCTGACTTGGCTAGATCAGAAATTTGAATATGAACATGCAAGGCCCAAGATCCAGAGCAACACTAATCACCATTATGGTGACTTCAGAATAATTACAGTAGTAAACGATTACATTTCTTACAGTTTCATTGTTAAAGACAACTTTATAATGTGAATTCACATTGAACCAAGAGCAGTGAATGACTGTGATATTAGCATCATTCTGTTGTTGACAGTTATTGTAAGAAAATGATCCAGTATGCATTTATTTTACAGTCAATGGATGAGTGTCATTATTAATTGTAAACTAATACTCTGCACTAATGTGTCACATTGGTTTTGATTTTGGTTCACTTTTTTTCTCGTGTTTTTCACTTTGCAACTGGTTCATGTTTCCCGTCATGTATTTCCTTGTACCTCATGTTGGCGTGCCATGTGCTCCCCCGTATATGTGTCATGTTCTGACTGGTTCACTGTTTTCTTGTCTCTCATCTAGTACTGGTGGTTACCCACTGTTTGATGAGTCCATGTCTAGGTCAATGCTCATTTTATGCTAAAGTCTATGTTTATGGATATTTTCAAGTTAGGTCATGTTTTAAGTTTAATTTTCCACTTGTAAATTTTTATTTGTTTTCATGTCAATAAATGCACTTGGGTTTATCAAGCTCACCTCCAGTGGAGTATGTTACATAATGACAATTGTGAGTGTGTGCGTATTTTGTCACATACCAAAATCTTAAGTCAATTTAAAATGCAAATAGTTCCAATAAAATAAAACATGTTGAAAGATAGGACAAAATGAATTACTCACCATAGACAGAAACACTGAATGTTTTTGTTCTCGTTCCAGCTATCTCTAGTTGATAAACTCCAGTATGTCGGGTTGTGATGTTAGTGATGGTTAGAGATCCAGTCTGTTTGTCCAGCTTCAGTCTGTCTCTGAATCGCCCATCAGGACCATCAAATGTGGAGAACATTTCATACTTTCTATTGATTTCAGCTATAATGAACCTTTCAGCTCCATATTTCCACAGCATACTATCGTCTTTCTGTATTTCAGTAACATCAATGTTTAAAGTGACAGAATCTCCCTCCGTCACTGGCACTGACTGTATTTCATTTGTTTCAGCACCAAACACACCTGAAGAACAGAATTTACACAGTTTAATACATCTGATGGTTTACAGATCCTGAAATCAGCTGTAGATATTATCGTTTATATGTGAACTTCAGAACATTCAGAACGGCAACAGAAATGCAAACTAAATGAACGCTGAGATTTTAAAAAATGGGGGTGACAGTTAAGGGGTTAAGAACAGACAAATATTTAGGGTTGGTTGCATACAGATAACCCCTCGTTTGTTAATAATTCTAACCTTTGATAATGTGATTAATACTTTAATCTACAGTTTATTTTGTCTGCCATAGATTTGCAATTGTAATTAAACATCAGTAATGTAAATTTTTCCTCTTTGACCGACTACTAGAAAGTTTCTCTCTGACGTACGTAGCTCTTGCAGATATGAAGAAAATAAATGTGTAAAATAACATCTGTCTTTATAAACCGCCACTGTAACAGAGAGAATGTTAAAATCAAACAGAGAAAACATTGTGTTTATGGATTTCCTGTAAATATTTCTTATGTGTAAAAAAAAAAGAAATAATATCCTTAATCTTTAATTTGTTTTAAAGTTATATGCTATAGAGGAAAATCTGTGTTTAAAATAACAATTTATTAACAAAAAATACTTGATAATTATTGCAAATTGAAAGTACAAGTCAAATTGTGCTGGATATTTTCAAAACCTTTAAAAATAAATGATTTACACTTTCAGCTGTAGACTAATTCAGACTGATTCAGAGTCCCTGCACATTTTGACTAATACATTTTCATAACTTTTGTACATGTCTATGATTACTGCAGAAGTAAATATAAATTTATCTTCAAAATAATATAAAAATGGCCTGATATCTGAAAGCAAATAAATGAAATGTTTTGACTCTCTGAGCTTCAATGCCGAGCAAAAAACAGAGACGTTTACATTCAGTGTTTTCATGTCCTTTCCACACCTGGAAATTTCGATTTAAAATTCTGAATCATTTGGTACAGCAAAAATATCTAATTTGAACAGTATGATGTCAGGAAGAAGGTATCAAAGTGAGCAGTACCCTTTTAAAAGATGCACTTGTGTACCTTTTTTTATACAGTTATATACATAAAGAGTGCATATTAGTTCTTAAAGGTATATTTATAAAAGTAAAGTGTACACACTAGTACCTAAATTCATATAGTAAACCATAAAAATGTATAAAATAAACCATAAAAAATGTTTTTAGAACTTACCAGTCAGACTCCAGCAGCACAAAAAGAACAAAAACGTGTGAAACATTTTCTTCAGTTGTTCAGTGTCTGATGTTATAAAACTATCCTCTGAAAACACTGAAGCTATATGTGAATCCTCCTATGAACAGTCTGACCCTTCCAGTTCATACACTGCATTTGCTTACAGAGTTGGGGGGGGGGTTACTTTTAAAATATGTTCCATTACAGTTACAAATTACTGAATAAAAAAAGTGTCCAGGAATGTAAATCAAGCTCCATAATGAAAGTAATGTGATCTGATTGCGTTTGAATTTCTTCAACGTCACATGTAAATAAAGTGTTGTGATTTTAAAATTGTGCAATTTAAGTGTTTGGGGGGAAAAAGTACAAAGTTAACAGCATGTGCGCTCTAACAGTGGCAGTTTTACTGAGGTTCAAACTGAAACCTGCTATGGTTGGGTTTCTTCAGAAATGTGGCTTGATTTGGACAAACATCTAGAGGTGAGAGTGCTACAGATCAGTTGTTATTGTTAGTTTGTAGGTGAAGAGTTTCTTCCTGTCCTGCTTCTATATGAAAAGCTTTGAACTTTAATCTACAGAAACATGATGAGAAACTGCACAATGATTTTATTTAACACTCATTTAACACTCAACAGTTGGAATGAACACCAAAATGCTTTATTTTATTATTTTTTTTTTTGTTCTGATTACTTTTTAAAGGGTGTACAGCTCATCTTATATGCATACAGTGTTCAATTAATTGAAATTTTACTTTAAATATATTTGGCCAAACCTGCACGCAAAACCCAAAGACACTGGTGCCATTACACAATCCTGGGATAATCAAACTATAAATATGAAAAGAAAACAAATAAAGAAAAAAATAATAATAATTAAAATAAGCAATAGGAATACATTAATTTCCTGGTCCTTTGATGGGGTGATATTCATAAGGGTTGTAAGGGTCTTTGAAAATGCACCTGTGTGCATTTTTTGCATGCAGCTGTGAAAAGTTAATAAAAAGTAGATAAATACAGATTTTTTTTTTTTTCTGGTGTTATTCCAGTGGTGTTATTTCTCAATTGCTCAAATCCTTCATTAGAACATTTGAAAAACGCACTTAAGAGAATCCAGTTATTTAACTACTGCAATTACAACAGGAAACACACTTTTTAAGGTGCACAATCTCCACCTCCAACATTGCCAAAAGACAATGAACACAATTCTGTACAAAACTTACATTTACATTTACATTTACATTTAATCATTTAGCAGACGCTTTTATCCAAAGCGACTTACAAATGAGAACAGTAGAAACAATCAGATCAACGAGAGAACAACAACGGTATGCAAGTGCTATGACAAGTCTCAGTTAGTCTAGTACAGAAAAACGTAGCCAGGTTTTTTTTTTTTTTTTTTTTTTGAATATGATAGACAAGAAAAACGAAAAGGTAAGTACTAGTATTAGTTGGTTAAGTGCAGGCAAAAAAGATGAGTCTTTAGATGTTTTTTAAAAATGAGTAAAGACTCAGCTGTTCGAATTGAGATCGGGAGGTCATTCCACCAGCTGGGCGCAGTCCAGGAAAAAGTCCGTGAGAGTGATTTTCAACCTCTTTGGGATGGCACCACAAGACGTCGTTCACTTGCAGAGCGCAAACTTCTGGAGGGCGCATAAGACTGAACTAGTGAGTTTAGGTATGACTTAAATAAATATACATTATAAACATAAATGTGCCAAAAATTATTACCTATTTTTATTAGCCATTTCACACAATTCAGAAAAACAAAAATGTGCAGGAACTATAGGCCTGTATTTCTAATATTATGAATGAAATGTGCGTTATTTGGAAGAAAGTCGAGGTGTGACTGACTTTAGGCCATTAATTCCATTAAAGTATTGCTGTATACAGTGGATCACCTTGTCTTTTCCATTTGGGAGACCCAGAGGTCCCCCGCGCCGCGCCCCGCTCCCCTTTCCCCTTTTCACACAGCTTCTGTGCACGGCACCTTCGCAGCAAGCAGGTGACATGATAGATAATAGAAAACCGCTTCCAGCGGCGGTGCAGAGGATTATTTATTTTTTATTTTTTTACTGCTCGTGCCGCCCCCCATGTATCATGAAAAAAATGCCGCCCGGTTGCCCATGCCAAAAACCACTACTGATTTGAGGGCATTTGTAGTGTCGGTATAGGGCCCAAACATAACCTCAAGCCCAGAGGCCCCCGCCCCCCTAAGTCCTGCCCTGTACAGAGGTGATGCTGGTGATGTATTTAAGTGTCATCATTATGTGTAACAACTTTCATCTGCAGAACATACACCGAAAACACGGGGAACAACGGCTCTACATCGTGCTGCATTGTGCTGATGATGTTTAACTGCTGTTCTTCAAAAACACACCAGATGGCGACATTTGCATTAAATCAGTATCATACAACTGATAAACAATGTAGAAAGATGGTGCTGTCAAACGATTAATCGCATCCAAAATAAAAGTTTTTGTTAATGTATGCAAACAAAAACTTTTATTTTAAGTTTATGTTTGTTAAAATTCATATATATATATATATATATATATATATATATATATATATACACACATATATATATATATATATATATATAATATATATATATATATATATATATATATATATATGGATTTTCTGTTCTGTGTATATTTATTATTACCAAAAAGTTTTTGGAAAAATGCAATTTTTGACATTTACTGAAGACTAGCTGATTAATGTCACATGAACAGAAGAGGATGACTCAGAGGTAACTTTTACATAAAGGTCTTTATTGGCAGATATTTCAGATAAGTAGTGATGCAGACAGGTGAGTTAATCAGATCATAGAATGACTTGAAACAACTGAGTGAGTAACAGTTCTTTGTTTTGCGGGTGCTGACTGGTCTGGCTGGAGTTGCTGAAGACAGATTGACAAGAACTTAGTCGGAGCATTAAAGCCCCGATATCAAGTCAAGTCAAGTCATCTTTATTTATATAGCGCTTTAAACAAAAAAGATTGCGTCAAAGCAACTGAACAACATTAATTAGGAAAACTACGGAGCCCCTCTGGTCCCACTTTGTCAAAAAAAAAAAAAAATATATAACTATCTCGTGGCCTCAAGATACTAACCCGTGGCCTCAAGATAAGTAACTCGTGGCCTCAAGATACTAACTCGTGGCCTCAAGATACTAAACTCGTGGCCTCAAGATAAGTAACTCGTGGCCTCAAGATAAGTAACTCGTGGCCTCAAGATACTAACTCGTGGCCTCAAGATACTAACTCGTGGACTCAAGATACTAACTCGTGGCCTCAAGATACTAACTCGTGGCCTCAAGATGAGTAACTCGTGGCCTCAAGATACTAACTCGTGGCCTCAAGATAGTGAAGTGTATGCCACATGGACCATTTGTTATTAAACTGGACCCTGTACTGTACTGCAATGTAATACTTCACATTCTGTGGCATATTCTCTGTTTTTAATATTCAGTGTAATATAGTTTGCTGCAGTTCTGCTTCTGTTTATTTACTAGTACTGTTCATTACAATCAATTCAATTCTGTTTAATACAGTAATGTAAATCTGTAGTAGGCTGCATATCCATAGTCCTTTATAATTCTTCTTCATATTTTATAGCATATGTTTCTGAGTTAAACAAAACCAAAGTAATTGTAATGATACATAATACAACACTCGGTTAATCTTTGTAACGTAAATCTCCTCAGATTACATAGACGCCTGACAACTTTGTTGTTGTGATTAACGTTAAACACGCAATTCATACTTTGCAGTCACGTGACTACCATGGATAGCTAGCGGGCCAACAAACGCTGACAAAATGCATCCAAGTGTGCATCCAATCGCACAACAACTATCTGCCATGCAGGCGACGATTGTTTACACCTCAAAACACAAACTTTTGTATATTAAAACTGGCAACGTCCTGGCAAGATCCTATTAATTCATACTTTGCACGTGACGTCACAAGTACTGGCTGGGAAACACCGGGAAATACACATAAATACATCCAGCCAGACGGAGGTACCGTGACCTAAGCCTAGAACGCCCTCTGCTGACTTTTATCATAGGCTACACGGACATGCTTTTCCAAAATGTGAAACACTTCAATAATTAATGAACCAGTCTGCACACTACTATAGGCTAACTTAAAATCAGAATCAGAAATACTTTATTGATCTTTATTGATACTGATAACTCGGGGGACAATTCTTGTGTCACAGTTGATGTGCACTTCAAGACATTTAAAGGAATATAAATAATAATAGAAGTTGGTAAATAAACAAGTAGCCTATATACATGTAAAAAGTATAAATATATGCTAACAAAATATGAAGAGGAATTATAAAGGACTATGGATATGCAGCCTACAAGATTTACATTACTGTATTAACAGAATTGAATTGATTGTGATGAACAGTACTAGTAAATAAACAGAAGCAGAACTGCAGCAAACTATATTACACTGAATATTAAAACAGAGAATATTGCACAGAATGTGAAGTATTACATTGCAGTACAGTACAGGGTCCAGTTTAATAACAAAGGGTCCATGTGTCAGACACTTCACTATCTTGAGGCCACGAGTTAGTATCTTGAGGCCACAAGTTACTTATCTTGAGGCCACGAGTTACTTATCTTGAGGCCACGAGTTAGTATCTTGAGGCCACGAGTAAGTATCTTGAGGCCACAAGTTACTTATCTTGAGGCCACGAGTTAGTATCTCGAGGCCACGAGTTACTTATCTTGAGGCCACGAGATAGTATCTTGAGGCCACGAGTTAGTATCTTGAGGCCACAAGTTAGTATCTTGAGGCCACGAGTTACTTATCTTGAGGCCACGAGTTAGTATCTTGAGGCCACGAGTTAGTATCTTGAGGCCACGAGTAAGTATCTTTAGGCCACGAGTTACTTATCTTGAGGCCACGAGTTAGTATCTTGAGGGCCACGAGTTAGTATCTTGAGGCCACGAGTTAGTATCTTGAGGCCACGAGTTACTTATCTTGAGGCCACGAGTTAGTATCTTGAGGCCACGAGTTACTTATCTTGAGGCCACAAGTTAGTATCTTGAGGTCACGAGTTAGTATCTTGAGGCCACAAATAAGTATCTTGAGGCCACGAGTTACTTATCTTGATGCCACGAGTTAGTATCTTGAGGCCACGAGTTACTTATCTTGAGGCCACGAGTTAGTATCTTGAGGCCACGAGTTACTTATCTTGAGGCCACGAGTTAGTATCTTGAGGCCACGATTTACTTATCTTGAGGCCACAAGTTAGTATCTTGAGGTCACGAGTTAGTATCTTGAGGCCACAAATAAGTATCTTGAGGCCACGAGTTACTTATCTTGATGCCCACGAGTTAGTATCAAATTGAGGCCACGAGTTAGTATCTCGAAGGCCACGAGTTACTTATCTTG
Source organism: Cyprinus carpio (assembly GCF_018340385.1). Lineage (NCBI taxonomy): Eukaryota > Metazoa > Chordata > Actinopteri > Cypriniformes > Cyprinidae > Cyprinus > Cyprinus carpio. The sequence goes on along the minus strand of NC_056593.1, from coordinate 3,572,835 downwards.
ATGCCACGAGTTAGTATCTTGAGGCCACGAGTTAGTATCTCGAGGCCACGAGTTAGTATCTCGAGGCCACGAGTCGATATCTTGAGGCCACGAGTTAGTATCTTGAAGCCACGAGTTACTTATCTTGAGGCCACGAGTTAGTATCTTGAGGCCATGAGTTAGTATCTTGAGGCCACGAGTTAGTATCTTGAGGCTACAAGATAGTTATAATTGTTTATTTTTTTGACAAAGTGGGACCAGAGGGGCTCTGTAGTTTTCCTAATTAATGTTGTTCAGTTGCTTTGACGCAATCTTTTTTGTTTAAAGTGCTATATAAATAAAGATGACTTGACTTGACTTGATATCGGAGCTTTAATGCTCCGACTAAGTTCTTAAAGCACTATTGTATCACGCACTGTACCGATGCTTGTACTGAAATGACAGTACCACGTGACTGATGACAACGGAAGCTTCGAACGTCATGCAGTATTGGAAGGGACAGCTGGTTTGAAAAAATTGGCGCTTTGCATGTGTGTGTGTGTGTGTGTGTGTGTTTGTACACTTCTTTGGGATTCAGTAGAATAGTTGAGTCAACTGTAACTTCAACATCAGACAAAAACTTAATGCACGTCACACCCCTGTTAATTGTATTTATTTAAAATCTTGTTTCTAAATCAAGTGTATATAATAAGAGTCAAAGGCAAGAGTTTTTTTTATAAAAAAATGGTATGTTCCAATTTGGGGAGAGTGGGAAAAATGTGTTTTTAAGATGGCTGCCACTAGAAGTTGGGGCATGGACAGACAGAGAGCTGGGACAAGATTGTTGTGCTGTGTAGCAAGGGAAACTCCAGCCTCGATGTTGTAGAGGGGAGTTGGTACTGATTTTAGTACTTGCAGTTCTAGTTTTAGACTGTTTTTATTACAATCTTTGTTTTAAGCTCTTATACCTATTTATTTGCACATTTTGCACACCTGCTTAAATAAACAACCCTTTGGACCCCAACTTCGCTCATTGTGACTGCTTGGGTCATTTTGGCTACATACAAACTGCAAGTTTCAGGATTGACAACCATGAATGGCAGCGTGGTAACCATAGCAACATTGTGGTGTCTCGGAGAGAATGGAGGCTCGCAGATTAGCGAGTTTTGTGTTAGCTGCTGTTGACAAAACAAACATTAGACTGCAAAGACATATGAAAATCCGCTAAATGTAATTAAATCGCTGTCATCGGGAGAGGTGCCATAATCTAGTTTTTGTTCTTTAAACTGTTGTTATTGAACAGCCTACACTCTCTTGACTTCAACTACTCGGTCCACAATACACCTCTCTCCACATACATTTATATACAGTGAAGATGATCAGTGTATTGTTTAATTAACATGAATTTTCCAGTGTTTGTAATAAGTTACTCAAATATTTGTAAATTATCTGTGCATATAAAGAGGGTTTATCTGTGGTACAAGACAATTAAGAATCACATTCCATTAGCATATTCTTTTTTTCACCTTTAACTTTGCATCAGGCTTATACACACCATTTTTTTCTGAAACAAGCAAAATAACTTGAAAGATATATGCATGAGATAAATACCATTAAAGGGATCATATGATGAGATTTCAAATTTTCCTTTCTCTTTGGAGTGTTACAAGCTCTTGGTGCATAAAGAAGATCTGTGAAGTTGCAAAGTCTCAAATCCATAGAGATATTCTAAAAGTTAAGCCTCGTCCACACCCCCCTGAAACGGCTCGTTCTAACACGCCCCCACATCTCTACATCAGTATGTGGGAAGATTTGCATAACACCGCCCAGAGGTTCACACAAAGAAAGAAGGCGTACCTTTTATTTTCGGTGTAGTATTGTTGTTGCCGCTGCTGCCATGTCGTACAGAGGCTGTGTGTTTCACTGTGAAAGTGAAATTACTTTGTTTTTGCATTCCAAAAAAAAAAAAAAACACAACTAGAAATCATGTTTATATCACGTTTATAGTGGGTTTTATGTTTATGTCTCGTCGCTCCGTCCGGACAAGGCATCACAATATGTTAAGGCGGGTAACATTTCCTCACACGCTCGAGGCATTCAGCCAATCACAACACACCTCGCTTTTCAGACCGATGAGCTTTGTGAAAATCGACTCCTTTCAGAAGGCAGGGCATAGAGGAGAAACAATAATGTACAGTATGTGGAAAATAATGTGTTTTTTGAACCTTTAACCGCATAAACACATTTCATTACACAAATACAAAAAATAATGTTCTTTTTAGCAGCATCATATGACCCCTTTTAAACAACTAATTCCATCATAATAAATAACTGGATTCTTTGAATGGTGAATTCCTAGTTAGGACACTAGATGGCACAGTAATACATAATATGCACACTGTTTGCAGATACATAAATGTGCATATGTGTATTATACTGTAATCTTAAATATTAAGATACACAGGAATGTACAAGAGGCGAATGTGCAAACAGGATGACTCTGTCAGTATATCAATATGAGGTAGAGAATGATGAATATCTTACTGATTAAGTGAATATTAAGTGGAGACGTAGATGTTAAGAGGCTGGTTTTGAGTTTAGGAGTGTGATGGCCTGGGGGAAGAAACTTTCTTAAATATTTTAGATAAACAGGCAATGCTAAGTCTCTCAGTTTTTGCCATCAGGCTACGGAAGTGCTTCAGATGGCAGCAAAGTGAAAAGATGGTTACTGGGGTGGTTGGAGTCCTTGGTGATTTTAACAGCTCTGCTTTTGCAGTGTTTGAGGTAGATGTCCTGCAGAGAGGGGAGAGCAGACCCTGAGATGCGCTCAGCTAAGCGCACAACTCTCTGCAGGGCTTTGCAGTCTCTGCAATTACCTATTAATGAAAAATCATGCAATTTAAAAAAGGGCACACAGTGTGGAAACCTAATCTTTTCAAATCAGTGATTCGGAGCCGCATTTCAAACTGCCAAAGTCATGTGATTTCCATAAATGAGGCTTTGTTATATCATAACCGTTTCAAAACATTTTAGGCCTACATCTGACGTTAAGTGATGTTATGTCATGTAACTTTTTTCTTAGTAAAGGTTTGAAAAAGTGACTTCCTGAGTTGAACTGAAAGAAGAAAGCCTACTTATCTGTGTGTAAACTTTCTTGTACCGTTTCAGTCCAATGCTCGCAGGCATAAATTACTGTTTTTTCATGTGCTGCTATTATGCTACTTAATGCTTTCACTTTCTGGATGATGAATCAGATGAAAAGTCCCTCGGAAGCACAAGACCCAAGTCATATAAACATTCTACAAACCAGAATATCACAGAGATGTGGGCTTTTGATTAGTAACAGCAACCAACTATGTTCTAAAAAGGTACTAATATCAACCAGTACACCATACTAACCACATTTTTACAAACTATAGGCCTATTTATTTATCAAATTAAGTCTTTTTTCCCCAATAAAATGAAATGAAAAAGTAAATGGTTTACATTTTATGTTTGGATAGCAGCACTGTTATGCTACTGAAAAAAAGAAAAAATAAAAGATTAGCAACATTGCTACTTTTAGTTAGCATCACCTCAAAACTGATTAAAACTACAGTGATTATTAACCATCAATCATAAACTGTAAATCATACATTTATTCTTAAAATGACTCTCAGACATTGACAGAAAAACAGGATATGACCTTTATTTATTTAGAAAAATTTAGTTCTTAGAAGGTACTACTGTAGAGCTGGAAATAACTGCAGGATCACCACATAAGTAACCTAAATGTAGAAGATCATAATATATATGCACACAAATATATATTTTTATATTCCACAGTAAATTCTCTGTATGATTTAAGACATTAATAGCTTTAAAGCAGGTTTTGTGAAATGCAGAAATGAAATGATTTCATGTGAGCAGGAATGGAAAAAGCACTTTAACCACATGCTATTGATAAAGACGCACTTTCCACACTTCAGAGATGCACTCATCAACAGACATCGACCACAAGACACACTAGACACATTCTCATGAACAAGCTGCGTGTGACTGTGTGTGTCACAGATCAAAACACATTTGTGTAGAGATGTAAATAAATGTGAACATAGCAGAGTCTTCACTCCTTTTGATGAGTATTTTGCATCTGCATTAAATGCTATTTTCATGAGTTTTCACACATTTAAGTGTAAAATATAAACTTGCTCCATTTGATTTAGAATTGTATTACAAGGGAAGTGCTTTTGAAGTTTTTTACAAGACCATTTCAGACTTTAAACCCCTCAGGATGACTGATTCTCACCAAAGACTCAGACTCAAAAGTTGTCGCAGGCCACACAGCTAAACGACTGAAGTTTGATCATCTTCTCTTTGTGATTGGTGCATAATCCACATGATCCTCCTCTTCAGCTTTCTGTAAAAAAATAAAAAATAAACAAAAATGCCTAACACAAGAAAAAAATAATAATACAGGTTCATCCTGAAGAATGAAAGACTGAAATTATACAAAGACACTCAAAACAATAATTAATTGTCTTACTGATTTATGTGTGTTTCTTTTGTTGAATGTTGGCTCAGCATAAGTGATCTCATCTTCGTGAGTCTGAACTGTTTCAACAACAACAACAACAGATGCATTAAAATGACATTAACAAATTTAATTTGACATTAGGTCTATAATTTTTCACACAAATTCTTAACAGAGTATGAGGTGTTAGTCATTAAATTTATAGTAATATTCTTTAAACATAGTTCTTTACATATCAATCAAACCCAGGCAGGATGTTTAATAAATGTCATTTGTATGCTTTCTATGCTGAAATGAAAGCTTAACCCTTTTCTTAACAGTTTTTTATTATTTATTTATTTATTTATTTATTTATTTATTGCAATGATGGTACTATATTTTAATTTGACAATGTTTTTTATTAAATATTTTTTATGGTACATAATTATATGTGTCCAGTAGTTATGCTTAATTTTTTTTGTTTTTATTTATTTACTTTTTAAGCATTCACAACTTTAACTGTAATAAATCTTGAATGCTTTAGAACACACTTTCTGGTCTGGTTTATTTTTAAAGATGACATTATAGCATGAAAATTTGTAAAATAACATTTTCAAATTTTATATAAAATATATATTTCCCAAAAACCATTTTAATGTAAACTGTGAGAAAAGCAAAGACCCAAATCTAAACATGATGTGTTCCAAATTTGAGGTTGATATCTATTAAAAAAAAAAAAAAAAAAAAAAAAAAATCCTTTTAGTAAGAATTTGTTTGTGCGAGTGAGGCGAGTTAAATGACACATTCATTGTCATTGCATATTCAAACATAAATGTATTCTGATATGATTGAAATCTATAGAAAAAGCCAAAACTACTCATTATTTTGGTTCTTGTCATAAATAGAAACTAGAGAGTGTTAACTACGAAAATACTTGAAGTCAGTCTGTAACACTTGCCAGTCTTGAAGTCAGTCTGTAACAGAACTTGTTGTTCTGTTTTTCTGTGTTTCCTGTAGATGCAGAAGATCCCAAATCCAGCCATAATCAACAGAGATCCAGCAGCAGCAGCAGAGAACAACTCTATCAGAGAGAATGAGTCTGGAATGGTTATCATTAATGTAAGTGAATGTGTCACAGACAGAGATCAGGTCAGCAAATAAAACACACATATCAACACTGATATACCTGCACATGTCTGACAGAGTTGAGTGAGTGATGTCCACCAGGTGTTTCGTCTGGTTAGTGAATGAATTGTTGAGCACACAGCTGTAGGTGTTTTTATCCTGATATTCCACCTCCAGAGGTAGAGAGAGATCAGACACACTGATGCTGGACAATAAACTGTTTCCTTTGTACCAGGAGAGAGTCACATGACTAACATTCACCACTGAACACACCAATAAACAATTCTGCTGTGGTGATGATGATGATGATGAACATGAAGAAGAACATTGTGAAGAGTTACTGCTGATGACAGGAACAGACAGACGAGCTGAAAACATAAGAGTAGAAGAGAATACAGATCAATCTAAAAATGCTTGGTTTAATGTTGTAAAAAAAAAAAAAAGGGTTAGTGTGAAACAATTTTACAGTATGGGACCACGTTTTACTATCTATGTGTACCTGGGCTACCTTGCCAAATGGCTTAACACTAGTCACTAGACCAAGTCATTGTTTTGCAAGTCGCAAGTAAGTCTCGAGTCTTTGCATTCAAGTCTTGAGTCAAGACAGACAAGTCCAAGTCTAACTTTTAGCTTCAAGTCTTAAACAAGTCATTAGTGCTGTTTGCACAAATTAGTGTCTCTGTATTAATTACTACAGTCAACTTCAAGCCATTAGTCTATAGTAAGTAAAATTAAGTATAATAATAATAAATATATAATAATAAGTGGAGTTTCATGGAGGAATTAATTATTGTTTGTGAACAAATCGTGTAGGCCTAAGTGAATGAATAATTTCTTTCATGTTCACTGTTTCATTTGTAAATGATTCAGTGATTTTAATGTATCAATTGAATCAAATATTTAATAACTTGCCAATATGTAAATCAGACACTCATTTATCACCACTGACATAGGTCTAGAGAAAAGCTGAAAAGTAAGAAATATATAACACTAGTTAAATATATATATATAATATATAATAATATATATATAAATATATATATATATATATATATACAGGTCCTTCTCAAAAAATTAGCATATTGTGATTTAAAAGTCATTATCCATAATGTAAATGATAAAAAATGTAAACTTCATCTATTTTAGATTCATTGCACACCAACTGAAATATTTCAGGTCTTTTATTGTTTTAATACTGATGATTTTGGCATACAGCTCATGGAAACCCAAAATTCCTATCTCAAAAAATTAGCACATTTCATCGACCAATAAAAGAAAAATAACACAAAAAAGTCAACCTTCAAATAATTATGTCAGTTATGCACTCAATACTGTGGTCGGGAATCCTTTGTTGCAGAAAAACTGCTTCAGTGCGGCGTGGCATGGAGGCAATCAGTTGTGGCATGCTGAGGTGTTATGGAGGCCCAGGATGCTTCGATAGCGGCCTTAAGCTTAGAGTGTTGCGTCTTTTCGTATCTCAACTTTCTCTTTAACAGATTCTCTATGGGGTAGGTCAGGAGATTTGAGCACAGTAATACCATGGTCAGTAAACCATTACCAGTGGTTTGGCACTTGTGAGCACAGGTCGTGATGAAAAAAACGAAATTTCATTTTAAAGCTTTTCAGCAGATGGAAGCATAGCTATCTCCTGATAGCTAATTGACCCTGCCCTTGATAAAAAAAACACAGTGGACCAACACCAGCAGCTGGACATGGCACCACCGACCATCACAACACTGGACTTCAGGCAATTTTGGCATTTCCTTCAACTTATTTCCCGAATGACAAAAATTTGCTTTCATCCGAAAAAAAAACACTGAGCAACAGTCCAGTGCTGCTTCTCTGTAGCCCAGATCACGCTTCTGCCGCTGTTTCTGGTTCAAAAGCACACGCGCTGTGCACGGTGGCTCTATGTTTCTACTCCAGACTCAGTCCACTGCTTACGCAGGTCCCCCAAGGCCTATTCAGGGTCGGTCATCGTTGTGCAGCGTTTTTTTGCCACACTTTTTCCTTCCCACAGATTCCCACTGAGGTGCCTGATACAGCACTCTGGGAAACAGCATATTCGTTCAGAAAATTCTTTCTGTGTCTTACCCTCTCGCTTGAGGGTCCTGGTCATGAGCCCTTTTGGACAGCAGTCAGGTCGGCAGTCTTACCCATGATTGCGGGTTTTGAGTAAAACCAGGCTGGGAGTTTTAAAACCCTCAGGAATCTTTTAAAGGTGTTTAGAGTTAATTAGTTGATTCAGATGAGCTCGTTTATTTTCATGATATGCTAATTTTTGAGAATTCATGAGCTGTATGCCAAAATCATCAGTTATTGAAAATGACCTGAAAATATTCAGTTGGTGTGCAATGAATCTAACATATATGAAAGTTTAATTGATACTTACATTATGGAAAAATAATGAACTTTTATCTTACATGCAAAAATTTTTTGAGAAGGACCTGTATATTTAATATATAATTATATTGATATATATATAGATATATATATCTATATACATAAGATATATATATATATATATACACACACAGTATATAGGCTACAAATCTTTATAAAAAATTGCATGGATAAATAGAAGGAATGAATAAATGTGTTTTCTTGAAGCTCTATATTATTTTATTTTCTTACATAGGCTAGTCCTTTAACAAATATTGATAACAACAAATTATTCAAATTTCAAGAAATAAGGCACACACAATTATTCACACCGAAACTGTAGCTATTCAGATTCTTAAATATACAGTAGTCAACATTTGAAGTGGATCAAAAAAGTTAATCAAAATTAATCAAAGACAAGAACACATTTTGGTTTTAGGTTTTAGGACAACTTTGATGAAAGATTTTGATCCTCTTCAAATTTTGACTAGTGTAAGTCAATGTATTTTGTGGCTCAAACAATTCATAATGATCCTAGTTGAGGGCTTAGTTTAGGGACTATGTGCGCTATCATGACACGTGAATTCAGCCATTTCTGCTGAAAGACATGAAAGTGAGTGGCTGGTAAACAGGGAGAAAATTAGAGTGAAATTTTTAGGTAGGCTACATACAATGTGCGTTTGACGTGAAAAAAAAATCTAATTATGTTTGAAGGTTTATTACTGCCATTTCCATATACATCGGTTTTTATTATAATTATAAATGGTTTATAGTGATGATGTGCATTTTAAATTTCTGAAACATTAAATAGCCTAAAACATTAGTGGTGAAAAGCACTGACAAGCCTTACTTGGAAAGCCCCTCTTAAAAGCCACGCTAATCATAGCACCAGTGTGATCATACGCTTCAGTAACCAGGCTATCACAACTCTGTTTTTTAACCTTAACTTTCTCATCCATAGCTTAGACAGCATATACTCTAGAGATACAAACATTAGACTATTTACTGCTACATAAACACAACTGCATAACACTCCAGCTTATGCTAAGTAAATCACTCCATAAGACTATAAACATGACACTTAGTTTAACTGTATTGATTTTTTATTTAGGTGTGACTCAGACATGGATCTGAATCAACCACACACATTTAGCATAGTTAATGAAAACATTGCTCTTGGAAATAAATGAACACTTCATTAGACTTACTGCTAAATATGATGAACCCCATTTAAAGCACAAGTGCTTATATCCATTTAACAATTTTCATATCCATGCTAGACAAAGTTTAAAATGGCAATGACATAATAGACAACTTGCTGCTGCAAAAACACAATGTGCAGTAAACACTGTTACTTATGCTTCAGTGATTCACTCCTGCAGAGTAACACTAATCACCATTATGATGACTTATGAATAATTACTGTTATAAACAATTACATAACAGTTTCATAGTTAAAGACAACTTTATAATGTGAATTCACAGCGAATGACTGTGATGTTAGCATCATTCTGCTATTGATTCACAGTCATTTGTAAGAAAATGATCCAGCATGCATTTATTTCGCAGTCAAAGGATGAGTATTGTAATTAATTGTAAAGTAATACTCTGTACTAATGTGTCACATTGGTTTGAGTTTTAGTTCCCATTTATGTTCTCATTTATTTTTGTAATTTGTTTCATGTTTCTTGTCATGTATTACCTTTGTTCCTCATGTTAGTCTGCCATGTGCTCCCCCGTGTATGTGTCATGTTCTGATTGGTCGTGTTAGTCATGTGTTATGTTCTGATTGGTTCATTGTTTGATTGTTCACTGGTGTTCCTTTTTAGTCATTAGTCTCTCTCTCTCTCTCTCTCTCTCTCTCTCTCTATAGCCCTCATTTGTCTCATCTAAGTTTTGATGAAGTAACTTACTGTTTGATGAGTACAAGTCTAGGTCAAGTTCATGTCAATGCTCATATTTATGCTTAAGTCTATGTTTATGTATATTTTCAAGTCAAGTCATGTTTTAAGTTTAGTTTTTTACATCTACGTTTGTATTTTTATTTATTTATTTAATAAATAAATGTCAATAAATGCACATGGGTTCATCAAGCTTGCCTACAGTGGAGTATGTTAGATAATGACAGTAGTGAGTGTGTTTGACATCTTTACCAAAATCTTAAATGTAAATAGTTCTAATAAAATAAAACAAGAATATGTTGAAAGATAGGACAAATGATCTTTACTCACCATAGACAGAAACATTGAATGCTTTTGTTCTCACTCTAGTTATCTCTATTTGATAAACTCCAGCATGTTCAGTTGCGATGTTTGTGATGGTCAGAGATCCGGTTTGATCGTCCAGCTTCAGTCTGTCTTTGAATTGCCCATTAGTACCGTTATATGTGAAGAACAATACATACTTTTTATTGATTTCAGCTATAATGCACTTTTCAGCTCCATATTTCCACAGTATACTTTCGTCTTTCTGTATTTCAGTAATATCAATGTATAAAGTGACAGAATCTCCCTCCGTCACTGACACTGACTGTATTTCAATTGTTTCAGCACCAAACACACCTGAAAAAATGGAAGCGTTAGCGTAAGTTCTACTAGGAAGACTAAATGTCACGTCACATTACAATTAAGGTCTAGCCAATCGGCTCTCAACACGTTGGATATAAAAGCGCACTACTCACATCCTATTGTGTTTTGCAGATACTGCCGCTGTCATTTTTGCAACAAACTGTCGTTTAGGCTATTGCCCCGATTTCCCCTGTGTTACTTGCAGTTAAGTTTGTCTCCTGCAAACTATTGCGAGTTTGACATCCTCTCAAGATGCACATTAGATAGTTGGCAAGCTCTGGTATCGCGGGCGACTGTTTTTGGTCGTTTAGTAGTGTTGGATGATACACAGGCTTCGGAGTTTTTCTCGGCAGAGGAGTGAAACATTGGTGGAGTTCCGAGTGCTTCCAGTGTTGCCAGGTTTTTTCAAAACCGCAATTGCTACTCAAAACTATCCCAATCGTGTTTCGCGAAGGGTTCCCCGGAAAAATTCACATTCCAGGCGCTAAATATCACATTATTGGGGTCGCTTCAACTTGCGGACATGTAAAGCAACCCGCAGCAACAGTACAATATCCCAATTCCTCAGAAAAATCGGGACATGGCAAGGCCGGTGCTTACCGAGCTGTCGCGTCAGCGCTGCTTGTGTCTCTATCAACAAATATTTCATCTGTACGCTCACGTGAACCTGCACGCATGAAATCTCTCTGGGCCTGCTGACGGTGTCTTTAGGCATCTCTCCTTCATCAGCCTACACCTTTATAAGTATCATTTGTGTTTTATGCTCTTGGGCATACATTTTATTCTCTGCAAGGTTATTTACTCAAACGTTTAAGATAAAGCGTTTGGTGTTGCGTGGTGGTTTATCTAGCAGCGCTGCATGATCAAGATGTTAATCAAACTAATACATTCCATGTTTGGAACAACTCTTCTGTAGTGAGGCATTTCGAGGCTCGTTATTAAAGGCTTACAATCTTTATAGCCTACTGATAAAGATCGTTGCTCGCATTATTCCTTTCTGAAAAACGGGCTATGTTTCGCAGACCGTTAAGTATTTTTTGTCTTAATCATATGCTTTTGTCTTTGTTTATTCAGTCATTGTTTCATTTGTGTCTATCTACACAACAGGAATGGGGTAAGTATTACAACTTAAGTCTTCTGTTGCGTAGACCATTTCTGCAAAGAGGTCCTTGCTGTCTATTTCTGCACCAGCGTCCTCTGAATAAAAGCATGAATGTAAACTGACACGTTTCCCACATGCTCAAACACTAAAGTGTTCCCCAATACACAATAAATTGACTAAGCATTTTATCATTCTTTCGTACAATCCGTGTTCTTTTACCATTTTCAGGACATATTTAAGGTGATTAGCACTAGCTTAGCTACGTGCCGTTAGGTTGCTCTGATAAATAACTAGCTGGCGCTCTTTCTCTGTGTGAGCTTTTAAAGTATTCCATCTTGGAACTTGCACTCGTTAAGGCCTTCTATGGTCTGATGTTTTTATGTACTTCCCCTATCTATAGATTACTTCCTCTCTGATTTTCTCCTAAACTTCGTCAAAGTTTGGACCTGGAGGTTATAATTAGAACTATTCTGTTAATTTAGTTTGTGCTTCATGACTTTAATATCCTGGACAGCGCATGCTTACTCATAAACATCTGCTTTTAAAGTTATACAAAAATCTTTGTGTAAGGGCTTTCTTATGCTTTTACAGGATTCAATAGTTACTGAAGTTTAATCGGCTATTAAGGCATTATTGTTTAATTGAATGCATTCTATCTCCTTCTGCAAGGGTCACTCGCTGGGTTCCCATGGTTAAATGGGAGTCATCAGCTTCGTAGGAATTCCATGGCTGCAGATGCAGAGAACTTTGGCTCTCACCTCATCTTTACACAGGTCACTCTTTGGACTGGCGCTATTATGAAGCAGGCTCTATTAAGCTGATGTATATGGTCATCTTTCATTTGAGTTCTAGGTAAGAGTCTGCTCATCTTTAAAGTCCACGTAAACTGGAGGTCGCTGCTGACTTTATTTCATTGTGGTGACGTATTTTCCAGCTGAAACAGAATATTGAATAGAGGGCATGGTTTTGTTTGCGCTTCTAGTCTGTCTTTCACTTATAGCAAACTAATGGCTGGGGGGGTGTGTTTTAAGGATATTCTGGCCCTGCCATCAAACTGACGTCATTAGAAAAGGATGCCCATTCCACAGCGGGAGTATATGTTCAGATTTAGAATTAAGGATTACAAAGAAGATTATTTCTTTTTTTCTTTTCAGCGATTACTTAACTTGCACAGATCATTTACATTAATACTAGCCATGTGTGCTAGTAAAGCCAATTTTGATTTCACGCAGACTTTAAGTTATAATCGAGGCTTGTTAGGTCTTACCCGGCTGTTGCTGCCTTCACCTTACACAGACTGCTGAGGCACTTTGAATAACTCTGCTATGATGGTCATCAGGGACGTTGTCCATTAGTTTATGAAGTTTGGCCTATTGTGGCCTTCACATGTCACAGTGACTTTGCTTAAATTGAGTATCTCTTTTTATGGTCATGCTGATCTGGCTCATTTTCTATTTTCTTGGGGGAGGATAGGTTTCCTCTGCAGTTTCTGGCAGTTAGATGGAGTTTTATCAAGAGTGCGCAGGAGTCTAGCATAAAGAATTGTATCTGTGTATCAGGCTGCCATGATCCTCCTCATCGGATGTCCGTCAAGATCAGACTCTATTTCACGTAATGCTCAAGGTACAGTATAAACTCTTAGCAAACTACTGGTGGTGACTACTTCTCACATGCTCCCCATGTCCAGTTTTATCATGGTTTTTCACACACAATGGTCTATCGTTGTCATCTACACACAAGGCTTTCACATCACATAGTTTAAAAGAAAAGTACATTGCCTATCAACGTAATGTAATGCGTGTGTTTAAGGGTAAATTAAGCAAATACTGGTGGTGGTGTGTGTTACACCTATTCATTACATTTACTCTTCCAGCGCCTCTCGCAGGCTTCCGTCATGGCCTTAGTAGCTATACTCTCTACGGCCTCTTGTAGCGTTCTCTTTCTCAACTCACGGCCTATCGGGCCTTTGTCTCTGTGGGCTGGTTCAGCTCCATGTAGTCACGTTTAGAAGCTGCGTCTGTCACCGCTTCTATCACACTGGTCACAAATGCTGTTGAACTCAGAGTACAAACATCAGATATGAAGCTACTGGGAAGATCTAAGACATCCTCCGCATTTGAATCCTACATTAGACCTGAAATACTAAACATCTTAAGGAATATCAAGCTGTCCTCAATGTAATCTATAAGCAAATAATGGTGGTGGTACAATTCCTCTTCATATCACTCCCAACAACCTCTGATTACTGTGGCTTAACTTGGTCCTTTCTTTTTGTGGCCCGTCTTTCGTGGCCTTCCCCTCTGTTACCCATCTCATGGTGTTCCCACCGTGGTCTAATTACATGGCCTTCCTCTCTGTGCATACTGCATTTCACTTCATTCTACGGCCTCTTCTTGGCTTTCTCACTATGGTCCATTTGGACATCTGCCGGGGCCTTTTCTGTGGCCTATCGTGGCGCCTCTCTCACTGTCCGGCCTATCGTGGCCTCTCTCTCTCTCAACTGTCCGGCCTATCGTGGCCCCTCTCTCTCACTGTCCGGCCTATCGTGGCCCCTCTCTCTCACTGTCCGGCCTATGCCTATCGTGGCCTCTCTCTCTCACTGTCCGGCCTATCGTGGCCCCGCCTCTCTCACTGTCCGGGCCTATCGTGGCCCCTCTCTCTCACTGTCCGGCCCTAACGTGGCCCCTCTCTCTCACTGTCCGGCCTATGCCTATCGTGGCCTCTCTCTCTAATCACTGTCCGGCCTATCGTGGCCCCCTCTCTCTCACTGTCCGGCCTATCGTGGCCTGCCTCACTGTCCGGCCTATCGTGGCCTGCCCCTCTCTCTCACTGTCCGGCCTATCGTGGCCTGCCTCTCTCTCCCACTGTCCGGCCTATCGTGGCCTGCCTCTCTCTCTCTCACTGTCCGGCCTATCGTGGCCTGCCTCACTGTCCGGCCTATCGTGGCCTGCCTCTCTCTCCCACTGTCCGGCCTATCGTGGCCTGCCTCACTGTCCGGCCTATCGTGTGCCTGCCTCTCTCTCCCACTGTCCGGCCTATGTGGCCTGCCTCACTGTCCGGCCTATCGTGGCCTGCCTCACTGTCCGCCTATCGTGGCCTGCCTCTCTCTCCCACTGTCCGGCCTATCGTGGCCTGCCCCTCTCTCCCACTGTCCGGCCTATCGTGGCCTGCCTCTCTCTCTCCCACTGTCCGGCCTATCGTGGCCTGCCTCTCTCTCCCACTGTCCGGCCTATCGTGGCCTTGTCCCCTCTCTCCCACTGTCCGGCCTATCGTGGGCTGCCCCCTACTCTCCCCCGTCCGGCCTATCGTGGCCTGCCTCTCTCTCCCACTGTCCGGCCTAATCGTGGCCTGCCCCTCTCTCCCACTGTCCGGCCTATCGTGGCCTGCCCCTCTCTCCCACTGTCCGGCCTATCGTGGCCTGCCCCTCTCTCCCACTGTCCGCCTATCGTGGGCCTGCCCCTCTCTCCCACTGTCCGGCCTATCGTGGCCTGCCTCTCTCTCCCACTGTCCAGCCTATCTGTGGCCTCTCTCGGACGCTCTGTGGTCTATCTTCATTGCCATATAAGCTAATACTTTATGCTATAATCTGATGTTGTATTCTTATGTCTGGCTAATTATCTCAATTTATCTCTTTCGTTCATGTTCCAGGATCCTCTAAGAAAAACTTCATCTGGTGCGTATTACGTTTTTCTTCTTTCTTTTGGGGTAGGCTCCGCCCTGCCTTCGTCTTCGGCAGGATTAGCTGGTATCTACAAACTTCAGATCCACGCTACGGATGGGGCCTATGCCAAAATAACTTCTATTTTTTGTGTTTTTGGGAAATAAATACTTCAGTCTTATATCTACCTCCTGAGGTCTTTCTGGTAAAACAGAATTTACACAGTTTAATACATCTGATGGTTTACATAGCCTGAAATCAGCTGTAGATTTTATTGTATACATGTGAAGTTGAGAACATCCAGAACGGCAACAGAAATGCAAACTTTAAATGAAGGCTGCGATATGTGAACATACAAATATTTAGGTTTGGTTGCATAACTTAAAAAACAGATTAACAAATCAGGGGTTATAATTCTAACCTTTGTTTATGTGATTAAAACTTTCATCTACAGTTCATTTTGGCCGCCATGAATTGCAATTGTAATTAAACATCAATAATGCTAATATTACATTTCCTTTTTGACTGAAATAAATGTGTAAAATGTCAATTGTCTTTATAAACCGATACCGTTACAATTGTATTTTTTTAGAGTTACCGATACAGAGAGACTATTAGAATCAAAATTGTTTTGCCATGTAAATATGTATGGATGTGTAAAAAAATATATAAAATGCATGCTTAATCTTTAACTTGTGGAAAATCAGTGTTTATAATGACATCATTTATTGACAACAAATACTTGTTGATTATTACAGCCTAAAAGTACAAGTCTTAATGTGTTGGATATTTTCAAAATGTTTTCTTTTTTTTTTAAATGAGACATTTCGACTGAACGCTAAATAAGATTCAGTGCTTCATGGCTCATTTTTTTTGTTTTATTTTTTTCATAACTTTTGTAGACTTTTTAGATGGCTTAATATTTGAAAGCAACTTAATGGAAGGTTTTGACTTTCTAAGCCTCAGTGCAGAGCAAAAACAGAGACAGTTAATTTCATGACATTTCCAGACCTGGAAATTTCAATTAAAAATTCTGAACAGAGAATTTATAGTTAGTGGATTTCACAATATTCATAATTCATCAGAAAATAAGGTACAAAGGGAGCGGTACCCATTCAGAAGGTTTACCTGGGTACCTTTTTTACCCCTAAAATTGCATATTAGTACATTATGGTATATATTAATTTCTAAAGTGTACATATTTGTAACTTATTTGATATATATTTTAAAATAAATTTTATATTTGTTTTTGAAGTTTTGTTTTGACTTTTTTATTGCTCTAAATTAAATCATAAAAATTTGTTTATAACTTACCAGTCAGTCTCCACCAGTACAAACAGAACAAAACAATCATGAGAAACATTTTCTTTAGTTGTTCAGAGTCTGATCTAAAAAAAAAAAACTATCTGCTGAAAACATTCAAGCTGGTGTGAATCCTCCCACGACAGAGTTTGACCCTCTTATTTCACTCGTTGCATTTGCACAGTTACAAATTACATTAAAAAAGTATCCAGTAATGTAATCCAAGCACCACAATATGAAAGTAATATAATCTGATTACTTCTGGATTCCTTCATGGTCACATATGTAAATAAACTGTTTTGATTTGAAAATTGTGTATATTTATTCATTTTCTTAATTTAAGTGTTTAAAAAAAAAAAAAAAAAAAAAAAAAAAAAAAAATAAGTACAAAGTTAAAACCGTCTCTGATCTCACCGTGCCAATTTTATTGATGTTGGTCAGTTTGAATGTTGTTTTTTGTTGTGGGAGGTGTTGTTGTGGTGGTGTTTGTTTAGTTGTGTTTGTGTTTGTTTTTGTTTGTAGTTTCTTCCTGCCCTGCTTCTTTGAACTTTAACTACAGAAAATTGCTACGAGTCTTTTTTAAAGTCTCTCATGCAAATGTCCACAGATATGCAAGTGAACATGTGCAAAAAATCCAGTGACAGCACTATTAAAAAAAAACATTGTTCATGTAAAGTGATGTAAAACAACATTATACACAAAATGCAACAATGCACCCTCTTAGACAATGCAGATATACAGTGAAAAGTTATATGAATTTACCATTTTTAGACAATGTGTTTATACAGAAACATAAATACATTTGCTCAATGGTGCAAAAATACATTGTCAATGGAAACCTTTGGCGCTCCACAGATTGCAAACACAAAAATGCAATGGGCCTCATTCATGAAACTTGCGTAAATATACAAATAAATTCTGATTAATTTGCACATAAAACAGACCATCCCAAAAACTTTATTCAAACATCGCCGATTTGATAGTTAAACAGATGTATGTTATGCTGATAGTTAAACGTTTGTAAATGAATTCCAATCATTTGGAAATACTCGTGGACTCTCATTCACAATTAGCATAATCCCCACCTTTGCCTGGAATGCAGCGGAATATTCTGGTCTACTTTCTCAGGTTTGGCTCCAGTATATTGCATACATGCATAAAAAAGACTAGGCCATATGCCTATCAATAAATATTCAATAATGTGTGACCACCAAAGTGTTTTAGCCAGCTGAAAAAATGTCAGGCGCTCTTCTTAAAACGACTGGCTGGCGGCGCTTGAGAACGCTTTGGTGGCACAGCATTTTTCCAGCTGAGGCGCTTTAGTTGCTTTGGTATGGAATATTAATGGCGGCAACGTATTAGCCTACTAATATCTAATTTCTAAGAATTTTACTAAATATAATAAAGCAGTAACCAGTTATATTAAGAATGTAAGAATAAAGAATGTCTCTTTGGGTTTGAGCCTTTGCAACTTTAGGGATCTTATCTATTTACAAACAGCTTGTAACACTCCAAAGGGAAAGGAAATCTTGAAATCGCATCATATGACCCCTTTAAATTTTACTAGAATATTTTTTATGAATTAAAATATACAATAACATTTGACCTATTGATAAAAATAAAAAGGATGCTTTTATAATTATAGGATATGGTGCTGGTGTGTGTGATTGATCATTATGCAGACAAAACAAAATGACAAACCCACACTGATCTAAATCTGACTTAGGATACTGGTGAAATCATACAGAGACACACGACAGGTATAAATGATCTTACTGATATATGTGCGCTTCTTTTGTAGAACACTGGCTCAATGTAAGTTATCTTATCAACACAAGTCTCCACTAGATATTTTTCTTCAAAACGTTACTAGGGCTGTTAAAGCTGAAGTGTTAATGCAAACAATTAGTTAAATTTCAGGATTAACTTTGAAATTTTTCTATTTGAGTTTGGGACAGGAAAACAGAAGTCTTTGATAATTTTTGACCCTACATATATAAATGCCTTATTAATCTTGTTCCTATATACCTCTTTATGGTTTAATGTGTGGTTATATTAATTTTTTGTAAGTCCTCTGGTCTGGGTTGTGATACAGTGGGGATTGTTTGTGAAATGTACTGTACACGCCTAGAGAAAGAACTGTATATAAGAGGGTCTCTGTTTTATTGTCTCTTGATAAAAAAAATTCTTCTGGCATCAAAACCCTTACGAATTTGAGAATGATTCCTCACAGCATCGGATGAAACCACCACAGAGGCTCCTTGCGCTAGCTGTGCAGACTGCACAGACTCTCCAGCATTTTCCTCTGAATATCACAAGCCCCTGTGGCTTACAGCTACAGCAGCTGAAATGAGCACGAAGCTGCTTCACTTGCAACACAGGCCCTTACATCTCAGGCTTTTTCTCCAGTTACTTCTAATCCTTTTTCTTTTCAGTGGCCTCCAGCTCCCATAGCAGACGCTAGCATGAGGGCTGCCTCTGCTAGCTGTGCATGCTACACAGGCTCTTCAGGATGTCACAAACCCCACTTCCTTCCCTTGGCCTACAGCAGCTGAAGGAAGCTAAAGGCTGTCTCCGCTTGCAACTCAGGCCTACACATCTTAGGCTTTTCCTCCTGTTACTAATAACCCATTTTAATTTTTTTTTTGTAGTGGCCTGCAGCTCCCATAGCAGACACTAGCCCAGAGGCTGATTTAAGCGTGAAGCTGCCTTCGCTGACAATTGCAGCCCATGCTCGTCTCCCTCACAGCTCTGTACTTCATTCAAAATGTTGTCTTCCAGATCAATTTCTGGCTCCCCTCGAGCATCAAGACGCAGCAGGCCATCAGTAAGCCTGGGCCGCTCCTCACACTGCACTGCCTACTTCCTATTCTCAACCAATCACTGTGGCATCTTCAGCTACCACGCCACATGCAACATTGCTGCCTGCATGACTTTCCAACCTCCTACCCTTCCCACTCCCTTCCTTCTACCTTCGGCAGAAGACGCTCACGTGAGGCTGCCTCCGCTAGTCGCTCAAGATCAGCCATCTTACTCTTACCCTTCCGCTACTTCTTTCCCTGTCAATGACCAGGGGCTAATCCGTGCATGAGGCTGTCTCCGCAAATTTTTACAGCCCCTCCTTATCTTTCTTCTAACCCTTCTCTCAAATCTAAACCTCAGTGCACTTTATTCACAGCAGTCCCACTACCTACCCCACCGGGTGCTAATCCGTGCATGACTCACAATTACTTAATTTATTTCCTACCTCAATTCCATGGAGAATCTCCAAGCCGGGTCTATTAAAAGGTTACTTAAGTGGCGTTACATTTTTCCTCTTCTTATCAAAGGAATTCAGCATTCTCAACCATCAAGCCCGGATTCTAGACAACCTTTAACTCTGGACATCCTTACAAAATGCATCCCAAATCTCTGCACAGGGTACCATGAGATCCATACTGCTCGTACCCTCGATGCCATATTTTTTATTGGCTTTCTTCGGTTTTCTAAGTTCAGAAAATTGACGGGGCTCTCCCTTCTGGTGCAGCAGGGTTGCAGTGTGAGTCTTCCGTCTGTCGTTCTGAGTTATGCTTCAAACTTGGAGGTGGACGGGGCTCTCCCTCCCAGTGCAGCAGAGCTGCAAGCTCCCTTCAGTCACAGTGAGGGCCCCTCCATCCAAGGAATCAAAACCGGACCTTGTATTCAGCCACAAGAGGGACTCTCCCTTCCGGCGCAGCAGAGCCACAGCTTCCTTCGGATGCAACGGAGAGTCCCTCCACCAGTCGCTTTGAATTTCCTTGCTTATTTAGCATCGGATAAGGCTCTCCCTTCCGGTGCAGCAGATCCTGGCTCTCTTCGGTCATAGTGTGAGCCCTGCCGTCTGTCGTTTTGAGTTACGCTGCTTGCTCTGAGTCGCTCATTTGATATCTGCTTATGGTGCTCCTCTTCTAGCAGCATGTAGGGCTCGCCCAGTCCGGCGCTGCAAGCCACAGCTCTCAACGAGCACCGCACGGGCTCTCCCAGTCGCCCCTGCCCCCTTTTTTTCTTTGCAAATTTTAATCCATATCTCTTCACAGCTCGCTATTTGGGGGCAACTAAATATGTTGCTCTCTGGCTGCTGTCCTTAAGCTTCTTTTGGGGAGCTCTCTGGTTCGGGCTATATTCCGGGCTTGGAGGCCTCCCCCAGGGCTATATTCCCAACATATGTCTACTATTTGCTATCAGATTAGATGTAATGGTGAACTTGTGAAATGTTGAGAAGATTCCAGCTGCTCTATTCATTTTAGCTAAAAACAAACTTGTCAGCTCCAAAATCCAACAGTATGTCATCGTCTTGATGTATTTTAATATCATCAGTGTTTAGAGTGAGAGACGAATCCTCCTCCATCAATGATACTGTCTCACCACCAACAGCACCTGACTGAACATTGAAAGTTGTTTTGTCACAGATTAGGTCTCCTGATAGTTTAAAAAGTTTTTAAATGTCAATTGAAGAACAACAGAATAAACACATAATTAAGATATTTGGAACAACATGTTCAGAGTCTCATCTAATAACAGCAGAACGATATGTGAATACTCAGTTAACCCTCTTAGTCACACACACACACACGCACATTAAACATGTTATATGTGTAGTAACATATAATTGTCCTTAAGACTTTAAATGTTTATATAGTGACAAAAAAACTTTTATGTTATTTAAACTGATGAAAGATAGTATTCTATGTTAAATAGCTAATGTATACTAAATATTTTTGTGTATTACATTTTATGGTCAAGTAGAGCCTAAACTCTAATGATTTTAAAAACTTTTGTGTGTATATATACAGAATATATATATATATATCTATATATATATATATATATCTATATATATATGTGACGGGGTGAGCCAACGACAGACACCAGTGGGCGTGGCGTCAGGCCTCGGAGAGGTTTTTATTTAACAGAAAAACCAAAACAAGGGGGAATAAAGTGTCCAAAAGGGGAACAGTGTCCAAAACAACCAGGGAATCTGGTGTCCTCGTCGTGCTGCGGGGTTGGTGAGGGTTCTGGCAGTGTTCATGGAGGAAGGGTCCAGGTAAGGGGCAGAGTCGGGCGCGGCCGCACCGCGCTCACCTCTTCGGGTCGGGGCGCGAGGGGCGGCGGCTTCTTCTAGCGGCTTCATACTCCAGCTGGCCGCGGCGCTACTGCAGGGGATAGACGGCCCGGCATCCTGGCCCGACGGCCGTGTAGACGGGTGCGGTTCTCACCGGGACGCGGGGTCCGGCAGCTCACGTCTCTGGTGGCGAGGGAGTCCCCTCAACGCACCCTCATGGACCACGAGGACACCAGTGTGCATGCAGGGGAAGAGACGGTGTCTCCCGAGGAGAGGCGAGCGTGGGCTTTTAAACAGCGGCGGTGATGAGGCTCCATTTCCTTCAGGTGTGCCCCATCACACGCCGCCAGCCCTGACTCGTCCAGCGCCCCTCCTCTCTCCCACACCCACTCCTATCGGGAGCCTGGTGAAGGGCGGCGATTTAGGACGGGGTGCCGGTGATTATCTGGGAGGAGGCAGCTGACTCGTCACATTCCCCCCCCCAAGCGACATCCCCGTCCTCAGGGCGCAGCCCACACGGGAGTGCTACCTTCCTCAACCAGGCCCCAAACGGTCGGACGTGGGCGGGGCGGGGATTCCTCTCCGGGCAGTCCTCCCTCTCGCAGCGCGCCGGAACAGGGGCAGAGAAAACGGGATTTAGTCGACAGCCTCAACCAACCACAGGGTAAAATGACCGTAAAAGAGAAAGAAGTCACTTACCCCTTTGTGTGGTTGGGAGGCCGTCTCCTCCGTTCCTCCGTCCCAGTCCGGGTAACGCGCACTTTTGCAAACGAGAGGGAGTGACGTCATCAGGTGTTTCCCAACTGCGCTGTCTAGGCTCCGCCTTGCCCGCATTCTCCACCACTGTGACGGGGTGAGCCAACGACAGACACAGTGGGCGTGGCGTCAGGCCTCGGAGAGGTTTTTATTTAACAGAAAAACCAAAACAGGGGGGAATAAAGTGTCAAAAAGGGGAACAGTGTCCAAAACAACAGGGAATCTGGTTTACTGGTAGTGCTGAGGGGTTGGTGATGGTGTGTCAGTGTTCATGGAGGAAGGGTCCAGGTAAGGGGCGGAGTCCCGCGGCCGCACGCGCTCCCCTCTTCGGTCCGGGGCGCGGGGGGCGGCGGCTTCTTCTAGCGGCTTCATCCTCCTCGCTGGCCGCGGCGCTTGCAGGGGATAGACGGCCCGGCATCCTGGCCCGACGGCCGTGTAGACGGGGTTGCGGTTCTCAACCGGACCGCGGGTCCGGCAGCTCACGTCTCTGGTGGCGCGGGAGTCCCTCAACGCACCCTTCCTGGACCCACGAGGACACCAGGGTGCATGCACGGGGAAGAGACCGGTCTCCCGAGGAGAGGCGCGTTGGGCTTTTAAACAGCGGCGGTGATGAGGCTCCATTTCCTTCAGGTGTGCCCCATCACACGCCGCCAGCCCTGACTCGTCCAGCGCCCCTCCTCTCTCCCACACCCACTCCTATCGGGAGCCTGGTGAAGGGCGGCGATTTAGGACGGGGTGCCGGTGATATCTGGGAGGAGGCAGCTGACTCGCCACATTTATATATATATAATATATATATATATATATATAGTTTCAGTTTTTGTGTATGGAGTCATTAATACACTGAAAAAAGGTAACCTCAAAATGGCAATATGGATTAACTAGTTTCAAGTTTAAATTATTTTAAGATCATTGAACCAACCTAAACACATTCATTCATAGCAACAACCTAATTTTAAAATCCTGTGGTTAAATCAGGTGGAAATAGGTCTTTAAAGTAACAATTGCAGGGGACCGCTTTTTATAGTAGACAGCGTCTTCCGTCTCACATGACCAGGTTTAACTGAACATATACACTGACACTCACAGCTCAGCCTCTGATTAAAACTGAAACCTGTGGTTGGTTTTCTTAAGAAACTTGGTTTGATCTTTTGGGTCACATAGCATCTTGTGCATGACATTGGGCATTGAGATCATGTGTGTTTAGTTTGGAGGAGAGGGGCTTCTTCCTGTCCTGCATAAGTCTACGCTAACAACCAACCAAGATGAGAACCTGCATTTGACAAAGAAGGATAAAACACATGTAGAATGGCTGTCATCATTTATTTTGTTTTTAAAACAAATTGCTAAATGTTCAGTGGGGTTTTATATAGAACATTTACTTGTGCACCTTTTATGTATGTTTATATATGTGAGTTCTCATACCCAGCGATACGATGTTTGCAGATACCTCAAAAAATTCTACAATACAATTTTGATACAATTCGATCCAGGAGTATATGACTGATTTATCGACATTATGATTTTTAAAACAATTTACATTTTTATTAACTCACAAATGCAACCAAAATATATAACATGAACATTTTATCTGAAAGGATTTCCACATCCTGTACCTCAGTTGGAACATTCACATCAAAAAAGGCCTACACTTTTTTTTTCTTTTTTTAATAATAAAGAAAAATAAATAATTGAAAAAAAAAAAAAAATCAATGTCACACAATAAGATCAGTAATCTCATGATATGACAAAAGTCAAGAAAGTCTTTTGTGCTAAAAATGTGCAGTGTGTAAAAAGCATAAATAAAAACAAAAAAGAAGTACTCCAGTTTGTACAAAAAAATACTATTAATGTAGAAAACTAAATATACAAAAAATCACAAAAAACAAAGCTGTTAAAACTGATTTAAAGGGATACTCCACCCCAAAATGAAAATTTTGTCGTTAATGACTATCCCCATGTCGTCCCAAACCCGTTAAAAGGATCATTTTGGGGTGGAGTATCCCCTTTAAGACAGGGATAGGCAACTTCGGTCCCGGAGGGCCACTGTCCTGCAGAGTTAGCTCCAGTCCTAATTAAACACACCTGAACAAGGCAATCAGTGTTTTCGGGATTACTAGATAGATACAGGGCAGATAGATACAGTGAGTTTTTATGAGGGCTGAAGCTAAACTCTGCAGGATAGTGGCCCTCCAGGACCGGAGTTGCCTATCCGTGCTTTAAGTGATGTTTGGCTGCTACTAGGACTCAGTGAAAATAATCTGTTCTAGAGATCTTTTCTATAGCAGAAAATAAATACAATAGAACAAAGACACAACTCAAATAAACAGTGCCTTTAAGGTTTCTCAGGTAGGTCTAAAAGACATTTCAGATACAGAAATTTAATAATTATATGTAAAATAACCCTGGATAATCTTCACTGTATAAATGAAAATATATCCTTATTAAAGTTACAAAAGTTATTCAGTCAAGAGCAGTGAGAGATTTTGTTTTCTTTGACAGAGGTTTATTGTCTGCCTTAACTTTAAGACCGAAAGCACAGCCAATATACTGATACACACACGTTTCTTCTCAACTGTTTACGTTAAAGACATAAGCCTAACCGACTGTGTTTAGGAAATTCACCAAGACATGCATGTTGATGTAATCTTGTCTGTATTTGTCCATCCAAGCACATAAAAGTGGAAGAGAATTCAATTTGCATGCTATATTGTATTTTACACCCCTAATCTTTCAGAGAAAGATACTGGGGGTTCACATTAAATATACAGGTGCCTTTTTACATTATAGTTTATTAGGACCCTCTCAGAGCACAGGATGAGCTCCCCCTGCTGGCCACACTAACACCTCTTTCCAGCAGCAACCTGGTCTTCCCAGGATGTCTCCCTTCCAGGTACTGACCAGCCTCAACCCTGCTTAGCTTCAGTGAACATGCAGGTGAAAGCTTCGGGTTGCTGTTGCTGTCTTGTGCAGCCAGTCTCCTCAAGCGTCCCAGAGCTTTCCAGCTTTAGACCAGCATCACTTTGAAATGTTGTTCACTAGCATTTAGTAGTTCAACTTTACCTTCTCATCTTAGTCCCATTAGCCCCGAAGCTTTCAAATCCTAGAAACTCTCCTGAGAGCTTTGATGCTGTTTTATCTGCTGTTAAATAATAATATTAATAATAATAAAATACTAGATAGATGGTGGCATTTATCAGTAAAATCAATATAAAAAGTGATGACCAAAATACTGTGTAAATATCAGTCAAAAAATATCAAACCGATTATCAGCAGATTGCGAGTAATTATAACCATCTGTCATTATCAGTACAGAGTCATGTCTGCAGGTCCTATAGCAGGAATATGTGAGGGTATTATTGTTATTCTGCTGGTAGCTGAAACTGCTGTGATTTTACTATCACCACAATAACTCGACACAAGCATGACAATGGCAAGCATTATATGTATAGCTGAGCCTAATATAAAAAACATAACAGCCTCCATCTTTGATTTATGCAAGGAAAAATAGACTCAAACAGGAATCTTGCTGTTGAGACAGGCATTTAATAGCAGTAGCCTACAACAAGGTGTTGTGCATAGTTTATCTACAAATAACCTACTGACAATTTTGGTTTGTTTGTTTTGGAAAAAACTACTGCTACAGAACCGATGGCAACATGAAATAGCAAGAGGAAATTACTTTAATCCCGTTTATCACATGAATTTTTAAGCAGTTAAATATTCTGACTATTATTTAATGAAGGTAGGTCGAGATAGCCTCTGCATTGAGAATGAATGTCTCTCACACAAAAACAACAAAGATATTTGTTGCATCTCATCTACAAATCAATGCCGCTAAAGTTGCATTTCACCTCAGACAATCATCCCACATGAAAAAATACTATAGTAACTTACAGTAAATACTGTAGTGTTTTTGATCCATACTATAGTAAAGTGTATTATACTGTATATATTATAGTATTTACAACACTTTTTAATGAATGCTTTTAATTTAAATTTTTAATTCAAATATGAGGTCATGCTGTGACATATCAATCACACGGTTTCATATAAAAAATAAATAAATAAATAACAAGGTTTCACATGATATGAATTTTCAGGTCAGAGGATAATAAACCACAACATTCAGAACCATTCTGCTCAAAAGGCCTTCAAATTTAGACGAACGAAACCAATTATGTTGTAGGCTACTATCACCATCAAGCAGCATTTAAACTTTTTTTTTTATTTATTTTTTTTTATTAATGCCAAGGTACCAAAGATACAAATACAGATAACATCACTGTTACATGCAAAAAGAGGCGACATACATGCAAAGCACCATTTATAGACATATGCAACAGTAAATAAATAATACAAAACAAAAGCTTTAACAAAATAATTAAAAAAATATTAAATTGATTGTTTTAAAAGCTTTAAGATTCTTGGAAGATGAAAATAGTTTGGATATACTGTTGAACCTCTCTTTCAAAAACAATATATAAAGGATTTTGACGAGTGATTTTACTGAGGTGAATATGAGATTTTGCAAGAAGTAATAATAGGTTAATAATAAAATATTTATCTTTTTTATATTAAAGAAGCCAAACAGTATATCCTTAAAAAGCAGAGAGAAACCCTGTAGCACACTGGGATGGATAACATTAGAGAATTCAATCCCAAATAGCCGTGTGTGAGGACAGTCTCAAAAGATATGCATATCAGATTCATTAGGGTCACCACAAAAACAACAGCTTGTATCTATGTCTGATTTAAACCTTTCAAAAACATTTTAGCTGGGTAAAACCTGTGTAACAATTTGATTTCTCTAACCTTGTTAGTTATTATATATATTCGAAGACAGAGTCCATACTTTTTTCCCAATCAGTATGATCAACCACATTCTTCCAATAAGACACCACTTACGGAGTTATTACAAGCTCCTTTTGGAAAAAGTGATCTAATCTTATAGTTACGTGATGAAGGAGGTGACAAAAAAGCATAGTTTTCCTACTGGGATTTCAAATGGGTTTAAAGAAATAGATAAAGTGCTGGATGATCTAACGGCTTCCTTTAAAAGCATAACAACTCCTTTAGGAATAGCATCCATGACAATGGAGAATTCTTTTTTCAAAAAAATTTACATACAAATTTTGTTCATTTAAATAGCACTTACTGGACGTGATGGCACATCTCCACGTCATCGCGCTGCAGCAAATACATTTTCACTTCATTGGCGACACAATGCTCAACTACGCTGAATGCCAGCCGCCGTAAAACCAGAATATAATAAGACGACACTATGGCTTCGGGTTTAATGAAGAGGAACAACATTGCACTATTATGTATCATGTTTTATTTTTAGAAAACCTGGTGAAAATGAAGCTTCTCTTTGTTTCGGCCTTATTATTCTGGTGTATCCTCGACCATGGTAAGATATTTAGGCTTATCTCTCTCTTCCAGTGTTCTGACGATTTGTGCTATCCGAAATTTGCGGTTAAAACCGTGTTTTCATTAAAAACAGTAGACTACCAAACATGCGTAGGATGCTCGTGTGCACAACAAAAGATGTGGTCTACATCAGCGTCAGGAATGATTTATCTGGCATAAACAGACTGTCAATGACGAGTCCCATCATGCAGGGACAGCACCCTATTGGTCTTCTGTATTGACAGCGTTCTGTGTTCTGTAAACACAGTGCGCCTAGACGGAGCGATGAAGTAGCCTATCTATATATATAAATCTGTGCTTTCGCAGAGCAATAAACAGCCATTACAGAGTAATACACTTGTATAGAATGATATGGGAACATGAAAGGCTCTGTGGTGGAGCTAGCTGAAAAACCATGACCCATACTGGGGAATGTCACTTTATAGTTGTGATTTTTTTTTTTTTTTTTTTTTTTTGAGCATTACTGAATGTGTAATATTTGTCTGTGAGTCCTTCAGTTATCTTCAGTATGAAGATGGATTTCAAAATCATACAGTCACTGCTGGAATGTGTTCAAATATACAGGAGATGCTGGACAACTGTGTTTAAACTGCTCAGGACAAACAAGGGCTTCACTGAAACAACTGTCACACAAAAATAACAGATTTCAGTCACTTACTGTAGGTACTGACGCAGTATCAAGAATCAAGGGAATGTAAACTATTGAACCTGTTCATTTGTGTGCTATTAAAGGATTCTCATCAAGGCAAAGAGTTACATTAATGTTGTCAACTGCGGTGGAACAGAGCAGTTTTATTTCATAGAATTTGCATTTCATTGGGAAGAAATGGTGAATTGGTTAAAAATAGTGATTGATTTCTTCTGCAGGTGCATCTGGTGTTTGATATTGATGGAGTGTCAGTGATAGAGGGAGATTCAGTCACTCTACACACCGATGTTAAGACAAAAGCAACAGAGAGGAAAATCAGATGGTATTTTAATGACACTCGCATCGCTCAAATCAATGGAGATCACCATAAGATCTGTACAGATGTTCAGTGTAATAAAGGTACTGAGAGATTCAGAGACAGACTGAAGCTGGATCATCAGACTGGATCTCTGACCATCATGTACATCAACACCACAGATGCTGGACTTTATGAATTACTGATAAGCACACCAGCATGGCATGGACAGTGAAAAGAGCTTCAGTGTTACTGTTCATGGTGAGTCATGTTTAGAAATTACCCTTGTATGTGTAAGTCACGTTCATTAATATGTTAGTTATCCTTTTGCAGTGACATTTAGATGTGATTTTATTTTTAATTCACATACAGTATATAGACGACTTAATCAAAACCACATTACTGTTAAAGTAGAATTTGCAGACTTAAATTTGAATTTAGTTCAGTATGATTTACAACGTGTTGTTTTTTATTTGTTATTATAGATTTTTCAGTTACCTTCTACTGATCATCTCTTTAAATCCATCTCATTTCACAGTCAGTATGATTCCCCTCCCACCAGGAATCCAAAGTGCAAAGTATTTAGTTTCAAATCTCTTTAATAGCACAAAATGTTAATAAATGTTGCTTTCCAGACGAAGTCAAGAGGGCATGTTTTATTACTTACATATACTCAGTTCTTTAATCTTATGTGATGTTTTCCCCTAAAGATCCTCCAGCAGCTGTTGGTTTGTGTTTCAGGTGTCTCTGCTGCTGAACGAGATAAAATGAAGAGAAAGTCAGCGAAGGAGGGAGAATCTGTCACTTTAGATTCTGATGTAGTAAAAAAACCCAAATGATTTAAAGGTGTGGTATTTTAATCACACCCGCATCGCTCAAATCAGTGGAGAATCTCATTGATATCAGTACAGATGTTCAGTGTGAAGATGGTGATTTGAGATTCAGAGACAGACTGAAGCTGGATCATCAGACTGGATCTCTGACCATCATGAACACCAGAGAACCGGACTCTGGAGTTTATCAACTACAGATCAACAACAGCAGATTCAGCATCTTAAAGACATACAGTGTGAGTGTCACTGGTGAGTATCATTGTAGTCATTCAGTGCTTTTTCACTTGAAACAGTTTTAGAAAACTGATATAATTAAATCGGCCCAGTAAATGTTTTGTTGTGGCCTGTTTGAAGGAAGTTAGCTTTGACTCAATATTAAATTATAACTGAGATCAAATCTATCATCTTCACATGCACATCAAAACCGACAGACAATTGTCACAGTTTTGTGACCTTATGAATTAAAAAATTTTCAATTATGAATTTTAAATTATGAATCTTAAAATTGTCTATTGTTAATAGAAAAAAAATCATAATATTAGTCGGTTATTCTCTGAAATACTGTTTCTTGTTGCTGTTTTTAGCTGCTGGGTGAACAAATCCACCAGATGGCACCTTTATCAAATAAATCAATGTCATACAACTTTCTACTAAATATTGGTCAAAAGTATTGATAAAGTTGTTTCTCAGTCCATCTCTAGTAATAATGACTGTCTTTCATTAGCTGTTCCAGATTCAATTGTTGTTGTTGTTGTTGTTGTTGTTTTTGTTGTGGTTGTTGTTTTTGTTGGAGTTGATTTTATTGCTGCTGGTGTTGTCAGGAGATCTATACAAGCAAGAAAAAATGGCAAGTATTGCATACAGCTAATTTGACAAGCTGGAATAATGAGATTTATGTAAAAAAAAAAAAAAAAAAAAAAACACCACCCCACAGATACATAGA
Organism: Cyprinus carpio; assembly: GCF_018340385.1. Lineage (NCBI taxonomy): Eukaryota > Metazoa > Chordata > Actinopteri > Cypriniformes > Cyprinidae > Cyprinus > Cyprinus carpio. The sequence continues at coordinate 3,542,260 of NC_056593.1, read as the reverse complement.
CTTTAAAATATGGTTTAAAGTATGTATTTTTTTTTTTCTAATTGACCAAAGTAAATAAAAATAATAATGTATTGTTCATACAGGAAAAAAATGACGCAGTACAATGATCCTGACCTGGTGAGATACTATGTACAAAATATGTCTGTCTGTAAAAAACCTATGAATGTACAGAAACTGAGCACTGATAGGGCTCCAATATACTTAAAGTGAACTGGTTCATTATGTGTGATGTCATTTTAAAACAAAATTAGGCCAAAACAAACTTTTTGTTGCTGTTGTTTGTTTTTTTGGAGTGTTTTATTTGGGGGGGGGGTGGTGGTTGAAACGACTTGCTTTGAGCTACCATTGGTCTGTGGTGATTATGCGATAGGTAGATGGGGCTCCTCCTAGAGGTCTGCAAGCCTGTCAGGTCCCGACTCAGGTCGGACTCGGGCCAAGAATTTGATGAGCAGTTAGACACGGGCCGGGTTAGGACCTATATTTGTGGCCCGTGCAGGGCTCTAGCTCCTCCTTCTTTGACACGGAAATCTTCTCCAGTTGATTTATTCAGTTCAGTCCGTCGAAATAGTAAAAAGTAAAAAACGTGAATACTCTGGAGAGCTGCTTTATAGAAACTGAAGATGTTATTCTAACTGAGAAGTGACACTGACACTATTTTTTGTGTTTAATACAGTTAAGTTTCTTGCTTTAAAGCTCTTTTTTATAAAGTGCTTTATAAATAAATGTGACCTAAATAGTGTACCGAATTGCAGCTTGTGCAAACACAACCACATAGCTATTGATAAGATGCTTTCTTAACTGCTGTTTTCTCAGCACTGTTATTTTTGTTGTATGTTTATTCTGCTATTGAGAGGAAAGTGCACAGCACATATTTACATATTCATCTAACGCTGCTTTCAGCAGTGCAGACAGCATCGGGATGTTGGCAAACAGTATATGGCTGGTCACGTATTTCAAACTTATTTTTTATCCCCAAAGTGAGTAAGGAAATAAACTTCACCATGAGTATATTGGGGCTTTAGGTGGTACAGTATGTAGATGGTACAGTATGTAAATTTCATTGAGATGTTTTCTTTGAGATCTTTATATTCAGCAAGCATCCGAGAGAAAAAAAATAGTGTTTGTGTAACTGAATCATCAGGGTTTTTCACAATTATTTTTGTATTACCTTCTGTGAATCTGTTTTTCTTTCAGGAGAATAATGAAGAAGTATCATTCCTTATTCAACATGAGACTATAGGTACATCCGCTGATCCGGGTGTGAGCACACAGGAGGGTGACGTTTAAAGAGAAATCTGCTGTTCCGGTTATGAGCACACAGGAGGGTGACGTTAAAGAGAGATCCGCTGATCCGGGGTGTGAGCACGCAGGAGGGTGCCCGTTAAAGAGACATTCTGCTGATCCGGGTGTGAGCACGCAGGAGGGTGCCGTTAAAGAGACATCTGCTGATCCGGGGGTGTGAGCACGCAGGAGGGTGACGTTATAGAGACATCTGCTGATCCGGGTGTTAGCACGCATGAGGGTGTCGTTAAAGAGACATCTGCTGATCCGGGTGTGAGCACGCAGGAGGGTGACGTTAAAGAGAGATCCGCTGATCGGGTGTGAGCACGCAGGAGGGTGTCGTTAAAGAGAAATTCGCTGTTCCGTGTGTGAGCACGCAGGAGGGTGACGTTAAAGAGAGATCCGCTGATCCGGGTGTGAGCACGCAGGAGGGTGACGTTAAAGAGACATCTGCTGATCCGGGTGTGAGCACGCAGGAGGGTGACGTTAAAGAGAGATCTGCTGATCCGGGGTGTGAGCACGCAGGAGGGTGATGTTAAAGAGAGATCCGCTGATCCGGGTGTGAGCACGCAGGAGGGTGACGTTATAGAGACATCTACTGTCCGGGTGTGTGAGCACGCATGAGGGTGTCGTTTAAAGAGGACATCTGCTGATCCGGGGTGTGAGCACGCAGGAGGGTGATGTTAAAGAGAAATCTGCTGTTCGGGTTATGAGCACACAGGAGGGTGACGTTAAAGAGACATCTGCTGATCTGGGTGTGAGCACGCAGGAGGGTGACGTTAAAGAGAAATCTGCTGTTCCGTGTGTGAGCACGCAGGAGGGTGACGTTAAAGAGAGATCCGCTGATCCGGGTGTGAGCACGCAGGAGGGTGACGTTAAAGAGACATCTGCTGATCCAGGTGTGAGCACGCAGGAGGGTGACGTTAAAGAGACATCTGCTCCGGGTGTGAGCACGCAGGAGGGTGACGTTTAAAGAGACATCTGCTCCGGGTGGGAGCACGCAGGAGGGTGACGTTAAAGAGACATCTGCTCCGGGTGTGAGCACGCAGGAGGGTGACGTTTTTAAAGAGACATCTGCTGATCGGGTGTGAGCACGCAGGAGGGTGACGTTAAAGAGAAATCTGCTGATCCGGGTGTGAGCACGCAGGAGGGTGACGTTAAAGAGAAATCCGCTGTTCCGTGTGTGAGCACGCAGGAGGGTGACGTTAAAGAAAAATCTGCTGATCCGGGTGTGAGCACGCATGAGGGTGACGTTTAAAGAGAAATCCGCTGTTCAGTTGTTAGCATGCAGGAGGGTGACGTTGAAGAGAAATCCGCTGATCCGGGTGTGAGCACGCAGGAGGGTGACGTTAAAGAGAAATCCGCTGTTCCGTGTGTGAGCACGCAGGAGGGTGACGTTAAAGAGAAATCCGCTGTTCCAGTTGTGAGCAGGCAGGAGGGTGACGTTAAAGAGAAATCCGCTGATCCGGGTGTGAGCACGCAGGAGGGGTGACGTTAAAGAGAAATCCGCTGATCCGGGTGTGAGCACGCAGGAGGGTGACGTTAAAGAGAAATCCGCTGTTCCAGTTGTGAGCAGGCAGGAGGGGGTGACGTTAAAGAGAAATCCGCTGATCCGGGTGTGAGCACGCAGGAGGGTGACGTTAAAGAGAAATCCGCTGTTCCGTGTGTGAGCGCGCTGGGGGATGTCATTAAAAATATATCCGATGATCTGGCTGTGAGCCAAGACACTGAATCACATTACTTGCAGTAAAACTAAAGCCGGTTTCACACCGCACACGTAAGCAGCGCATATTTTTCCGGCACCTGTTATGACCCTTTATTTATTTATTTTATTTTTTGGTTTGTTGGTTTGTGTGTGTCTGCCCAGGTTGCTGCTGATTGGTTCCTGCAGAATCATTGCTGTCATCCTCTGATTGGTCTTCTCTCCCTTAAAAAATTTGTGGGGAAGAGGTTTTTAAACGAAGTTTGAGAATGATGTTTGTGTTAAGAGCACATCACTAACAGCCGGTTTTTAATTTTCTTGTTTGTGTTAAGAGCACATCACTAACAGCCGGTTTTTAATTTTCTGGTTTTCTTTGAATTGCCATTGTGTATGAAAATGTGGTATATAAATAAACATGCCTTGCCTTGCCTTGCCTTGCCTTAAAAGAGATGACAGCATTTTCTTTTTTTGTGGGTGGGGGGGGGGGACTATTGCTGTTTGTTCTGTGCTTGTGCTGATTTACCCCATTTGTAGTGATTGTTTGGATATTTATTGTTTTGAAACAGTACTCCGGCTTACCCGACCCTTGTCTGTTGTACGATTTTGATTTTGGATTATCCCTTTGAACTTGATGTTTCTTTGTAAATATTTATTGTGAATATTGTAAATATTTATCATTGGAGAAGTAAGTAGTCAGACGCCATCTTTGTTTTTGTATCGTTTGGATCTTTGTCTTTGGATTAGGTAGTTAGGTTAAAGAATTTTATTTTTGTTTCTTTATTTTGATAGGTAATTTAGAGGGTTTAATAATTTAGAACGTTTGCCATTTAGAAAGTTTTTTTTAGAAACATTTGTTTATTATTTTGGCCCATCGGCTCCTGAAAGTGGACTCCCAAATAAAAAAATTAGAAAGAAGTTGATTGTTCACACTTGTTTTTTCTTGCATGTTACACTCTACCCCTAGACGGGACGTAAACACACCCATGTTAAACAGGTTAGAGTATTCACACTGCATGCAGAGGTGGTGTGGCAGTGCATTGCAGGAGCAGAGATGAAGCGGCAGAGAAGAGATTGTTTCCATGCTTGCCGAGTAGTATTTTTGCTGCGCCGATCACGCTGGATTAAAGCCACAGTGCATTGTTCTTGTTAAAAAACCAAAAAAAAAAAAAAAAAAAGATTGAACACGAAAAATAACAACTTTCACCGTAAAATCAAAAAATGTGAGCTGTTCCGCGTTTCCAGGGTTGTGGAGTAACGGAATACATGTATAACGGCGTTACGTAATCAAGGATACAAAAATCTAATAACTGCAATCCATTACAGTGCATCAAAAAAACAATGTATTCATGGTCTGTGTATGTTTGATCATTTCCTATTTGGAATGGAATATCGAGAAATGAAAAGATGGCTCGTTTATTAGTTTTTCTGTTAGTTTCACAAATGGAATATGAGATTTCGGGCATGATGTCTCGGCTTTCCTCTGTGTATACATATCCCTTTACAAGTACAATTTTAGCTGTATTATTTGGGTCCCCTTAAAAAATTGCTCTTGATAAATATTGTAATTGTCCCCCTTTACTGTTAGACAAAATTACACCCCTGTCTGCAACATATTCCTGATTCAAACTGTTATGCATAGTTAACAGTGAGTGGGGGTTTCAGACAATAGTCTAAAGAGGCAATATTCAGCACCACACTCGATCGTATGACTCTTATTCTGTCTGACAGAATTAAAAGTTCGTACTGAAGGCGGAGCGATTTGACCTATCCGATTAAAGGGGCGTTTCAGCATGCCCATCTGTGTGAATCAAACCTGAATCAAAATCAAATCTCAATGTTCATACTATCCATCGTAAATAGTATGTGAGATTAGAATAAGTGTGTCCTAAAAGCATAGTATGTTGAAAAGAGATACTAAAAGTCTCTGGATGGTTACTATTTCAGGTCGATTTTTGAAGTGTGGATCAGTGCACACTCTGTTGGCTAAAATTGCCCACAATCCATTGCGCTTTGGTAAAGGATTCGGTCCAGAACTACAACACACAAATAAACGTTAGAAAAAACTACAAACGCGTGGAGGATGCGGCGCGATCAACGGTTAGTTAGAGAAGTTGTTAGATAAAAGCGTCTGCTAAATGATTAAATGTAAATGTTTGCGTTACTAATAATCAACATTTAACCTGGTAAAAACATATTTTTTTATTGTTATCCGTGTTGTATTTCATCTGCAAACAGCAATGTGAAGCTTTATAAACATCCATTTGGTCGTTAACTTTTAAATGCATCATTATGCAGAAAATGAGCAGAGTTCTCCGCATGAAAGACCCGCGACTGGCAGATCAACATGCTACTTCTTTTCTTAAATTAAATGTGAAGGATGTTAACTGTGACGAGATGATTGACAGGCCAGTTAACAGTGACATGCTGCGTGTAACGGGTGCGACAGAGCGGTCCTGACGCAATTGTGTGACGTGATAGTATGTCCCCAAAGCTTGCCTACTCTTCTACTACACACCATTAGGCCACACTTCAGGGGGAAGTTGTGGCCTAATGGTTAGAGGGTCGGCCTTGTAATCAAAGGTTGCGAGTTTGAGTCTCGAGTTGATATTCTGATTTGCTGCTCAAAAAACATTTATTATTATGATGATGTTGAAAACATCGTTGAGTAGAATTTTTTCACGTTTATTTGATTAATAGAAAGTTCTGAAGAAACAGTATTTATCTGAAATAGAAATCTTTGTAACATTTATAAATGTCTTTATCATCACTTTTGATCAAGTGTTAAAGCATCCTTGCTAGATAAAAAGTATTAATGTTATATAAATTCTTTTCCGAAAATTAAAAATTATACTCACTCTAAGCTTTTTAACGGTATAGTGCAGGGGTGGCGAACTCCGGTCCTGGAGAGCCGCAGCCCTGCAGTGTTCAGCTCCAACCCTAATTAAAACTCACCTGCCGGTAGCTTTTCTAGTAACCCTTCAGACCTTGATTTGCTTGTTCAGGTGTGTTTGATTAGGGTTGAAGCAAAACTCTCTGCAGGGCTGCAGCTCTCCAGGATTGACGTTCACCACCCCTGCTGTCTAGTGTATAATGTTACAAAAAGCTTTTTATTTCACATAAATGCTAATCTTTGGATCCTTCTATCCATCAAAGAATCCTGGCAACAAAAAAAAAATACCTCAACTGTTTTTAAATATTGATAAATAATAATAATAAAATAATAATAATAATTAAAATAAGGTTTCTTGAGCAGTAAATCATCAGCCTATTAGAATGATTTCTGAAGGATGTGACACGTGAAGACTGGAGTAATGATGCTGAAAAATTTAGCTTTTGATCACAGAAAATAAATTACATTTTAAAATCTATTCTAATAGAAAGCCCTTATTTTAAATAGTAAAAATATTTTACAACAATACTTTTGCTGTATTTTGGATCAAATAAATGCAGGCTTAGTGAGCAGGAGAGACTTCTTTATAAAACATTAAAATCTTACAGTTCAAAAACTAAAATTTCTGCCCCCCTCACTTCTGAAATGATGGCTACTCCCCTGCTGTGACCACGCCTTGGTCACCGTAGGCTTCCGGATAATTGAAAATGGACAAATAGCGGGAGCTGGTTGCTGAAACCACGCCCACCTAGCTCAACGGTGGTGACAGCAGCGGCAATCCACAAGGCAATAAACAGAAACATGTAAAAAACATGTACAAAAAAACTACCACCAGAGCCGAACGAGAACCGCACATAGACCGCGCCAACCTTTTTTCTGCTGTAAAGTTGGCCATTTTAACATGGGGAGTCTATGGGGATTGACTCCCTTTTGCAGCCAGCCTCTAGTGGACAGTTGATGAATTACAGTTTTAGTCACGTACAGAGTTTAGGTATTCCTTGGTTGGCTTCACGAGAAAGAGTGTGGGTGGTTGCTGCTTGATGCTACAGCCTAGAAATAATCTGTCAGCATATATTACAGTGTTGCTACAGCCTAGAAATAATCTGTCAGCATATATTACAGTGTGCATTTGTAAATCTACACAGAAAAAAATAATAAACAAGCTATCCTTTCATTTCTTGTTATTCCATTACAAATAGGAAATGAAATTATCAAGATGTACACAGGTCCGTAACACTTAAATGTTTTAACACTTAAATGTTTTTTTTAGTGATGCTTCTTCCGCACATTCAGTGAGAAACTAGAGCTGTCTTTGGCACAATGCAGAGACTTAATACAAATGTTATTTTTTAAAAATAGACATTGCAGAATCCTAGGAAATCTATTATCATTAAATTATACATTGGGATTATTTTGTCATAACTTTGTGTGCTATATGGGTACGTTATTGGAGAGTGTAATGTTTGTCACTACTGTTCTATATTGAACTGCATTACCCAAGAGTATTAGGGGGACCGGAAGTGGAAATAATAAAGGAAGAAAGGATGTCGAGCTGATAGTCGACACGCACTGCACGTTATGCCTGAGTTGTGTTTATTCCAGATACGTTGATCACGAAATGGTGAAATACGAATAACACATGGTGTCAGAGAAATAACGAAACTCACACAGATGAGAAGATTGACTCCGCCGGTGTTCCGATGCCCAGGATGGACTGGGATTCCCTCGATTTGCCTGACTCGTGGAGGAGATTCCGACAACACGCAGAACTGATGTTCAAAGGCCCACTCCACAAAAAATCGGAGGAGAAACATTTGCAGCTATCTCCTGTTATGGGTAGTAGAAAAAAGGCAGAGACATTTATAACACCTGGACGCTGACTGACAAGAACGCAAAGGTTTTAGGCACGTACTACGAAAGATTCAAAGCATATGTGATGCCGAAAAAGAACCACATCTTCGCACGGTACAAATTCCACGAGAAAGTACAAGCGGAAGGTGAGAGCTTTGACAATTTCGTCACAGAACTAAAATTATTAGTTAAAGACTGCGGATACGCCAATACAGACGAGATGGTAAGAGACAGGATAGTCTTCGCCATAAACTCCGCAAAAGTGAAGGAGAAGTTGTTAAACTATGGACCAGATTTAACCCCTTGAGAGAGCCATAGACATTGCACGATCTCACGAAATAGCGCAGGGACAGCTGAAATCTATGGGCCGGGCAGCACAGCACAACTCACACGCAACAGGTTGCGCATGCCGTGTTTCAAACGAAGCAATAAACAGAAACATGTAAAAACTACCACCAGAGCCGAACGAGACCGCATAAGATCTACAACATGCGGACGATGCGCGCAGGTGCATAGAGACAAGGAAAATGCCCAGCCTTGGGTAGACAGTGCAAGAAGTGCGGGAAACCAAACCATTTCGCAAAGGCTTGCAAATCGCAACAAACGTAGAAAACAGAAAAAAACGTACATGCCGTGAATAACGACACCGAACAAGCTTACGAATCACCTCAGGAATTCTTGATCGACACGATAACAAAAGAGCACAGCAACGTGATAAACGAACAGGTTTTTGCCGAAATTGAAGTAGGTTTCAGAGCTACAGAAGATGAAAATTTAAATTGGACACTGGGGCACAAGTAAATATAATACCAGAAAATAAAATAAGAGATGGTTATCGGTGTCAGCCAACTAAACCCAGCAACACGCAGATTGTCAGTATATGGCCGAGAACCCTTATCCGTGAGAGGAACATGCAGACTGCAATGCAAGCACAAAGGGACCAAAGCCATGCAAGAATTCTATGTCGTTGACACTCAAGCACCGCCTATCCTAGGACTAAGAGCATGTCTGGAAATGGATCTAATAAAACTGGTCCTCTCTGTACAAACCGATACCAGGCAAAGTGATGAGTTGCTTGTGCTGAGTGAGTTTGCTGACGTTTTTGAAGGGATCGGAGAATTCCCAGGCGAGTGCAAAATACACATAGACCCCAATGCAGTCCCAGTAGTATATCCCCCACGAAAAATTCCATTCACACTACGCAGTCGTTTAAAGGAGGAATTAGAGAGAATGGAGCGCCAGGGAATCATCGCAAAGGTAACCGAACCAACCGATTGGGTCAACGCTTTAGTTGTAGTGGAAAAACCCCGCACTGGGGCGCTTCACATATGTCTCGACCCGTGCGACCTAAACAAAGCGATCAAAAGGCCGCATTATCCATTGCCAACCCTGGACGACGTAATCTCCAGACTCACAGGCGCAAGATACTTTAGTGTACTGGACGCCAGATCAGGATACTGGGCCATTAAACTGACGGAAGAATCATCGAAGCTTACCACATTCAACACCGTGGTCGGACGGTACCGTTTCCTCTGTCTGCCCTTCGGGATAATCTCTGCACAGGATGAGTTCCAAAGGAAAATCGACGAGACGTACGAAGGACTGCCCGGAGTAGCGGCGGCGATTGTAGACGATATCCTAGTGTATGGTCGCACAAAAGACGAACACGACAAAAACCTGCGTGCAATGTTGGAAAGAACGAGGGCAAAGGGTGTCCGTTTGAATCCTGAAAAAAGCACGATTTGCGTGCCGGAGGTCTGTTACTTTGGACACAGACTCACACATGACGGCATCAAACCAGACCGTGAGAAAATTAAATTATGTTTTATTAACAAGGTTCAGGAGGAGTGTGTCAGATAATTAGCCTAATCAACAACCGGTGGACCACAATCAAGTAATCAATACCACAGTATAAATACCGCTGACTTGCCTCTATCCATTGACGGTTTATCAGCATTCGGCTCGCACCTTTTGCCATCATATGGCAGACTCAGCTTCTCCATTTAGAAGCTGAGGTCTAAAAGGGGGATTTTTTCAATTCTCTGGCCAATCTGCTGGGCCCAGGATTGCTCCTTCTCCGCCAGACACTGCCGCAAGCTCCGTGCTTCATTGCAGCCGCTGCTCTGATCGACCAGCCACACGCTCCCCATGACGCCGAGGCTTTACCTCGCATCTACCAGCGTCACGTCCAATTTTCCCCAGCATCCTTTCATCTTTCACCTGTGCTTACAGTTCCTCCAACGGGACGTTGACCGCATCTAATCCTGAGGCAAACAGCGATTAATTCCCACGCTCCGTCCTTGCGAAGGTTTAACAAAGCGGATCCGTACGATATAAGTTATTAGTCTCCCAGCAATCCGCCAAACCTCCACAAATCCACAACAACAGGGTGGCCAATATATCGAGCAAAACTCACAAGGCCCCCGAACTCGCCTCACTCAACAACTCCATTGCCCCGCGGCGCACAAAACCCGGCTCTCCTTAAGCGCTGACTCACAGCGGCAGGCTTCCAACTAGCCTGGGCCATGCCGCCGATCTCACCACAGCAAAGCCTCACTGGCTTCCCGCTTCGACTCAACCTTTTACCGTGGCTCATCCGGCCGCAGCGTCATCATGCAGCCGGGCCTCAAGCTCTTGCGCTAGTGGCACAGGCTGTGATGCAATACAGTTTTAGGTAAGTCGCTAATAGGTGTCGTCGGTTGCTGAAAGTTGTTAAACGACGTCGTGACACAAGGATCTTTATTTGTTTTCATTTATTTTATTTTTTTTGCCACGTCGCAAACGGCGTAGAATACAAATAAATTTTTAAGATTTTCTTAATTTCATGAGTATTTTTTCCCGTATTTTAAATTACACTTCACTCAGATAAACGGATAAAAAAGATTGATTTGTGAGAAAATGATTCAACTATGTACCTAAATGACTATTGATTATAGGCACATAAGGTTTACACACAGAAGAAACAATCAACAAGTGCAACCTAATTCACATGTGACATGAGTATTACTAGGCACCTCTCACCAAGTCTAGCCAACGTGTGCATCGGCTAGTTTTTTCATACTTTCTTCTTCTTCGCGTGATTAAGAGGAAATGCATGTCTTTTTAAACCTAATAACCTAATAACCTTAAAGTTGAAAAAAAAAAAAAAAAAAAAACAAAAAAAAAAAAACCGCTGCAGTTCTCGCTCCTTCAGGAGCTTTTCCCCACTGCCGCTGCAGTATCTGCTCCCGCAGGAGTGTCTGCTCCCGCAGGAGCCTCTTGGTATTTCTCTACTACCGCAGCAGTGTCAGCTCTCGCAGGAGCCTCTATCTATATTTCACAGAAGCCAAGGAAGAGAGTACAAGGAAGAGAGAAAAAAAATAAAAATTTAAAACCATTTTGCTTTAGGAAAACCAGGTTGATAGGTTAGTTTAAGAAATTGCTAAATCTAAACAACAATTGGCTAAAGTGGGTACACTGCAGGCTACCCGGGCTTTTTTTCCAGCATTTCCCATTTAAAACGTCACAAACCACCCTTTCCCGTGGCCTGCAGCTGAAACAAGCGTGGGCCCCTGCTCCTCTCAGCTCTCTACTTCATTTTTAAAATCACAATATTCTCTTTTTATAGCAACTCACTGCCCGTTCCACCAAATGCTGTTGCCTCGGAGTCACTTCCAATGGTTCACAACATCCGGGCCCAAATCCTGGCAAGGGTGCGGAATTAGATCCTTCATTTAAGGTCATCACTAACAATTAATTGGGTAACAGAGTTTTTCTGTGGATGATTCTGTTGATTAGTCGGGATAATTACAATTTATTTTCGTGTGTGTGTGTGTGTGTGTGTGTGTGTGTGTGGGAAAAAAAATATTAAAAAATTAACTAAACAACAGCCTTCTAAATTACCTAAAATACAAATATAACACTAATGAGGCTGTGGTGACTGGTTTAAATGAAGTATGAAAAGCATTGAACAAACTTATCATAATATCTATTGATCAAAACTTAACATAATGCATTATATCAAAAGCCTTCAAGGGCACCAACGTCCCAACACTTGTTTCTACATCTCACTACCCAGCAAACAATTTGGACGTCTATTGACCGTTGAGAGATGTCCATCCAACACGTCCCGTCATGGTTGAAAAATAGTTCCAAAATGACAGTTGAACCGACGTCTTTGATGTCTTCTGGACGTGAATTGCACGTCTTTTCTGCACGTCCCTGGACGTCTAAATGTGTCATCTTCTGGACGCCTAAATGTGTCGTCTTCTGGATGTTTAAATGCGTTACTGAATAGTTTAAGTGTATGTATATATAAGCCTGCATATAAATGCATTTTTAGGGAATGTTCTGTGTTACATATTATTTCACCGATTTATGCCGTCCTAACCGCGACTATTTTTGGCGGGGACATGATGTCACCGTCGGACCAATGTTTGCTGGGTGCGCAGTCTAATCCTCGTTTGGCTAAACATTTTATTGAAATGTACACAATCTTTAATATTGGACTATTCTTTATGACAGAAATGCTACAGCAATCATAAATCCTCGAACATGGACATCAAAACGTTGCCATTTTTCATTACCTTCAGCCATTCCAATGAAATAATCTGTTCAGCTTTCCCCATAGGCGGCACGAATTAAAGAAGGGTTCATGATCAGCCCTTTCGAAAGGCCCGCCTTCTCAGTTTTTTTTCCATTAGCCCATTGAAGTGGCTACTCTGAAAATTCTGCGACAAGAAAAACTCCCAAATCGATCTGCCAGCTCCATATAATTCGCCGCTTCCAAGCATAATCATCTCGATTGCTCTTAATGAATCCCCTCTCTCAACCGTAGACCAATGATCTTGCAACCAATTTATTAAAAAAATAAATAAATAAATAAATTGGTCTTAGCACTTGGCTGGCAAAAGTAGACATCACCTCAGCTTTCAAGCTATGTCCATGCATGCAGATCCATGACACTTATTTGGGGTACACTGACACAGGAAATTCAATTTTTCCGTACGCTTAACTTTTGAAGGCAAGCCGCACCAAGATTTTCTGACTCGTTAGCGGAAGCATCTTTTTGGGTTCGTTAAATAATTACGCAAAGTAATCCTCATAGCATCCCCCTTTTAGACAACTCAAATCGCTCTGAGTATTGAACTCCTGGTCAGGTGCTGCAAGAGTGTTTCCCGGCGGAACAATGTTTCTCTTTCAAATACCAGCAAGGCTCACCCATCTGATGCAGAGAGTAATGAATTCCCGGTCAGATGCCTCAAGAGCCTCCTGGTCGAGCAAACCTTGCCTTTTTCCATTCAACTACCGGCGAGGTTTTACTTGTTTGATGCCGCAAGTATTAAACTTCCGTCAGATGCTGCAATAGCTTTCCAGGTCGAGTGAATGTTTTCTTTCAACTAACTAACTTTCAACTTTTCTATTTTGCGGCCAGCTAGGCTTACCCGTTCGATGTATGGAGTTGGAGCTCCCATCGGATGTAGGTGAGAGCCGCCCGGCTACTCTACATTGCTGTTCCGTCTTACGCCCGGAGAGGTTTACCCATTCGATGCCCGGAGTTGGAGCTCCCATCGGATGATGGTGAGAGCCTCCAGGTTAGACAACCTTACCTTTTCCATCTTTCGGCCAGCGAGGCTTACCCGTTTGATCCATGGAGTTGGAGCTCACATCAGATGTAGGTGAGAGCCTCCCGGCTAGACACTATTTTCCATCCTTCAGCCAGAGAGGCTTACCCGTTCGATGCATGTGCTCCCTTCGAATGCTGGCAAGAGCTTCTGGCCGGCCAGACAACCATTACCTTTCCACGTTTTCTGGACGCTAAACCGATCTACCAATATGCAAGCCGTCCGATGCCGCGAGTATTAAGCCCCCACTGGACACCGGCGAGAGCCTCACGGCCTCACAAACCACCTTTTCCTTCCTATGGTCATTGAGGCTTACCCGTCTTATGCCGTGAGTGGCAAACTCCCATAAGACATCGACGAGAGTCTCACGGCCACACAAACTTACCTTTTCCACTCTACGGACTACGAGGCTTACCCAGCCGATACAGGGAGCAGGAAGTCCCTGTTGGATGCTGACGAGAGCCTCCTGGCCACCTAATTTGACCTTTTCCGTCTTACATCCGGAGAGGCTTACCCGTTCGATGCGTGTGCTCCCTTCGGACGCCGGCGAGAGCCTCCCGGTTAGACATCCTTACCTTTCGATTCTGACGGTTGGCGAGAGGACTTACCCGTTCGATGTGTGTGCTCCCTTCGGACGTCGGTAAGAGTCTCCTGGCCACGCAAACCTACCTTTCCATTTGACTGTAGGCGAGGCTTAAACCGTCCGACGCTATGAGCCTCGACCTCCCGCCAAAACCCTGCCTAAAACCCTCTTGGTTATCCTCACATCTTTTAACCGCGCCTGGCGAGGCTTACCCATTCGATGTTCTGAGTATGATACCCCATCGGATGCCGCGAGAGCCCTCCCAGTCGCGGTTTTCCTTTTCAATCTCCCCGTCCAGCGAGGCTTACCCGTCTGATGCGTGCGCTCCCTTCAGACGTCTGGCGAGAGTTCTCCTGGTCGGGTTTCTATACTTGCCGCCCGCAAGCAAGTCTCATCCATCTGATGCCGTGAGTCTTGAGCTCCCATCGGATGTCACAAGAGTCTTCCTTGTCGGTCAGCCCAAAGCTTTTTATCTGCCAAACTGAGAGGACTTAATCTCCAGTCGGAGGCTTCATGGGCCCTCTCGGTCAGCTATTTGCCCTTCGCCACCACTGAATAGCAGGGGCTTGTCAGCCTGTAGGGCCCTACGCTGACACTGTGACCTATTCCAGTCGAGGCAACCATCGGGTCCTCCCGGTCGGGCTATACAATCACGCTGCTCCTCCTCATCAGCCGGTAGGGCTCACCCGTTCCAACGCAGTGAGCTCCAGTTGATCATCGGCTCGAACCCTGCCGACCGGGTGCCCCAAACCTCGCAGTCCGGTACCAGCAGCTGGTAGGGCCTACCCTTCCAACGCTTAAGTCACTCCCACCGGAATACGTAGGCTCTTCAGGCCTGCCAACCAGCTGAGCCCTTCTCAGGAAAATAAAAACTAGCCCTCGCCAGTACTTACAATTATATTTTTGGGGGGCGTTCTTAATCTGGCGGCTGTCCTTTGTCCAATTGCTTTTTGGGGGGGTACTCTAGGTTCGGGCCATTCCCGAGCTCAGAGCCCTTCCCCGGACAGCATGCCAAATACGCATTTCATACCTCAGCTAATAATATGTAAGCGTGAACTAGTGAAATGATGTTTTATTAACAAGGTTCGGGAGAAAGCGCGTCAGATAATTAGCCTAATCAACACCGGTAGACCACAATCAAGTAATCAATACCACAGTATAAATACAGCTGACTTACCTCTATCCATTGATGGTTTATCAGCATCCCTCCTCCACCCCAACTCCTCACTTCAAGTTCACTTTATAACTAGACGGGGAAGGGGGGGGGGTACTCTAGGTTCCGGCCATTCCCGAGCTCGGAGCCCTTCCCCGGACAGCACGCCAAATACGCATTTCATACCTCAGCTAATAATATGTAAGCGTGAACTAGTGAAAGCCATAAAGGAAATGGAACCCCCGAAAAAAAACAAATCCGAACGGGAAACCATACTGGGTATGATAAATTATCTGTCCAGATTCGCCCCGAGACTAGCAGAGATAAACGCACCGCTGTGACAGATGCTGAAGCAGGGCAATGAATTCACATCGGACAAGACGCATAACGTTGCTTTCCAACAAATCAAAGACTAGATCACGAGGGAGCCAGGACCTGTATTAGCATACTACAACCCAAACGAAGAACTGCGGCTGCAGGTCGACGCTTCCAAAAATGGTTTGGGCGCGGTACTTCTCCAACAGGAAAAACCAATCGCTTACGCCTCAAAATCGCTCACAGAGACGGAACAGAATTACGCACAAATCGAAAAAGAACTGTATGCCGTTCTGTTTGGGTGCAAGCGATTTCACCAGTATGTATATGGGAGGGCATTCATTGTGGAATCGGACCACAAACCATTAGAGTCCATATTAAAGAAACCGCTTTCTGCCGCCCCTCCACGCCTACAGCGCATGTGTCTACAGCTGCAGAAATATGACTTCACGTTGCTCCACAAACCAGGTAAAGAAATACCCGCATGTGTCTACAGCTGCAGAAATATGACTTCACGTTGCTCCACAAACCAGGTAAAGAAATACCCGTCCACACCGTAATCAGCAACTTACCTGTATCAGACGAAAAACTCGCAGAGATCCGTGAGGCGACGAAGCAAGACCCCCAGCTCACGGCCTTAAAGCGTATAATTCACACAGGATGGCCGGAGACGCGAAGGAGCTGTCCACCGCTGGTGCTGGAATTTTGGAATCACAGAGACGAGATCTCTTTTGTCGACGGCATTGTACTAAAAGGGGAAAAAAGATCATTGTACCGCAAAGCCTAAGAAACAACATGCTGCAAAAGATACACACAGGGCATATGGGTGTGGAAAAAAGTAAACAACGAGCGAGAGACGTCCTGTTCTGGCCGGGCATGGGCAAGCAAATAGAAGAAACTGTGCAGAATTGCTATATTTGCCTAACACATCGTAATTCGAATCAGCGAGAGCCAATGATCGCGCACGTCATACCCCGATTCCCAAATGTCCATGGCAAGTGGTCGCAACTGACCTTTTCACGTGGCAAAGCGAAAACTACATCATAGCCGTTGACTACTACAGTTTTTTTTTCGAGCTGGAAAAACTACACTCAACCTCCATGGCTGCGGTGATCCAAAAGCTCAAAGGAATGTTTGCGTGCCATGGAGTGCCTGAGAAGATCGTGTCAGATAACGGTCCGCAATACAGGTCTCTCAGGAGTTCAGCGCTTTTGCGAAACAGTGGGACTTTGTGCACACAACAACAGTCCAAACCGCAAAGCGTATACTCACAAAAGCGCGTGAAGAAGGAAAAGATCCATACCTGAGCATTCTGGAGCATAGAAATGCACCTGTTGATGGTTTTTAAATCACCAGCACAGCTTCTCATGAGCAGACGGCTTCGCTCAATCCTTCCCATCACTGGCAAAAACTTCTGCAACCACAAACATGCAAACCTTCGGCAGTACAACATAAAAGAGAACAATGCCAAATTAAGCAGAAGTCATATTACGACAGATCCGCGAAATCACTCATTACACTGGAGCATGGAGCCCGCATATAAACTATGCCCAGCAAAATAACGGACAGTGGAAGCCTGCTGTAGTGTCGAGCGCATTGGAGGACGGACGCTCGTACATCATCCGAAACACCGACGGGTCAGGAATATCGCCGTAACTGCAAGCACCTGATGGACGTTAAGGGACAAAGTGTGGCAGTTTCAGCCCAGCTCGTTTCTAATGATAACTCCAGTTCCCAGGAAGATACAGCAAGCAACCACACTATAGAAAACTATAGAAAAAGGCAATCACACCTACACCCACTGATCATTGCGTGATTACCAGGTCAGGTCGCTTAGTTAAAGCAGAGGCAAATACTCGATTTATAAATGTCTTGAGCTAAGAACACTTAAGTGCATGCTTGCAATGGTAATTTAATGTTTTCATTTCAAATGTGGAAAATGATGTTGTAATGTTTTATTCTGCAGGCATTCTGCTACTGCTATTCATTTGAAGAACATTATATGATAGTTATATTCGATGTTCAGCTAGAGTTCGCCAGTTCACCTGGTACAGTTATCTCATTTAAATGGGGAATATAAATATTTCCTTAAGTCATGAATATATCCTAACTGAAGTTCATGTGACATGACATTCTGTTATTTCATGTTGAATTGTGTTTAAAAAAAAAAGGGAGATGTAATGTTTGTCACTATTGTTGTATATTGAACTGCATTACCAAAGAGTATTAGGGGGACAGGAAGTGGAAATAATAAAGGAAAAAAGGATGTTGAGCTGATAGTCGACACGCACTTCACGTTATGCCTGAGTTGTGTTTATTCAGATACGTTGATCACGAAAATGGTGAAATACGAATAACACAGAGAGGGGACCATGCATGGTTTTTGTTTTTCACTATAATATAAGAGAGCTTTTTATAAATGTGTGAATGTTTTGGTTTTTTTGTAAAAAAAATGTGAGTGTTGTGAGAGAGAGCTATGCCACAAGGCTCTAGACTCATTCTTCCCACTGGTCGCTCTTTTGCGACTTTCTCAGTTGGTCTCACTAGCACATCATTTGCAGTTTTTTTTTTTTTTGCTACAACATGGTATTAATCAATGCAGGCTGATGATGAACTTTTATCATAGTTTATAGTTATAACGAGTGTTCAACATTCAACGCGTTCTTTTTCATCAGTATTATTTTTGATTTAAATTTAGTGAATGGGAATTCCTCTTTTGCTGTGTTATAAGCCGGACTTTGGACACATTCACTTTGAATTCACGATCTTGGTGTCACGTTATATAAGAAAAGATAATTGTCTGTTTTGTTTATATACACTTTTCACTTTTTAACACTAAAACAATAGATTGATTGATTGTTATAGCCTACTTATAAAGCACAACAACAATAAAACAGTGGGCTATAATGACAAACTAGATAATGTTTATTAACAAAAATGAATAAGATAAGGCATGACTCCCACCGAATAATAAATTATAGAATGATTAGCGAACAGTGAGGAATCAAGTAAATAAATTAATAAAAAAAGAAAATAAAGAAAGCCTCCATGGGTGTAAGGTGAGGTAAACAGCAAAGATAACAAGCTTTTTGAAAACAAAATGAAAACTGAAACTAAACTGGCTGTCGGTGACAGGACTCGCATGTGTGACAAAAACTGTGAAAAATGCGACCATTTTCGCAGTCTATATGCGGATGTTTGCAGCGTGCAGCTTTCACTGGTCCAAAAAGCACAATGAATAACAAAATTTATTCAAATTCTGAATGAATTGGCCGAGAAAGCGTGCTCTGCGCTCCCTATAATAATTATAAAGCTGTCATTCATTTCAGTTTATTGTGATCTCACAAAAATCCATTATAATCAACGAGGCTCGACCATAGGAGGGGTTTAGAGAGACTGAATCTTAGAACTGCTTCAAAACAAATCGTTTGAGAATCGTTGGAAAATGAGGTGATATTAAATATATATATTGAGAAAAGGAAAGGGTTGTTTGACCTTGCATGCATGTAAACCTATTGTAGAAGACTCCCAAAACAATACTAGGAACCTTAGAAATGGCATAATAGGGTCACTTTAAGATCATAAAAATATTGAAGCTAAAAGTTTTCATAAAGCAGTTATTGGAGCGACGCCAGTAGCGTGAAAGGGGGTATCAAAGCTAAAAGTTTTCATAAAGCATTTTACGATTTTTAATGAAATACAAATTTTGAATAATGAAAATTTGTTTGTGTCTGCTATTCATTCAGTGTTTGAACCATTAAAGAAGAAGAAACCGGCATTTTCCGTATTTCATTTCTGGGTTAAAAAAACGAAAAACGAATGGACGCAAGAGTACACAGGACCATTCAGATTACAGTTAGATTTTGAAAAAGTGGGAATACTATTTGGATTACAATTGTTTCATTTAAAATTAAATGAGTATTTTGACATAACGCTATATATTTACCCACTGCATAGTTCCTAATTCCCTTCCACTATGTCACATTCAATGTTATGTCAGAAAGAGACTGATGAATGGGGTCTCGCCCAAGAGCCTAATCACCTTCGAGTGGTAACAAAATGAGCCAATGGTACACAGTGTATCTTGGTCTGCGGGATTTGCATCATGAGCTCCACCCCGCTGTGTGGGTATATAAGAAGCAGCGCAAGCAACTCACATTCAAGTAATCGCTTCGGAGCCATTCACATCTAGTCTGCTGGTTTTTCCTGGAGTGCTTTCAAAGTGAGACAGCTGGTGTTTGGTGTGATGGCGCGGGGTTCAGCGGTTTGTCGAAGAGGGAGTTTTCTGCCTTCTTCTCTCCAGCCCCAGTGTTCCCCTGAGTGCTTCAGCACCTCTGAAAGAACTTTTTCTAAAAAGAGTATACAGGTTGTGTTTGCGTCTTTTTAAAGATGTCATTCCGCCCTGTGTTTCTGTGTGGTGTGGTCGATATATGGCTCCTCGTGATGGCCACGATCGCTGTGTCACGGCGTGTCTGGGCTTTCAGCACGCAGAGAGACTGCATTCGTGGATGACTCATGTTCTCATTGCGGGGACATGACCCATTTCTGCATTAAGATTGAGACTCGATTACCTTAAGAGTTTTAGACACCCCCCAATCTAGTTTCTCTTCTCGTAAGAGGGCTACTTGCGATGCAATGCTCAGAGCATCTCCGCCTGGCGTGGTGGTCCCAAGCCTCCATCTAAGGCCTGTAAGTTCTCATCCATGCTTATGGCCAAGGCTTACAGAGCTGCAGGTCAGGCCGCTTCCACTTTGCATGCCACATGGCCACCCTTCAGGTCTACCAGGCCAAGGTGCTCAAGGAGCTGCACAAGGGCAGTGCTGACTCAGAGGGCTTGCAGGAGACGTGCACTACTACCGACCATGCCCTCCAGGCGGCGAAGGTCACTGCATGCTCCCTGGGTCAGGTGATGTCCACTTTGGTGGTCCAGGAGAACCACCTATGGGTGAACCTGGCAGACATGAGGGAGTCTGATCGGACTCAGCTCCTCACCTCCAGTGATATTATGTAAAAAAATAGTGATATTATGTGAAACCAGCCTAAGAGTGCTAAGGATTTTCAGTATGTAATGGTGAAGAGATTGTTACAGCAGCTTAAAGGATCCAGATAGGAACAGTGCATTTACAGTATTGCTGTTTCTTTAAACCTTTAACACATGAATGTTCCAGTAGCCCCTCACTGCGGAACACAAGATCCAGGGGGCATGGTTGGACTTGTGTTCTGCAGTGAGGACCATCTCGAATGTTTCGCCAATCATTATATTCAGGTCTTTAGTGAACTGGACCTATATATCCAACACGGATGGATCTCTAACTGCTACAATAGCATAAAACTCTCCTGATATTTAAAAAAAAAATTACAAAAGAGTAAAATAAAACATATTTCGTTACCTTTTGAAACTTGTAAAGGTTCAGTTTGAGCAGGTGGTTTTACCATCACGGTCATCATCAGACCCACATTTCTCCAATATTCAACATATGGCTAATATTCACGATTTCAACCATATTCTCAAAATTGTTTTCAATGTCATTAAAATCAATATTTTGATCATTGGCAGCTTCTTCGCCACATCCACTATCAAATGCTAGTGACAATTATATTTGATTGTGTACAGTAATTGCTCTTTCAGTAAAGCCATTTAAGCTATTTCAGGTTTTGCTGATGATATTCTTTTGTTTTTATACTTGTGGTAATTATCTGTGAAACATCATGTCATCGTGTATCAAAAATTTACCCTATTATACTATTGCTAGGGACCGGTACGGTAACAACAGGCCAAGATGAGAACCTGCATTTGACAAAGAAGGATAAAACACATGTAGAATGGCTGTCATCATTTATTTTGTTTTTAAAATAAATTGCTAAAAGTTCAGTTGGGTTTTTTTAAATTAGAACATTTACTTATGCACTTTTGTATGTTTTATATATGCAATTCTCATACCCAGCAATACGATGTTCGCTGATACCTCAAAATATTCTACAATACGATTTTAATACAGTTTGATCCAGGAGTATATTGATTGATTTATCGATATTATGATATTTAAAACAATCTAAATTTTTATTAACTCACAAATGCAACCAAAATATATAACATGAACATTTTATCTGAAATTTTCACATTCTGTACCTCAAACCGGGAATTCACAACAAAAAAAGGCCTACACTTTTTTTTTTTTTTTTTTAATAATAAAGAAAAAATAAATAATTGGAAAAAAAAAATCATTTTCACACATAAGATCAGTAATCTTATGATATGACAAAAGTTAAGAAAGTCATCTGTGCTAAAATGTGCAGTGTGTAAAAAACATATAAATCCTCATTAAGAAAAAAAAAGGATTACTCCAGTTGTACAAAAAAAAATACATTAATGTAGAAAATATATATATACAAAAATCACAAAAACAAAGCTGTTAAAATTTTTTTTAAGACATTTTTTGGGCTTGCTACTATGGGCTCAGTGAAAAGAATATTATTTTCTAAAGCAGAAAATATATACAATAGATAAAAGACACAAATCTAATAAACAGTGCTTTTCATGTTTTCAGGTAGGTCTAAAAGAAATTTCAGATACAGAATTTAATAATTATACACTCTTAAGAAAAAACTGGTAAACAGTACCAGAAAAGGGTTCTTCAGCTTGTAACAATAGCAGAAACCCTTTTAAGTGCTAAATAGAACCCTTTTTATAGGGTTCCATAAAGAACCATGCTTTGAAAATGCTATATAGGACCTTAATGGTGTTATAAATAACATTTTTTAATGATAGTTTTATTTTTATTAATATTAGTATATTAACATATTTATATCATTATTAATATTATCTGTATATATATTTTATAAATATTGTTTTTTTTTTACTCCCCTATCTGCCTGGTATTACAATATCCTGCAGTGTCTGTTAGGGTTTTACATAAAAACAACAACAAAAACGTGTCAATTTGGTACATTTATTTTTTTAATGACATGTGAATTTGGTACCAAAAATGACAGTGCTCTAACAACAGTTATTAGCAAAATACATTAATAAATTACAATTGACATTGAACATAAATAAATACTTAAAAAAGTAAAACAAATAGAAACTGGAAATAGTGAAATGAAGACCAAACTCCAGTGAAATATTGTATTTTCAAATTCCTCTATGACGCTGTAAGTCCATCATTGTGTGTATTTTGGGGGTGATTGAGTGGGCATTTCTCTCTGCAGATGACGAGGTTGTAGGATGTGACAGCATCTGAAATACACAACTGAGTTCAGAGTTACAATGTGTCTCCTTCCATGTATTTTTGTAAAAACACAGCACTAAAAAAAGGACCATAAATTAAAAATTTTTGTGTTACTTACTTATTGGTGAAGAGGAGAGAAGTGTTCCTTAACTGACACAGGGCTGGTCACACTTACAATACTCTCTTAAACTGAAAAGAGAACAAGACATGATTTGTAGGAAACCAATTACAATTTGAAAATTAAAATGTATAGATATTTCAAGAAAGAAATCATTTAACTGCTGAGAGTGTGTTGACAGTCTGTGTAGTTGGATAGCTGAACTCCAGAAAATCAGTAGGCCTAATGAGCCATCTTTTTTTAGAGTGAGCCTCTGTTAGTAATAAATAAGTAATTATAAAAAAAAAAGTAAAAGCCTAAACATAATTATTAGTAGCTTTAAATAGAAATGTTTAAGTTAAGTTTACTTGGGAATTGCCAGTACATTTATTGACTCTTTGCTTGTAAATTTTACTTAAATAGTGCTCATGACTGTGTGTAGTGTGATTTTATGTTAAATTAATTTAATTTAATACGCTGAAAATAATAAATTAAAAAAAAATAAGTTTGATTTAATTTTTTTTTCTTTTTTTTGGTTTGTTTGGGCATATATTTTTTGTATAACTTAAGTATTGAATTAAATGAAATCTGTAAGTAAGGAAATAGACAGATTGTTATCCTTTTTAAGATAATATGTCCACTCAATATAATTATTTCCCAAATGAACATAGAGACCTCAATACTTGGTACACCACACACAATGAAGAGTGGTAACAATCAGTGAATAGTGTTTGAGTATGAATGGGTCATTTTGAGTATAAAAATGAACTCCAGATGTCACAAAACAGTAAGTTACTAAACCTAACCATCAAAAGCAACCATAAAACAGTGTAAATAGAACCCGAAAACAGTGAAAAAATTTAACGTTTTCAATTATTCAATTGATATTTACTTTAAAAACCCTTGTAAACATAACAAACAGTTCCAAGTAAAAATATACTTATGAGATCCAACTTTAATTTCTACAAAACTTAAATTGAGTACTAACATAGAATTAACTTTTTTTTTAATTTTTGCCGGAACTAAATTATTCAGTGTAGAAATTACATGTGTTTTTATGTAGTATTTACTTCACCACAAAATAATTTTTATCAATGTACTTGGTTGTATTAAGGCACCTGCATACTGCTTTGAGGAGGAGGGGGTGAAGGGTGTTTTGTCATGTTCATTAAGTTGCACAAGCATGTCCATGAGACTTTGCCTCTACACCCAAAGCTTAATTTTGGGTGCTTTCACACCTGCCTCATTTGTTGAATCATTCCAGAGTTCGTTTCCCCCTTTGGTGCGGTTCGTTTGGGCAGGGTGTGAAAGCAGCAATCGCACTCGGCGTGCGCACCAAAGGCGGACCAAACAAGCGTACTGAGACCTGCTTGAAGAGGTGGGTCTCGGTACGCTTTCAAACGAACTCTGGAGCGGTTTTGTTTGTGGTGCGAATGTGATCCGACCTCGAACAGACCCAACTGCAAAAAAGTACTGATATTTTTGGACTAAACCAGCTGCCGTAGTCAGCTGCACTGTGCATTATGGGATGAGGAAGTGTTTGTTGACAGTTTGCACTTTAGCATGGCAGCTCGTGGATTAATGCACGCCTCCGCTTGAAGTTACGAGCGATGCCCGCTCGCCGTTTGCAGTGCATTAGAACGTTGTTTTCAAGCCGCATCTGCGCTTCAATTATAGAAATGTATTGTTTGCATATTGTGGTGTACACAAACAATGTAATAAGTTATGGCCAGGGACAAAACCAGCCCGCGCAGTCGTCTCTCCATAGTTGTGTTGTCTCCGTGTTGTTTGCTGGCTTTTCCTCTTATGTGTAAATTTTTCCCGCACGTAAATTCTGACCAATCGAAAAGCAGTTTAGGAAATACGTCATGGCCAATGAGTGATGTGGATGTTGTCATGTGACTGCATTTTTGGTTCGTTTCAACTGATTCGGGACCAAAGCAATCAGTGTGGTGTGAAAAGGAACCAAAAAAGGCTGAAAAATGCTACAATGTATAATTGTTTGCCCTTGGTTCGGACCAAATGAACCGAACTAGAGATGTGAAAGCACCCTAAGTGTTCATTCTTTTGAACCAAATCAGTGCTATTTGCTACTTGGAGATCTTTACTTAAATGGTTAAACTCACTCACATGGTGGGAGGCCACAAAATAGCTGACCTTTTTTACTCAAGTTTTACACATATGAACTTATTTTATTTGAGCTTGTGGAGGAGAAAAGATGCATGTATTATGTAAATTATTATGTAACCGTTGCTGCAGAAAGGTCACTAGCAACTTCACTGAGAGATATGCTATTGTGAATGCAGTAAACTAAACTAACTGCTGGTAGCTGCAACTGCGCTGTGATTTACTATCACCACAATAACTCTATACAAGCATGACAATGGAAAGCATTAGATGTAGGCTATTGATGAGCCTGATATAATAACATATAGCCTCCATCTTTGATTTATGTAAAGGAATAGACTCAAACAGGAATCTTGCTGTTGAGACAGGAAATTAATAGCAGTAGCCTACAATAATATTTAGTACATAGTTTATCTACAAATAAATAACCTACTGACAATTTTGTTTTGGTTTTGTTTTGGAAAAAACTACTACTGCTACAGAACCGATGGTAACATGAAAATAGCAAGAGGGAAATTACTTCAATCCCATTTATCACATGAATTTTAAGCAGTTAAACAATCTAAGTAATGAAGGTTGGTCGCGAGATAGCATCTGCATTGAGAATGAATGTCTTTCACAAATACAAATCAATGCCGCTAAAGTTGCATTTCACCTCAATCATGAACCGCAGAGCAGCTGCAGCTCGAGGCCAGACTTCAGCACAGGCTTCCTATAGTTTCTGAAATGTAAGGTTAATTAAATCTTTAATTACATGAATCATTTTTTGGTGGCATAACTGACTGGATAATGAATCTAGAATCTCAGCGTGTTTTGCTTGATACTGCCATTATAGGAGAGTAAATGTTGAAATTAGTTATTGTATGTGCTTTTCAATAAAAGGTAAATGCATTTTAGGCTTTAATGTTTAGAGTTTCTTTTTTGTGTTTGGATTTAAGCCACGGTCTTTGAGCATGCACAAATTCCTTCGGATGCTGAAATGATATGACCATGCTCTACAGCGTCGTTTTAAAAATAATTTACCACATAATAAATAATAAATGCATCTAAAATGTTAAAACATACAATATACTCTTTCCTGCAGCGCTGAAGTTTTAAAATATATGTTCTTTTAATTCAAATATGAGGTCATGCTGTGACATAACGATCACGGTTTCACTTGATATTAAAAATAATAATAATAATACATAAATAAAATAACCAGGTTTAAATAACCAGTATCACGTGATATGAATCTTCAGGTCAGAGATAGTAAAACTACAACATTCATAACCGTTTCTGCTCAAAAGCCTTGGGACGTGGACGGCACATCTCCACGTCATCACGCTGCAGTGCGTAGGGAGCCTACCAAATTACATTTTCACTTTTCATGGTGACACAATGCTCAACTACGCTGAATGCCAGCCGCCGTAAAACCAGATTATAAAACGACACATTTGGCTTCGGGTTTAATGAAGTGGAACAACATTGCACTATTATGTATCAAAATATGCTTTATTTTCTAGAAAACCTGGTGAAAATGAAGCTTCTCTTTGTTTCGGGTCGGCCTTATTATTCTGGTGTATCCTCGACCATGGTAAGATATTCAGGCTTATCTCTCTCTTCCAGTGTTCTGACGATTTGTGCTATCCGGAAATTTGCGGTTAAAACCGTGTTTTCATTAAAAACAGTAGACTACCAAAACATGCGTAGGATGCTCGTGTGCACAACAAAAGATGTGGTCTACATCAACGTCAGGGCTGAGTTTATCTGGCATAACAGACTGTGTCAATGACGAGGCCCATCATGCAGGGACAGCACCCTATTGGTCTTCTGTATTGACAGCGTTCTGTAAACACAGTGCCCCTTGACGGAGCGATGAAGTAGCCCTATATATATATAATTGGAATGCAAAGTAAACTGTATTTCAGTGATAGGTTTTTTTTTATGTTAACTTCTTATTCTTTGTATTGTCGTTAACCATAATGCTGCAAAATGCATCTACTGCAGGCAACGCAGTCACCGGCATGACAGGATGAGAAAAGCCACACACACAAACAAAACGCTTTCTCACTTGAAAATTAAAGGGGTTTTTAGTCTGAATAAAATGCTAGTAAGGGACTGTAAAATGAATAGATGTGATTATGATCATTTGATAAAATGTAAAATGAAGAGAGGCGCGCGCCATTGAGGTCATTTTAGTTTGTTGACTGTTTCCCTGCACGAAGACCACTGAACGCGGCTCTTTAAATGGTTTTGTGGTGCTCGTTGTTGTATTTTAAAAAACAATTGCAATGTTTTCAACTGACATTATGGTATTTAAAATAAAATTATGCCAAACATAACTGTGGCGCGCGTGGTGTGACTGCGCTGCAACATTAAGTGAACCTCTTCCATCGGCGCTGCTGCACCAAACAACACAATGTTGCTAACATTAATTGGATCCTGACTGGATTCTGTCCCTAGAAAAATGTCAGATTTTTTTTTTTTGCGTTCCGTTACGCTTATTTGTTTTTTAAAAATCCGGCATACAGTGCATCAGATCGTGGACAGTGCATGTGTAGGCCTATACGAGGACGAAGCAAGCGCTGATTGGAGGTTTTTTGCTCATGTCTCATTCGGCCACAAATCCAAATGTTTCCATATTCGCAATGCATTTGAAGTGGTAAAACTATTATTTATAATGTAAACTGACTTGTACTTTACACTATACGCATTCGCATAGTTAGACGGAAAAGAATCCTCTTCATATGAGCAAAACGTCGCTTTGGCATAACAGCAGAGTGAAGCCGGTATACAACGGTATATTTATTAAACTGACCAGTGTAACCTTTTAAATGTTTAGTTGACTATTTTATTTTGATAATGAACAGACTGCTGCGAATGTTAAATTTTGAATCGCTAGAATATACGTGTGCAGCAGGCTCCGGCTTAAGCGATCGAAAACAGCTGAGACATAAAAAAAAAAAAAAAAACCTTTTTCCGCAAAAGTGTTTCCTTTCATTTGTGCGCACACAATAAAAACAGAAGTTTTGTGCTCTTGTAAAATAAAGCAAACAAACAGAATGCGTTGTCATCCTTTTTCTTTTTTTCCCCGTGAACTTATGGAGCACCGCCACACTTCTGTTTTAAATCCGTTATCTTAATTAAGTCAGATATATTTCGCATATTAAAAAAAAAAAAAAAAAAAAAAAAAAAAAAAAAAAAATTATGAGAACAAAATTGTTATTTTTATGTTGGGCCTATTACTTAGGCTGCATAGGCTATACATTTTCCCTTAAAGCATCCCATTTTTGTCCCAGGGCTTGAGAACCTGTGCCTAGTACTGTAGTGGTCCATGCAGAAACTTGTGAACGATGCTTGATGTGGCGTCACCGTTTTAGCGGACATCATTGAACGCTCCTGTAATTGTCTGTGTCGGTCACACAGCGCCTATTAATCGCTGTTTTTGAAATAACAGCAATTATTTATTTACAAATTATAAGCTCTGGTTATGACAAGTGTGGTATAAAAATCTTTGTTTATTAGAGGAATACTAGGAAAATGTTAGATCGCGAGCATGCCTCTGGATGCTGTTCGGGCCCATAGCCTTTATTAACGCGGGCTTTGTTCTGGTTTGCCGGGTTGGTCACGAATTTCCACAAATTCACATCCACATTGTTTCTTTTCTAAATCTTCACAGTCTAACCCTCTAATTTCGCAGGTTTTATTTTATTATATTTCACTTTTAATAACTGGTTTTCGCATCTCTTACGGTTGTAAACATGTGAAGGGAAATTAAAGATTTAATGAATTAAGAATTCGTTCGATTTATTAATTTGTTCCCTTATATCACTTAAATCATGGGTTATTTAGGGAACAAAATTACATGAAACACTGAGACAGGTGGACAGTACTGCCACAAATTAATAAGTCACAGGAACGAATTAACAAGTTGTAGGAATGAATAACGTTACTATCTATCGCCTGTCACTGTGTCCCCGCAGCCATGCAAAGCGCACGATATGAAACAATTATCTGAAATGAAATGACCTTAGTTACTACATTTCTATTGCTTTTTATGTTGAAGAACTTTTATGTTGTTTCTATTTTAATGTACTTTAAGTTTAAATCACATTAGTTAAAAGCTTAATTTGTACATATGATGAAGAATGATGATGCTTTTATATACCGTCACCGTCACTCACAGCCGCGCTCGCACGTGTGTTCTGCGCATGAGCCGCAGCAGCCCAACATTAAATCGGTTAACCGACCATCGACAACCTTAATCGATTGTATCGCTTATCGACAATTAATCGATCATCGATTAATCGTTGACATCCCTAATATATATTATATATATATATATATATATATATATATATATAATGAAGATGAAATGACGTCAAAAAGATTCGCAGTGTTACGTAGGGTAATATTTGTGGAAGTGTACATAAGACTGTAACGCGTAAATTAAATTAGCATGCGCAAGAGAAGCTTTTGTAAAGGTGTAAATCGCGTTTCAAGCGTAAGAAAAAAATTAGTTTGCAGCATTTTACTGTTACTTTTAATGTGAAACTGCAGCTTCATGCTTAAGCAAAATAAATATGATATGCATGCTTCTGACTTCCATTTTTCTGTGCTTACACTTTTGGCACGTTTTTTTTTTTGCTTTTTCCGCCAAAAGATGGTCAAAAGCACTGCAAAGCCTGCAAAACGGATTGACAGCAGAGAACAAAATCACTGTTGCAAATTTCTAAATGACCTTTTGTGCATGTGGGGCAGAAAGTTCCCGAAATAATCCGATATGTACAGCTCCGTCTTTCTTTTCTCTGCACTTACAATTTTGGCACGATTCTCTCACTAACTGAGTTTTGCAAGGTTCCCCCCCCCCCGAAGGGCGAGGGAGGGGTCCACCATCTTCTTTGTAGCCAATGAAAATGAGCCTCTTGCTGACCATCTTCATTTACTCTTATCTGATTGGTTCAATAAAACACATCATATGCCAAGACATTAAAGGGTTAGTTCAGCCAAAAATGAAAATTTATGTCATTAATGACTCACCCTCATGTTCGTTCCAAAACCCGTAAGACCTCGTTCATCTTCGCGAAACACAGTTTTTAAGATATTTTAAGATTTAGTCCGAGAAGCTTTCTGATCCTCCATTGAGAATGTATGTACGGTATACTTCGTCCACGTCCAGAAAGGTAATAAAAACTCATCAAAGTAGTCCATGTGCATCAGAGGGTCCGTTAGAATTTATTGAAGCATCGAAAATATATTATTTTGCTCCAACAATAACAAAAATTATGACTTTTATTGAGCATTTTCTTCTCTTCCCGGGTCTGTTGTGAACGCGACTATCTGTGACTGTTGACGTACGACGCTGCTGACGTGTTTTTCTGGTGCGCCCAATAACAAAGAAAACGACGTCAGCAGCGTCGTCGTCGTCAGCGGCATCACTGCACTGTTGTGAACGCGCTCATAACAGACCGGAAGAGAAGAAAATGACGAATAAAAGTTGTAAAATTTTTGTTATTTTTGGAGCAAAATGTATTTTCGATGCTTCAATAAATTCTAACTGATTTTTGTTATTTTTGGAGCAAAATGTATTTTCGATGCTTCAA
This sequence comes from Cyprinus carpio, assembly GCF_018340385.1. NCBI lineage: Eukaryota > Metazoa > Chordata > Actinopteri > Cypriniformes > Cyprinidae > Cyprinus > Cyprinus carpio. The sequence goes on along the minus strand of NC_056593.1, from coordinate 3,511,844 downwards.
TAAATTCTAACTGAAGGACCCAGTACACCACCTACATACATTTTCAATGGAGGGACAGAAAGCTCTCAGACTAAATCTAAAATATCTTAACTGTGTTCTGAAGATGAACGGAGGTCTTACAGGTTTGGAACGACATGAGGGTGAGTCATTAATGACATAATTTCCATTTTGGGTGAACTAACCCTTTAATCTTCATTTAGTTCAAAATAGTTATTGCTGCAAGAATGGTACTTTGAACATACTTTGAAGTCCAGACACGGCCGTTCAATCCAACGGCCGTCGGCTGCCCTGCTGATTCATCATCAAAAAGAAAAAAAGTGTCAAATAAAGTAACGTTGACGAAAACCGAACCGAACAAAAGGGAGTGCTAATGCAATCTATTTTTGCTTATAAGAAACCGAAACTGTCATATATTGCCCCGCAGTGGCCAGTAGTATACGGCCCGCTGGGGTCCCACACTTTAAGACTCATTAGGATGCATCAGTTTTAAAATATTTGAAATGTAAGTCACCTAAAAAGATTGTTTTCAGTTTATGATGTCAATACTATCTCCAACCAGGAGAGGTTCAGCCACTCCCTGAATTTAATTTCAGTGTAATAGGACATCCACTCCAATGTAAACATTCCACTATAAATTAGCAAATAATAAATGAAAAACTGACCATGAAAACAGCATTTTTCCAGTCAAGATGGTAAAACAGATTATCTTTTTACCAAGTTCAAGGGGAGTACTTATATGTTTGGAAATCTGTTATTCGTCATCAAACAGCTACGCACAAACAACATGGGACGCCAGAGTTGCACTTGCCTCAAATATCAAAGGTAAAATGCATTGTCATCAAAAGCTTTTTGCCAAATGCATGGACAGAAATGTTTGCACTGAAAAACTATGTTCTTAGGGTTTCCATGGTTCCTTAAAGTCTTAAGTTAAATTGTTTAAATTTTAAGGGGGCCAAGTAAACTCTAAAATGATACATAAAGTCTTTAATTATAAGAGGTCTTAAACAGAAAAACAAGAATTGCAATATAAGATTAGTATGTAGATTAAACTACAAAAGGCTATGATTTCACTAAACTAAACTTGAGCACTGCACGTTTTCAAAGTCAGGCGCGCTGCTTTGTGCTGCCGTTACCGGGGAAACTGCTAGTTCTACCAGAAAGACTCAGGAGGTGAAGATAAACCCAAAAGTACTTATTTACAAAAACCAATACAAAGAACATAATTTGGCGAAGGCCCCATCTGTAGCTTGAATCAGACGTTGTAGATTCCAGCTAATCCTGCCGAAGATGAAGGCAGGGTGGAGCATACCCCCGCATGGACGGGGCCAACCTGGTGGTGGTGGGGAGGATGGATGGGGAAAACGTTGTGGCAGTATCTGCAAAACACAATGAAGGGTGAGTAGAGGGCTTTATATTATTCGTGTTGAGTGCCGATTGGCTAGATCTAAATGTAATATGTGACTTGGCATTAAGTCTTTCTAGGAGAACTTGCGCTGACGCTTTCCATTTCTACCAGAAAGACTCAGGGAGGTGAAGATAAAACTAAAAGTATTTATATACAAAACCAATACAAAAGAACAGAATTATTTTGGCATAGGCCCCATCTGTAAGCTTGAATCAGACGTTGTAGATTCCAGCTAATCCTGCTGAAGACGAAGGCAGGGCGGAGCATACCCCACGACCGAGAAAAGAAAGAAGATTAATACCCCACCAGACAAAAGTACTTCTTACAAGATCCTAGATCCTAGATCATAAAAAACAAAAAAAAAAAAAAAAAAAAAAGAAGAAAAAATAAGATTTAATTAGTTATAATTAAAGAGATTATAAAAGCATTTAAGAATGTATCAGATTATAGCTTAAGTATTAGCTTATAGAGTAGAGGAGATGGGCCACGATAGGCCAGACAGTGATAGACGCCACAACAGGCCAAGTATTGGTAGAGGCCAAGATAGGCCAGGTATTGATAGAGGCCAAGATAGGCCAGATAGTGATAGAGGCCAAGAAAGGCCGGATATTGATAGAGGCCACGATAGGCCGGGTAGAGCCACGATAGGCCAGACAGTGGACAGAGGGCCGGATAGGCCATACTGAGAGTAAGGCCACAGAAAAGGCCCCGGCGGGCCACAGAAGATGGGAAATGACCCCGACAGGCCACAGTGGGAACGGCCCCAACGGGCCACAGAAGATGGAAAAGGCCACTTTTTCCACTGTCGGGCTAGTGCAAGCCAGTGCTTTAAACAGGCCAGCCGGGGCGGGGCGTAATAGCCTCGGGCTTGTAGCACTGCGGGCAAAATAGCGCTGAGTTTCCACCGTCGGGTTAGAAGGTCCACTGCGCTTCACTAAAAACCCGCCCTTTACACACCTCTCAGGAACAACGTCACACAACCCCATCATTTCACCAACAAAGAGAAGTTATCAGAAAACTAATAAGAAATAAGTCACTGGAACAAGCGATCACAAAACGAACATGATAAAAAGCGGCGGCCGTTTTTTTTATTTTTTTTTTTTTTTTTTTTTTTTTTATCCAAATTTTTTTTTTTTTTTTTTTTTTTTTTTTTTTACATAGATCATAATGAATTAATTTATCAGGATTTAAAATTAGTCACAAAGAAATAAAGTGTTATGAACATAGCCTGCTTATTCAGACATGTCGGTTTCTGTTTATTTGTAGTCACATACATCATATTTTAGAAAGAATTTCTATATTTTATAAAAAGCTCCCGAACAAAAACCATTATTATATTTTAATGACATAGGCTAGCCAGAGCTAAACTCGAGACGAGACTTATGACAGATAAAATATGTTACTAAATAAATACACAATTGTGATAGAGAAAATAAGAAGCTGACGTGTGATTTCTTCAAGTGGTCGTATTTACCATGTTTACTATGGTGACGTTAATGGCTAGCGTGCATAGTCTTTTGCATCGCTTATAAATATTTCTGACCTTGTATGGTGATTATAATCCACATCGGATCAAGTTATTTTAAACACTCGCTGCTGACTGAAAGTGAGTTAAAAAAGTTTTTAATGCTGGTGTTATAGCTGTTAGCTTTCTGAAATGATCCACGGCACTGACGCAACTGTTCTTTTGTTCTTATCTAGAAAAAGCTGGCCCGCTTTGGCCCAAGGTTTTCTTCGGGCCAAAAAAACCCGGGCCGTTGGCTCTGAGAAAGCACCGGAAAGTGACAGTGGAAATGTGACTGGCCCTGGCACGCACAAGCACACACCCCCTTTTGGCAAGAAAAGTGGAAACGCGGCTAATGGCCGCGGAGAAAAGCCTAGCTAGGCCACAGATGGAGATGCCCCAAGATGGGCCATATTGAGAAAGCCTAGAGGCCGTAGAATGAAATGCCTCAGTAGGCACAGAGAGAAAAGCCATGTAAACAGACCAAGGTGGGAACACCACGAGATGGGTAACAGAGGGTAAGGCCATGAAAGAAAGGCCACAGAAAGAAAGGCCAAGTTAAGCAGCAGTTTTGTACCACCACCAGTAATTGCATATAGATTACTTTGAGGACAGCCTGATATTCTTTTGAGATGGTTTGTGGTTCAGGTCTAATGTAGGATTCGAATGCAGAGGATGACCATCTTCCCAGTAGCTTGATAGTTTATGTTTGAACTCCAAGTTCAACAGCAGTAGTGGCTAGGGCTGTCAAAAAAAAAAAAAAAAAAAATTGAATTTCGAGTGATACATCGAATTTAAAAATAAAAATCCACATTCGAATGCAAAATCATTGCACTTTTGGCATATTTCGTGCATTTTCTAGAGGGACACCGTTGGACTCACGTCTCGCACAAGAGAGAAAGCCATGTAAAATTAATGTAAGTTCATCTAAGCTGAACTTTTTATATTCTTTTATCGTTGCTTTATGGTAGGTTTTTCCACATTGCACTGCCTCTTCTGTTTTAAAATGAAAAATGTAATTGGCTTTCCGTCCTTTGTATTAAACTATGCATACATACATGATGCTGTTTTGATTATAGTTGTTTAAGCAACTTAATTGTAATTGGTTTATAAACATTATTTTAAATAGTATTCACTTCACAGTCATGTATTCTAATGCTTTGAATAAACGTGCATTAGTAATATTTTTTGCTCGATGCACCCTCTTGTGACCTCAGGAGAGAAGCCAAAAGCTTTTCTTCACCCAAACTGAAATTATGCATTTTGAATATAATTTGAATTTTGATAATATATAAATACAAAATTTGAATTTAGTTTCTCAGCTTGATGGCGGATTACAGGAATTCTAAACCACAGCATTGAGTAAAAGAGGCCATTAGTTTAGGTTAAATGATAGAAGTAGAATTAGGGTTCTAGCAGTGACTTTAGAGCATATACACAGATACATTAACATTCTTTAGGCTAGACTCCTGCGCACGCTTGATAGAACTCCATCTAAATGCCAGAACCCGCAGAGGGAAACCGATTCCCCCAAAAAATAGAAATTGAGCCAGATCAGCATGACCATAAAAAGAAGAGATACTCAATGTTAAGGGAAGACCCCGATAGGCTGTGATATGTGAAGGCCACAATAGGCCAAATTTCATAAACAGTAATGGACAAACTGATGACCACCATAGCAGAGTTATGCAAAGTGCCACAATAGTCCGTGTAATGTGAAGGACGCAACAGTCAAGTAAGACCGAAGTCAATAGGTATAAGGAACAGAATGACAGAGGCGTCGGACTGGGGGTAAAACCAGTACTGATTACCAGGGCCCCAAAGGAAGAGAGGGCCCTTGAAAAGTCTGAAATATATTTTATTTTACCTGGATATTTTCATTTCCTAATTAAATTTCATAATGAATGTCAGATGAAACGTAAATTTTGTGTATTGGCTGAATAACTTGGTTGATTGACTGACTGTCTCATGATCCCACCCCCCTTGCTAATGCGCCAAAGGGTTTTGTCCATCTGCACGCAGTTTGTTTATGTTAGTTGAGCATCTGGTGCTGGTGGAGCGCTGTAGAAATGTCTTTCTCAAAGAAAGCCAAATCAGGCCACCAAAAAAGAAAGGAAAGACGGGAGAAGGAAAGAAAACAAAATGAGGGGGAAACAATTGGTTACTGACTTCTTTTCAAAGAAAGGTGAGCACCAACCTAGAACACAAAATTTATAGTGCTAAACTGCTTGAATATTCCCGCGAATCCGCGATCGTTAGTGCTCTAAAAATTAACTGAGACAACCCATTGAAAGAGCAGAACATACACTTTCAGATGGCAATTTGGTTATACATGTAATCTCAGGTAAAGGCTACATAAATAAACTGTACACTAACAATGCTGTTTGCATACAACACAACATTATAATAGCGTAATTTTGAAACATGTTTAATTTTGAATGAATAGGCTATAATATCTAAAATTAGCAATAGTAGGCTAATCAGTGTCATAGGTAGCTTGTTAGCTCATCAGTAGCTACAAGTGAAATTCGAACAATTAGAATATTGTGCAAAAGTTCATTTATTTCAGTAATTCTAATATATAATATAGTTCATATATTAATATATTGATACAATGGTATAACTAATATATTATATAGACTCATTACATGCAAAGTGAGATATTTCAAGCCTTTATTTGTTTTAATGTTGATGATTATTTATGGCTCACAGCTTACGAAAACCCCAAATTCAAAATTTGAATATTGTGAAAAGGTTTTCATAGCTGTAAGCCATAATCATCAAAATTACAACAAATAAAGGCTTGCAATATCTCACTTTGCATGTAATGAGTATATGTAATATATTAGTTTCACCTTTTAAGTTGAATTACAGAAATTAACTTTTACATTATGTACACAAATGTTTAGAAATGAACAACATTATATTTTGTCAGATTTAGTAGAAGCAGATCTTAACTTGTGAAACACATGGCCCTCAGTTTCAGAAACTGTCACATCAGGGAGGGAGTGGAGTAGCAACAGACCCTTCATTCTCTTCCTTGGATTTGAGACAAGGTGAGCTAATATAGTTCAAAATGAAAGCAAACCATGTTTAGCCATTCTGACTGAAAGGTGTTAAGTGACACTAACATCATAGTGTGTTTTATTTTAGTAGGTTATAATTAGGATAAGACGGTTAATATTAAATGTATCCTTCATGTAGAGAAAGATAGAGAAAGATGTGATTGAGGATGATGGTGGAAGTGAAGAGAGCAGGGAGCATGAGTGTTGCTCTGAGCACAGTGTGCAAATGAGAGATGGAGAGGGACTGGAAAGTAAGCAGAGCAATTCAGACCAGTTTTTGTCAGAGGATCCATGACTATGGCCAGATAAATAACTAATGATCAGAGAGACACCATAGTATGCAGGCTGGCAAGTAAAGGTACAGAGAAAACAAAACAAAATGCCACCTAAAGATATGGAAGGGAAACCATTTCCCATTTATCTTGAATTTGTAAAGTCAGCAAACAGCCGTGAAAAAAATCAGAAGAGACTGGCTTATTCATAGTGAGAGTGCAGAGGGCTCTATATTGCATCCCATGCCTTCTGTTCTCTCATGAGCTGACAAAGCCGTCAAGAAGTGCTCTGAACAGCAAGGATGGAGTTAAATTGGCACACATTAAATGGCAAAGAATGTACAACAAATTTGGCCAGAACATGAGACAAACATGCCTCATAAACAGTGCTATGTGAAATGGAAAAGCCTTCAGCACTCATTACTGGCAGCAACTGAAGTTGATGGTCACCTTCAAAGACAACTATTGGCAGAAATAGAAAAGAATAGGCTTATTCTACAGAGGCTTTTGCATGTGACCCTACATTTGGCATCACAAAACCTTGCATTCAGAGGCAAAAATTCAAATTTAGATGATGTCCACAATGGGCATTTTCTTGGCACTTTAGAGTTGTTGGCACATTATGATCCCATTTTACACGAGCACCTGGAAAAAGTAAGGGAAAAGAAGAAAGATGGGTCAAGGTTAACACACTATCTAAGTCCTGAGACGCAGAATGAATTCATTGAGCTCTGTGGCAAAAGAGTGTTGAACGCTATCCTGGCGGAAAGAGAAGCTGCAATTTACTTCTCAGTGATATGTGACCTCAACACCAGACATCTCTCACACTGAACAGAATGTGCTATTGTTGAGATATGTACATCAAGATGTAGAAAGTGATGTATGGAAGATAACCGAGAGATTCTGTCTATTGAAAACTTTTATAAAAAGACAGGCAGGGAAATCTCTGAAATGATTCAGGCAGTATTGCAGGACAGGGGCATACCATTAGAGGACTGTAGGGGACAGGGTTATGACCAATGGAGCCAACATGTCAGGGAAAGTGAAAGGTGTGCAAGCTGAGATTTTAAAACAAAACCCACTTGCTACGTACTCCCCCTGTGCTTCCCATACCCTCAATTTGGTGGGTGTACATGCAGCTCAGTCATGCCCCGAGGCCTCAACATTGCTTGGCAGTGTTAATCGCCTATACAATTTCTTTAGCGCTAGTCCAGAGCGATGGGCAATCTTGAAGGAAAAAACTGGATGCTCTCTTCATCATCTCTCTGACACTCGATGGAGTGCCCGGATTGCTGCGGTACGAGTGGTGGCAACTCACCTACCCTCTATTCTGGTAGCACTACAATGTGTATTAGATACATGCAGCCTTACAAATGATGGCAAGTCTGAGGTAAAAGGTCTAAAAAAATATTTCAACACATTTGATGCAGTTGTTCTACTCACTGTGTGGGTAAAGGTACTAAAGTGCATGGAAAATCGTAACCAGATTCTTCAGGCAGGGGATATTTCTTTGTCCATTGAGGCTGCAAACATCAAGGCACTACAAGAGGAAATGCAGGATCTTCATTGTGAATGGGACTCCCTCCTTGCCGAGGCCTGCTTAGTAGCCCTAGCCATGGAGATTCCTGCTCAATTTCAGGGTGAAGAGAAGCGGAAAAGGAAAAGGAAATGTATGCCAGATGAGAGTTCAGAAGATGAAACTAAAGAGAATGCTTCAACTGTATTCAGAAACCAGGTCTTTTTGTTGCAATGAACAGCATAATCAGTGATTTAGGTGCAAGGTTCCAGACCACAGCCACCATATGCGAAACATTTGCACCGATTCTGAAGTTGGCAGATATGTCAGAAGAAGAGATAAAAGTAACATGCCGGGCTCTGACAAGAATATACCACAAAGACCTCACAGCTGAATTTGAGGATTAAATGCTGCACCTGAAAGCAATACAAAGGCCACATTTCCTCATAATCAGTCCCTTCTTCAGCTCCTTAATGACATATACAAGCTGCAGCTACAGAGCATTTTTGGACAAATCTGTATTGCACTGAGGATTTTCTGCACCCCACCAGTCACTGTTGCTGGTGGTGAACGGGCTTTCAGCAAATTGAAATTTGTTAAAAACTACTTGAGGTCAACAATGTGCCAGGATAGGCTCAACAGTCTTGCTCTTCTCTCCATTGAAAGCCAATTGGCAAAAAAAATTGGACTTTCAGGACCTCATCAATGACTTTGCCAGCAAAAAGACACGCCAGTGGGCATTTACTGGGGAATAACTTCAGTATAAGCTATACATTTGAGGAAGCTATAGTATGTAAGCAATAGCATTTGTTTCATTTTGCCTTTTTTCTCCAGATAGTGAATAACTTGTTTGATTGCACTGACTAGTGACACAAGTTTGTTTGTCTTTTATTATGAATGGAGCTTTTTGTTCATGTACAAAACTAAAAACGGCATTTTTAAGATTTAATTTATGCCTTGAAGTAATGTAGCGTAATTAAAATAATTGTTCTCTCAATTAAAATTGGACTATATACCAGACTATGATAAGTGTGAGATGATGACTTTAGCACGTATGGCATTAATATTAGGCTAACATCAGTGGCATTTACTGAGAACACTGCAATGTCATATAAGCTATCTGTTCCCTTTGTCTTGTTCATTCTGCAAATAAAATATGACTAAATCATATTTTGACTAAATCTTGTTTGGTTATCATATAGTACGCAGTTTGTTCATGTAGGGATTAAAAAACTAAAATAGTATTGGGGGGGCATGGGGGCCCATCAGGACTGCCTATGCATAGGGCCCGGGATCTTGTGCAACGCCCCTGCAGAATGAACCAACACCAGTAGATGCAAAAAAAAAAAAAGCCTTGATTATAGCTTAAAGTCCGCATGATATCAAATTGACTTTACTAGCGCACATTGCTAGTCTTGATGTAAACAGTTAATCATATTGTTTGTCTTCGTAATCTTTAATCAAAATCTGAACATTTACTCACGCTCTGGAATGCATTCTTTTTCTGATGATGTCAGTTTGACAGCTTGGGCAGAATATACTTAAACACACCCCTCCAGGCGTTAGTTTGCTATGAGTGAGAGACAAAGACCAGGGAGCGCAAACACAAGACCATGCCCTCTATTCAATATTCCATTTCAGATGGAAATACGTCACTACACTGAAATAAAGTCGGCAGCAACTTCCGCTTCACCTGGACTTTAACATGCCCTCTATTCAATATTCCATTTCAGATGGAAATACGTCACTACACTGAAATACGTATACATTAGCTTGATAGAGCCTGCGTTCATAATAGTGCCAGTCCAAAGAGTGAGCTGTGTAAAGAAGAGGTGTGAGCCACGGTTCTCTGCATCTGCAGCCATGGAATCTAAATGATTGCATTGTAATAAAATGCCAAGGTTAGTAAGATGATCAAATAAAGTAATTAAGTTTTATGCAGAAAGCGTAAAAACACATAAGTATAAATATCGGAACTGTAAAACAGAACTATTCTCTGGATAAACGAAACTGTTAAACAGGTCTATTCTCCAGCTTAACTCCCACGAAAGCTTGATAGACTGCAGACAAGACTCTATTTAACCATAGGAACCCGACGAGCGAACCAATAAATATTAGTAGTGTTTGGAATTAGGACAAAGGATAGAAAAATAAATCTTGATACATTACCCTTGCAGAAGGATAAGAACACTTTACATTTAACAACGATGCCTTACTAGCCAATTAAACTTCATTAGCTATTGAATCCTGTAAAGGCATCCTGTAAAGAAAGCCCTTACACAAAGATTTCTGCAGAACTTTAAAGCAGATACGAGATGAGCATACACTGTCCACGACATTAAAGTTCACGGAGTACTAAACTAAACTAAATTAACAGAATAGTAGTAATTATAACCTCCAGGTCCAAACATTGATGAAGTTTAGGAGGAAATCTGGAGAGGAAGTCATCTCTCTAAAAACATCAGACTATAGAAAGGCCTTGACAAGTGCAAGTTCCAAGATAGAATACTTTAATGCTTACCACACAGAAAGAGCACCAGCTAGTTATTTAATAGCGCAAACTAATGCCACATAGCTAAGCTAGAGCTAATTGCCTTAAATATGTCCTGAGAATAGTAAAAGAAAAACAGATTAGACAAAAAGTATGATGAAATTATTAGTTATTCAATATATTGTGTATTGGGAAAACTTTAGTGTTTGAGCATAGCAAGAAAATGTGTCCGTTTACGTTCATGCTCTTATTCAGAGGACACTGGTGCAGAAATATACAGCGAGGACCTCTTTGCAGAAATGGTCTATGCAACAGGAGAGACTCAAGTCGTAATACTTACCCCATTCCAGTACAAAGCATTCCGGAATTGTTGTAGATAGACGCGCAAATGAAACAATGACTGAATAAACTAAGACAAACGCATATGATTAAGACAACAAATATCTTACAGTGTGCTAGACATAGCATATTTTACAGAAATGAATAATACGAGCAACTATCTTTATCAGTATCAGTATAGAGATAGTAAGCCTTTAATAACGAGCCTCAAAATGGCTCGTTAAAAAAGAGTTGTTCCAAACATTGAATGTATTAGTTTGAGCAACATCTTAATTATGCAGTCCTAGTCTGCTAGATAAATGAACAATCACGCAACACCAAGCGCTTTATCTTAAACTCTGCGGATATTTGTACATAAACGTTTGTATTGTAAATGAATTTTTATAAATCGTTTATTAATGTTTATAAATGTTAATATTAATGATTTTCATTCATTGTTTTTTATTTCATGTTGTGTGTGTGTGAATATGTGCATATATATATATATATATATATATATATATATATTATATATATATATATATATATATATGAGATATAATGTGTGTGTGTAAAACAAAATGCATCCTACCAATTGCACTGTCCCATATTCCAACACACATAAAAAGTGTTCCTTTATAGGTTAGCTCATTCTTTCAAATCATATGTATTCAGAGTGACCCTGTCTATCACTGTATTCAACTCTATTAATTTTCAAGGCTTTTTACTGTTTAGTTTTGGAGACAACTAAAAGCAAATTCACATAATACATTGTTGTACTTTGTTTATTTTGGTTTATTTAAGTATATTCAAACACTCTTCCTTTATAGGTTAGATCATTCTTTCAATAGATATGTATTCAGAGTGACCCTGACTATCACTCTATTCATTTTCAAGGCATTGTATTGTGTAGTTTTTGAGAAAACTAAAAGCAAAATCACCCCCAAATAACAAAATACATCCTAGCAATTGCACTGTCCCCATGTTCCAACACTCATAAAAAGGGTTCCTTTATAGGTTAGCTCATTATTTCAAATCATATGTATTCAGAGTGACGCTGGCTATCACTGTATTCATTTTCAAGGCATTTACTGTATAGTTTTGGCGAAAACTAAAAGCAAAATCACCCCAAATAACAAAATGCATTCTAGCAATTGCACTGTGTCATCATTTTCCAAAACTCCAAAAAGGGTTCCTTTATAGGTTAGCTCATTCTTTCAATTGATATATGTTCAAAGTGAGCCTGACTATCACTGTATTAAATTTCAAAGCATTTTACTGTATAGTTTTAGAGAAAACTAAAAGCAAAATCACCCAAAACAAAAAGGGTTCCGCAATTGCACTGTGTCCCATTTTCCAACACTCATAAAAAGGGTTCCTTTATTGGTTAGCTCATTCTTTTAAATCATATGTATTCAGAGTGACCCTGGCTATCACTGTATTAATTTTCAAGTCATTGTACTGTATAGTTTTTGAGAAAAACTAAAAGCAAAATCACCCCAAATAACAAAATGCATCCTAGAAATTGCACTGTCATCATTTTCCAACACTCATAAAAAGTGTTCCTTTATAGACTAATAATAATAATAGCAAATAATGTTTGTTATATAATACTTAGCATGTGTTTTTAATCTCAAAAGATAAGGTATTTGTTTCAAATTAGGGCATGTAACAGGATGCAAGAGCTAAATTAGTTTAGCCAGGTCTTATTTTAAATGTCATCAAAAAGAACTTTCCTGACTTCTTTTTGTGCTCTTATTTACATTTACATTTACATTTAGTCATTTAGCAGACGCTTTATCCAAAGCGACTTACAAATGAGGACAATGGAAGCAATCAAAAAAAACAAAAGAGCAATGATATATAAGTGCTATAACAAGTCTCAGATAGCTTAACGTAGTACACGTAGCAAGGGCTTTTAAATAATATAATAAATAAAAAGAAAAAAACAGAATAGAAAAAGAATAGAGAAAGCTAGTGTTAGAGGTCTTTTTTATAATTGTATAATAAATGAAAATAATATAGAATACAAAAAGATTAGATGGGTAGTTAGTTTTTTTTTTTTTTTTAAGAATATAATTAGAATAGTGAGTGCTAAAGTTATAGGGTCAAATAAAGATGGAAGAGATGTGTTTTAAGCCGATTCTTGAAGATGGCTAAGGACTCAGCTGCTCGGATTGAGTTGGGCAGGTCATTCCACAAGGAGGGAACATTTAATTTAAAAGGCCGTAAAAGTGACTTTGTGCTTCTTTGGGATGGCACAATCAAGCGATGTTCACTTGCAGAACACAAGCTTCTAGAGGGCACATAAGTCTGAAGTAATGAATTTAGGTAAAGGGGTGCAGAGCCAGAGCTGGTTTTTTAGGCAAACATCAATTCCTTGAATTTTATGCGGGCAGCTGTTGGTAGCCAGTGCAAATTGATAAATAGAGGTGTGACGTGTATTCTTTTCGGCTCATTAAAAATTAATCTTGCTGCTGCGTTCTGGATTAATTGTAAAGGCTGGATAGAACTGGCTGGAAGACCTGCCAAGAGAGCATTCCAATAGTCCAGCCTGGACAGAACAAAAGCTTGAACAAGGAGTTGTACCTGCCAAGAGAGCATTCCAATAGTCCAGCCTGGACAGAACGAAAAAAAGCAAATCTGCAGGACCGGACTGTTTTAGCAACGTGGTCTTAGAAAGTTAGCTGATCATCAATCATAACTCCAAGGTTTCTGGCTGTTTTTGAAGAAGTTATGGTTGATGTGCCTAACTTGATGATGAAATTGTGATGAAACGATGGGTTTGCTGGAACCACAAGCAGTTCTGTCTTGGCAAGGTTGAGTTGAAGGTGATGGTCCTTCAAGAACTGAGCCCTGAGGCACCCCAGTAGTGAGATGTTGCGACTTGGACACCTCACCTCTCCAAGATACTTTGAAGGACCTATCTGATAGGTAAGACTCAAACCACTGGAGTGCGGTTCCTGAGATGCCCTTTGTCAGTAGGGTTGACAGGAGGATCTGGTGAACTATGTCAAAATCAGCGGATAGATCAAGCAAGATAAGTATTGAAGGTTTGGATTCTGCTCTTGCCAGTCTTAGGGCTACAGTAACTGAGAGCATGGCAGTCTCAGTTGAATGTCCACTTCTGAAGCCAGATTGGTTGCTGTCAAGGAGGTTGTTCTGTGTGAGAAAGGCACAGACTTGGTTGAACACAGCTCATTCAAAGTGTTTTTGCAATGAACGGAAGAAGGGAAACTGGTTTGTAGTTCTCTAAAAGAGGTGGGTTGAGGGTGGGTTTCTTAAGTAGTGGAGTTATACAAGCCTGTCTAAATGATGAGGGGAAAACACCAGTGTGGAGGGATGTGTTAATGATGTGAGTGAGTGCAGGTACTCAGGAGAACTGCCGGAGAAATGGCTTGAATGAGATGAGATGTAATATGATCAAGCGGACAAGTAGTATGATGATTAGAAAGGATGTGTTTGGAGACTTCTGCCTCAGAGAGTGAAGAGAAGGATGTGAATGAGTATATGTTTGCTGGTGAGATGTGCTTGATGGATTGTGGTGTGGGAAATTATCCACTGATGTTTTAATTTTTTTAATGCATTGGAGACATTAGCAGAGAAGGAAGAGAGGAGTGACTGATACACAGTAAGGTCAGTAGTATTTTTGGATTTGCGCCACACTCTTTCAGCAAGCTCTAAGCTTAGAATGATGTTCACGTAGAACATCAGATAACCAAGGGGTTGAAGGGGTGGTACGGGCTGGCCTGGAAGAAAAGGGGCAAACAGTGTCTAAACAAGATGTAAGAGTGGAGCAGAAAGTATCAATAACACTGTTAGTAACAAAAGATGCTAACAGTTCAGGGGAAGGAAGCGAAGATGAAACCATTGCAGATAGCCGGGAGGGTGAGAGTGAGCGTAGGTTTACGTCGAAAGATGACATGTGGAGGGGTAAGTGATGTATCAGGAACCATGTTGAGGTTAAGAGTGAGGAGGAAGTGATCAGAGGTGTGCAGTGGAGTAACCAGTACATGATCAGTGGAGCAGTGTCGTGTGTAGATAAGGTCCAGTTGGTTGCCTGATTTGTGAGTAGCAGTAGTTGACACTCGGTTGAGATCAAAAGAGGTAAGCAGAGTGTGGAAGTCAGCAGATAGAGGTTTATCTAGGTGGATGTTTGAAATCTCCAAGCATAACTAGGGGAGTACCATCCTCAGGAAAGGTTGAGAGCAGCACATACTTCATCCAAAAAGTTACCTAGTGGTCCTGGGGGTCGATAGACAACTACAAAATGTATTTTAAGAGGGTAGGTAACAGTAACTGAATGAGATTCAAAGGAGCTGCTGATACCCAAAGATGGTAAATTACTTATTATTATTTGAATTAATACAGTAATAATAGTCAGGGTAACTGTGAACAGGAATCAATTGAAAGAACGAGCAAACCTATAAAGGAAAGATTTTTATGAGTGTTTGAAAATAGGACATAGTGTAAAAATGCTTATGCACTCAGATGCTTGGAGTATTTTTATTAAGGTTTGAAAATGAGACATTATGTAAAAGTGTTTATCACTTAGACACTTGTGAATTGTGAATTTGCCTTTAATTTTCTCCAAAATTATACAGTAAAAATATTTACCATTTTTTAAGTGATAATCTTGGTCACTCTGAATACATATGAATTGAAAGAATGAGCTGACCTATAAAGGAACACTTTTTATGTGTGTTGGAAAATGGGACAGTGCAATTGCTAGGATGCATTTTTTGTTATACACACACACACACACACACACACACATAATATATATATATATATATATATATATATATATATATATATATATATATATATATATGCACATATAAACAAACATGAAATAAAAAAACAATGAATGCAAATCATTAATATTAACATTTATAAACATCTATGAACGATTTATAATAATTAATGTGCAATACAAACGTTTATGTACAAAAATAAAGTATTTAAAAACTAAAAATGTAAAATTAAAGTTAAAATAAGCAAATGTATAAAGGTTAACATGTGTATGACAACTTCTTTACTTGCATTTTGACTGCTCACAGCACCCATACCGTAAGTGTATGATTACACGCGCAATACAAAAAAAAAGTGTGGCGGGCTTGACCTTGTATTTTCAAAGCGCAGCTGGCTTGACCGCAGTATATTTTTAAATGTGAACCAGTGGATTGACAAAAAAATATAATAATATAATTTATTAATAATAGCTAACTGTTAATTAGTTAATATAATAATTGATACATTTTGCGCTTCCCTCTTTTTTAAAAATTGTTTAAAGTCTGAAATGTGAAGAGCAGGTCTTAAAAGGTTTTTAAAGCATTTTTTAACTCCTCCTCATCCGAGTGGACGCGGAGGTGGCATAGTAACAATTTTAATGAACTCTCTCTCTGCATGCTGTCGATTGGTCCCTGGAACGGTCTTTTCCAGCATTGAATCTCAGTTTCTTCACTTGGACTGGAATGGTCCTGTACTGTCTAGTGGTGATTTACCATCCTCCGCACTGCACTAAGGATTTTATACAGCATTTCACTGAACTGATCAGCAATATTGCCACAAAATTATGATCGCTTTCTATTGGTGGGCAACTTTAATATCCATGCCTGCTGTCCGTCTAAACCCTTGTCACATGAGTTTCTCAATATTTCGATGCTTTTAATCTATCCCAGTGGATCAGTGACGCACATCCTATTCACGGACATACGTTGGATCTTGCACTCTCATATGGGCTTGATGTGACTGATATTGTGGTCTCAGATTTTATGATCTCCGACCATAAGCCTATATTATTCACACTGTCTCTTCCAGAGCTCTCTTATTTTTCAAATACAACTGTAAGTCTTTCTCGCTTCTACTCTCCACAGTTTTAGCACAAAATTTCAACTTGAGTTTTGCTGAATGTTGCTCACAGTTGCACTTGGATCAACTGTTAGCTGACTTGGATGCCTGATCAACATCTTAGCCTCTTGAACTCTGTCTGGCTTAAGGCAGCAAAATGCAACTGCCCCCCTTAAGCCTCACAAGCAAAAAAAATCTGTACTGTGGCAAAACTCTGATACCCGACTCCTAAGACAAAACTGTAGAAAGGCAGAATGTAAATGGAAACAAGATAGCCTGCATATCTCTCTTCAAATGTTCAGAGACTCTCTTACTTCTTACCAGGCTGCAGCTAAGTCTGCAAAAGCTGCATACTTTTATAAACCTAATTGAGACTAATCACTTTAACCTAAGGTTTTGTTTTCAATTATTCAATCTGTTACCAATCCTTCTGTTAACACCTTGCCTGTTGCCTCTGATGCTCTCTGTGAAAGCTTCTTGAGATATTTTAGTGACAAAATTACTAACTTAAGACTTGGTGTCTGCCCCCACTTTTAACTTTAACCATCTCTCCAATCATGTCATCTTCCGCTGCATTTTTGGATGCTTTTGAACCCATCAGTCTCCAGGAATTGAAGGAGGTGATTGACAATCTTAAACCCTCATTCTGTTCTAGCGATATCATTCACCCCAAATTTTTAAAATTAATTATTAATTTGATTGGGCCAGGTCTGCTGTCTCTTATTAATAAGTGTCTCCAAACTGGCTCTGTTCCTGTCGACTTTAAAGTTGCTACAGTCACTCCTCTACTCAAGAAGCCTTCACTGGACCCCACTGTTCTAAAAATTTTTCGTCCAATTTCTGTTTTGCCTTTCATTTCAAAAGTTTTAGAGAAAATTGTGCTGAATCAACTTCAACACTTTTTGACTAGTAATTGTATTTATGAGGTTTTTCAATCTGGTTTAAGTCTGCTCACAGCACTGAGTCCGACCTTTTGAGAGTGTTAAATGATAATTACCTCTCTAATGATTCAGGGGACTCTGTGGTTCTTATTCTTTAGATTTATCGGCTGCTTTTGATACCATAGACCACTCCTTACTATTATCAGATTAGAGTCTTGGGTAGGTCTAAAAGCAAACGCTCTGAAATGGTTTCAGTTCATACCTATCTGACAGAAAGTTTTGACTGAGATCTGACCTGTGGCCTTCCACAAGGCTCTATTTTAGCTCCCTCTCTATTTTCTCTTTACATGCTACCTCTGGGTTCTATTCTAAGAAAACATGGTGTGTCGTTTTTTCATTTCTACGCAGATGACACTCAAATCTATCTTCCAGTTAAGAAAAACAACTCCACTGCGATCACTTCTCTTCTCCAATGTTTTAGAGGAGGTTAAATTATGGCTAGCCCAAAATTTCCTCTTCTTAAACGAGGACAAGACAGAGGTAATTGTTTTCGGTCCTAATGAGAACTCTCAGTGTATAAGCCCTGAGCTTGAAAGTTTATCCGTTTTTAGATCCTCACGGGTGCAGAACCTAGGTATTATTATTGACCAACACTTAAAATTTGATAGGACATATCTCCTCTGTTATTGGATCCAGTTTCTATCAGCTTCGTTTACTGTCTAAAATTAAAAACTTTCTCACTCCAAAAACTCTAGAAATGGCTGTTCATGCGTTTGTTACGTCGCGTCTAGATTACTGCAATTCTTTATATTGCGGTATATCTAAATCTCAAATTGTGTGACTTCAGCTTGTCCAAAATGCTGAAGCCAGACTTCTTTTAAAGTGTCGTAAACATGAACACATCACTCCAATTTAGATCCCTTCACTGGTTGCCAATTTGTCAGAGAATAGACTTTAAAATTATCCTCTTCATTTATAAATGTCTATTTTATCTGAACTTAGCTCCTGTCTATTTATCTGAACTTCTTCATCCTTATACTGCATCAAGAAGCCTACGTTCCTGTGACCAGGCTTTGTTGGTGGTCCCTCGCGTTAGGCTACAGCGTAGAGGGGAGCGTGCATTTGCGGTGGCAGGGCCACCACTCTGGAATACCCTGCCTTTAGAGATCAGACTGGCCCCTTCCTTGTCTATTTTTAAGTCCTTGCTAAAAACTTTTTTATTTTCCTTAGTGTATTGACTACTGTGATATGTTAAATATTTAAATGGGTGGTTTTAAATTTTTGTCTGGTCTATTTTCCATATATGTAATATTCCTGCTCTTCTGTAAAGCACTTTGGTCAGCCTGGAGGCTGTTGTAAATGCGCTATACAAATAAAATTGAAATTGAAATTGAAATTGGTAATATTCTTGCTCTTCTGTAAAGCACTTTGGTCAGCCTGGACCCGGTTAGTTTATGGTACCATTTGGAATAACTATTTATTCATTTAATTTTAATAAGCCCTTTTTAACTGTCCTCTTATGTTGTTTTGAGAATGTTTTGTAGGCCAATAATAAAAAAATAGGACCTCTGTACATTTGTTTGTGGCAAATTTACATACAATGCAATTATTTGTTGGGGTGATATTGCTGTCAACTGACAACAAAGTTTCCCTTCTCAGTTAGCTTAACTGCTCAAGTTTTATAGTTAATAAAATCTTTTAAAACAAATTACATTAATTATAGTTTTAATTTCCTTCAATAAAAAGGAAATTGAGTAAGACGATTGTAAAAGGTGTGTGGACTTGAAAATGCTGGCCCTCATCACTATCAAAGTTGCCCATCATTGCTACAGAGCATGTAGCCTATGAGCACTATATTAAAATCCCAGGACCCCCCTAGTCCGAACGTTTACTGCTATTTATTACTTCGCACATTGTCTGACATGAATAGTCCATTCATTCATAAAGGGACAACAACGATTATACAATGGGTTACATTTCAGAGATAGGCCTATTGTGTTAGAAAATGTTAGATGATAAGTCTAATTTACATGACACATACACACACACACACACACAGAGAGAGAGAGACATGTGAATACTCAGAATAATTCCGTTGTTTCAGATTTCTAGATTCTAGGTTTATGCTTATTATTGTCATATTATACACATCTCCTACTGAAAAAAAAAAAAAAAAAAAAAAAATATATATATATATATATATATATAAACCATCACATATAATTTTTAATGGTTTTACTGGTTATAATGAAATTGTATTGGTTTTAATGGAAACTGTAATGGGGCCCTGTTGGTCTCTACTGTTAATTGGTCACCTTCTGTTGGTGGCTTTTGTTAAAACCATTACATCCTAATGTTATATGTCCCAAAAAACACTCTACATGATACCATTATTTAATGGTTTTAATGGTTAAAAATTGATGGTTTGTAATTTATGTGATGGTTTCTATTGTTTTTGTCAGAAGGGTCACCATGGGTTTTGTGATGTTATTTGCCATAAATACGACAGAATTGCTGTAATATTAGAGATAGTAGTGACTGTTTGTAGTTTTGGTGGACCTATTTGGGAGAAAATCCAGGGCTGTTTTTTCACTCCCAGTCCATCCCTGTGAACAACTGTCACAAAAATAACAGATTTTCAGTGACTTACTGTAGGGTACTGACGCAGTATCAAGAATCAGGGGTGTGTAAAACTTTTGAACCTGTTCATTTGTGTGCTATAAAGGATTCTCATCAAGGCAAAGAGTTACATTAATGTTTGTCAACTGTGGTGGAACAGAGCAGTTTTATTTAATAGAATCTGCATTCATTTGGAAGAAATGGTGAATTGGTTAAAAATAATGATTCATTTCTTCTGCAGGTGCATCTGGTGTTGATATTGATGGAGTGTCAGTGATGGAGGGAGATTCAGTCACTCTACACACCGATGTTAAGACAAAGCAACAAGAGAAAATTAGATGGTATTTTAATGGCACTCCTATCGCTCAAATCAATGGAGATCAGAGTTATATCTGTACAGATGTTTAGTGTAATGAAGGGACTGATAGATTCAGAGACAGACTGAAGCTGGATCATCAGACTGGATCTCTGACCATCATGAACATCACAAACACGCACTCTGGAGTTTATAAACTACTGATAAGCACCAGCAGCTGGGACAGTGAAAAGAGCTTCAGTGTTACTGTCATGGTGAGTCATGTTTAAAAATTACTCTTGTATGTGCAAGTCACGTCATTAATATGTTCTTAGTTATCATTTTTGCAGTGACATTTAGATGTGATTTTATTTTTAATTCACATACAGTATATAGACGATTTCATCAAAAACCACATTACTGTTAAAGTGGAATTTGCAGATTTAAATTTGAATTTAGTTTCAGTATGATTTACAACATTTTGTTTTTTATTTGTTATTATAGATTTTTCAGTTACCTTCTACTGATCATCTCTTTAAATCCATCTCTTATTTCACAGTCAGTATGTTTTCCCCTCCCACCAGGAATCCAAAGTGCAAAGTATTTAGTTTCAAATCTCTTTAATAGCACAAAATGGTAATAAATGATGCTTTCCAGACGAAGTCAAGAGGGCATGTTTTATTACTTACATATACTCTTGAATCTTATGTGATGTTTTCCCCTAAAAGATGCTCCCGCAGCTGTTGGTTTGTGTTTCAGATGTTCCTGCTGCTGAACGAGAAAAAATTAAGAGAAAGTCAGTGAAGGAGGGAGAATCTGTCACTTTAGGTCCTGATGTAGTAAAAAACCCAGATGATTTAAAAATGTGGTATTTTAATGACATTCTCATCGCTCAAATCAGTGGAGATCAGAGTAAGATCTGTACAGATGTTCAGTGTATGAAGGTACTGAGAGATTCAGAGACAGACTGAAGCTGGATCATCAGACTGGATCTCTGACCATCACAAACACCAGAACCAATGACTCTGGACTTTATAAACTACAGATCAGCAGCAGTAGATTCAGCATCATAAAGACGTACAGTGTTAGCGTCACTGGTGAGTATCATTTTGGTCATTCAGTGCTTTTTTACTTTAACAGTTTTAGAAAACTGATATATTTAAATCGGTCCAGGGGAAGTCGTGGCCTAATGGTTAGAGAGTTTGACTCCTAACCCTAAAGTTGTGGGTTCGAGTCTCTGGCCGGCAGTACCACGACTGAGGTGCCCTTTGAGCACGGCACTGAACCCCCAACTGCTCCCCGGGCGCCGTGACGTTAAAAAGTCATCCGATGATCCGGCTGGGAGCACGCAGGGGCGTGACGTTAAAAAGTCATCCGCTGATCCGGCTGGGAGCACGCCGGGGGGTGACGTTAAAGGGTCATCCGATGATCCGACCGGGAGCATGCAGGGGGGTGACGTTTAAAAAGTCATCACGATGATCCGGCCGGGAGAACGCCGGGGGGTGACCTTAAAAAGTCATCTGATGATCCGGCCGGGAGCACGCCGGGGGGGTGACGTTAAAAAGTCATCCGATGATCCAGCTGGGAGCATGCAGGGGGGTGACGTTAAAAAGTCATCCGATGATCTGGCTGGGAGCACGCCGGGGGGTGACGTTAAAAAGTCATCCGATGATCCAGCGGGAGCCCGCAGGGGCGTGACCGTTAAAAAAGTCAATCCGATGATCATCCGATGATCCAGCTGGGAGCACGCCAGGAGGTGTGGCGTTAAAAAGAATCATCCGATGATCCAGCTGGGAGCACGCCGGGGAGTGATGTTAAAAAGCGTCATCCGATGATCCGGCTGGGAGCACGCAGGGGGATGACGTCAAAAAGACATCCGATGATCCGGCTGTGAGCTAAGACACTGAATCACATTACTTGCAGTAAAACTAAAGCCGGTTTCACACTGCACACGTAAGCAGCGCATATTTTTTTTTTGGCACCCCATCTTCACAGGTTAGAGTGTTCACACTGCATGCAGAGGTGGTGTGGAAGTGCGTAGTAGGAGCAGAGCAGAAGCGGCAGAGCAGCCATCGTTTCGGCGCTAAGTGTATTTTTGCTATGCCGATCACGCTGGATTAAAGCCACAGTGCATTGTTCTTGTAAATAAAAAAAAAAAAAAAGTAAACACGAAAAACAACAACTTTTTACCATAAAATCAAATAAGTGAGCTGTTCCATGTTTCCAGGGTTGAGGGAGTAACGGAATACATGTATCAGAGTTTACGTAATCAGGATACAAAAATCTAGTAACTGTAATCCGTTACAGTTACATCAAAAAACAAAGTATTCAGATTACAATTATTTTTTTTTAAAAAGTGGTAATACTATCAGGATTCCATTTGTTTAATTTAAAATTAAATAAATGGAGTACTTTGATTTTTTAATTTAAAATTTATAAATTTTAATTTTTTGTATTTTTTTATAATTTTTAATTTATAATTTTAAATTTTTTGACATAATAACACCCATCTACAATTATTCTCCATCTATTCAGCATCTGGCTCATATTCACAATTTCAACCATATTCTCAAAATTGTTTTCAATGTCTTCAAATCCATATTTTGATCATTGGCAGCTTCTTTGCCACATCCACTATCAAATGCTAGTGACACTTAGAATTTGATTGTGTACAGTTAAGTGCTCTTCAGTAAAGCCATTTAAGCTATTTCAGGTTTTGCTGATGATATACTTTGTATTATGCTTGTTGTAATTATCTGTGAAACATCATGTCATCATTGTGTATCAAACATTTTCACAGGGAAGAAAAAGAAAACACGATGAAAATTTCATTGGTCTTGAAACATTCCTTATCCAGTGGCTCACTTTACAAACATATTTTGATTTTATTTATTTGATGCTATAAAAATGGGGTGTGACATCATGATTACATGAGTCTAATTAAGTTTGGGCAGGACCTCCACTTCACGACTGTCACCTATGCTTTTTTTTTTTTTTTTTCTCAGTTTTTTTTTACAGTTTATGTTTGAATTGGATTACGTTGATGTTAATTCATCCTCTTTGAGTACATGGACGTGCAAGCACAATCAGTTTTTTTTTTTTTGTCTGCATTAACAGTTTATGTGACTCCAGCAGATCAATAAAAAAAAAAAAGGAAGGACAACATCTGATGCTGGACATGGGTGTGCTTTTTGTGCTTTTTGTGTCAAATAGCCTACAGTATAATGGGACTTTAGTATGTAAATGGGATTAGAATAAGTAACTGGGAAATAAGCGCAAATGTCAGGGGTGTGTAAAAAACCTCCATGCAGGGCCCAAAAAGTCAAATTGTAGGGGAAGTTCAGAAATTTTTGATTAATACTGCGTGTATCCTTAGTAAACTGTGTTGTAAAATATGTTGTACTATCTTTCAGGTCACCTGATCCAGCATGACATCAGGTGCCTTTTTATGCTCAACCTGGGAAATGCTGAGCTGGCACCCAAAAAGTCTGTCTTTAAAACTGACTTGAGACATTTGGGACATTTTGAAAACACATTCCATGTGTGTTCCATAGATAGTTTCATGTTATGTGTTAATGTTTTTGTGTGTGTGTGTTGTTGCATTTCTCTCTGTGATATATTCATTTACCCATTAAACTGTGCATTTAATGCCAGTATGAATATCAATATGATGAAATATATGTAGTGCATTTGGCGTTATTTCAGCATGCAACAGAATGTTTCTACTATTGTCTGGAGCCATGTTTATAAAAAGATGTGAGAACAAGAATTGTTTGTATTGTAAAAGTGTATTAATTAGTTGATATGTATATATAGAAATATATATATGCCCTTGAATTCTAATATTTCTCAGACACACAATACGATCTCTCAGTAATATTGCAATTTAGTTTGAGTGAATCTTTTATCTGTCAGATTTAGTATTTTATGGTAAAACTGTTTTGTCTAAAGCAGAAGTCAAATGGTTTTATATGAACAAGAATGGAAAAATGCCTTCAGCTGCTTTCACTCACACACACACCTCAGACACACCCACACAGACATCACACACAGTCTTCCAGCAGTAGACACATTCTCATGCACAAGCTGCTTGCCGACCCAGAAGATCAAACCACAGTTCTGTACAGATGAGACAAAGGCAAATTCTTTTTAGGAGATCATTTCAATAATCAGTCTTTATTTATTATTACACGTGGTGATTCTCACCAATCCCTAAACTCAACCAAACACACAGTCTGAGGTTGTTGCAGGAAGAAAGCAGATCTGATACTAGAAACACACTGAAGATCATCATCTCGTGGCAATGGGTGCATACTCCACATGATCCTCCTCTTCAACATGCTGAAAAGAAAATCACACAAGAGAGGATAATACTAAAAAAAAAAAAGAAAAGAAAAGTGTGACTCTCTTAGAAAGACAGATTCTGTGACTTTCTGGCTTCACTGATTCACATGAATATACAATATAATGTATTATCTTATCTGATTTGCTTTCAGATGTTTTACCGGTTCCTTTCTGCTAAAAAGTAAGCACACACAAGGTTCAGTCCACTTAAATTTGTAAAACAGAACTTAATTATTTTGTATTGGGATTTAAAAATCTATACTTCCCAGCATGTGTTTCACAGCACACCATTAGGAGAGTAAATGTTGAAATTAACTAAGTAAATGTTTTTTTGTTTGCTTGTTTGTTTGTTTTTGTTTTCAGCAAAATGAAAGACATTTAAAGTGTTCATTAGTGTTTAATGCTCCTTTATGTTAGGGATTTAAAAGAGTTTCTGTTGTGTTGTTGAGTTATGGTCATCATCTTGCTGAAGAGTAGCACTTGTGCTTTTGGTGTGCATTGCACAATCATTACTCAGTGAGAAATAACACTGCCAATAATAAATTATGTTTACACTAATATGTGATTCTGCTATATATTAGTTAGCTGACACACAAACCTGGATTGTTTCTGTCTTATAAATCTGAATTCATTTTCTGGAAATATTTTCTTCTGTTAAATTAAGTTCATTGAACAAACTGTTTGTTTTGAGTGTATGTCATATCCACCTACTGAAAGTTAAAAACTGCAGTGTTGATATAGAAGGTTTGATGACCATGACTTTTTTTTTTTTTTAAGTTTCTTAGTTGACAGAGACTAGACAGAGTAACATAAATTGGGAATAGTTTGTCTTACCGATTTCTGTGGATTGTCGGATCAGTGTAAGTGACCTCTTCTGTATGAGTCTGAACTGTTTTGACAACAACAATAAAAGATGCATTGAAATTTGACAGAACAACAAAACACAATATTAAATGGTTCTTTTTTTTTACATAATGTTATATTAAGTTGTTTTATTTTTATTTATTTTGTTATTATTTATACTTTAATTTTTGATTTAATTATTTTTGATGTATATAACACGTTTAATTTTAAAGGTAGGGTAGGGCAAGTTTTTGGAAAGGCTAGCAATAGCGCTGCCAAGCTAGCTCTTAAAGCATAAGATCCCACCCTCCCTGCAAATCACTCTCCAAAGCCACGCCTCCTCCAAAACACATGAATGCACACAGACAGAGCAGAGGCTAATCAGTGACATGATGAGAGACGGTGTTGATGGAGGGTTGAATGAAATGCTGTCAATTGACGTCATGTCTCATTCACCAGTGAGAAAATACTACAGTACAAAGCGCATAATATTACAGTAATAATGCCTTTCATTCTCGCTCAGTCTGCAATAGTGTAATGGAGCGTGCTGATGACGTATCATGTCTGTGCAAACAGTGTGCATGGAAGTATGGGATAGGACAGCCTATCGTAGCCCTTGGACCGAGGGATGTATGGATACACATTCACTCGCAGATGGAAACATACATGGGCGCAGAAAATTGTCAGCACTGCTCTACGACTGGTTTTTGATAAAAATTATTTGAAACTAAAAAGCTACACGTAATGTAGCCAACACTTGCCTGCTTGATCAGTTTTTATGTGCTTCCTGCAGATCCAGAAGATCCCGACTGCAGCAATCAACAGAGATCCAGCAGTAGAGATCAACATTATCAGAGATACAGAGCCTGTGAGGATAATCATTCATGTAAGTGCATGTGTCAGTCTGATCTACAACAAAAGAGAGATCAGCTCAGTGAATAAACACACATTATATTAGTGCTGCTGTACCTGCACATGTGTGACAGAGTTGAGTGATGTCCAGATGTTGAGTCTGGTTGCTGATGGGATTGTTGAGCACACAGCTGTAGGTGTTGTTATCCTGATATTCCACCTCCAGAGGTAGAGAGAGACTGATGCTGAGATAAGACACACTGATTGCTGGAACAATACACTGTTTCCTTTGTACCAGGAGAGAGTCACATGACCCACATTCAACACTGAACACACCAATGAACAATTCTGCTGTGATGATGATGATGATGAAGAACATCGTGAAGAGTCTCTGCTGATGACAGGAACAGGCAGACGAGCTGAAAACATGAGAGAATAAACTGAAATATGGGTAAATGTACAAAAGTTTATTTTCAGTTCAGTGTGTTGAGTAAGTGTTTGATCTGTCACCTCAAACTATAAGAGCAAGAATATGTAAAAGACAGGACAAATGATCTCTACTCACCATAGACAGAAACCTCATCTGTTGTTCATAAAGTCCATCATGTTCAGTTGTGATGTTTGTGATGGTCAGAGATCCAGTTTGATCGTCCAGCTTCAGTCTGTCTTTGAATCTCTTAGTAGTATTGTTAAACATGAAGAAGGTTAGTTTCTCAGTGCTGATTTTTACTATGAGAGACTTTCCAGCTCCAAATTTCCATGTTATGTCATTGTCTTCAGGTATCTCAGTAACATTAGTTTTTAAAGTGACAGAATCTCCCTCCATCACTGACACTGACTTCGTTTTGTCTCAGCACCTGATGAACATGAAGGGGTTTTGTCACAGATTAAAGCTCCTGTTGGTTAACACATCCTGAAATCAGCTGTCGTTTTAATCATTTATATATGAACTGAAGAAAATCACAACAGCAGCAGAGACACAAAATGAAAGGGCATATATACTGTATGATAAAATAGATTTCACACCTTGATTTTTTTTTTAAAGTTATCTACTATAGAGCAAAATCATTGTGCAAGGTTACAGTTTAATTGTGCTGAATATTCTCAATTCTTTTTTTTTGACAAATTTTGTCTCATGATTTTTGATCATTGTGCAAGGTTACAGTTTAATTGTGCTGAATATTCTCAATTCTTTTTTTTTGACAAATTTTGTCTGACTAGGGCTGGTCGATATGGCCACAAATGTGGATCTCGAAAAATCAAGATCCATATTGACCGAGAAGATTTTCGATTTCGATACAAGTTGTTAATGCTTCCATCTTAAACAATATATGCCTGAATGACTTGAAGCCACAAAAATGAGCTGGGTTCCGTTAAATTAACACCTTTAAAAAAAGGTATTTTATATTAAAAAAAAAAACTACAACATTTCCAAAAAGTAAACATAGTACTATTGTAAACCATAATTCGTAAACATTACAGTTTTTTTTTCTTTTCCCACCAGACACTAACTGTAACATGTCTGACGTTAATAGGGTACATTAAAATTTGCAAAAATATAAACATAAATAACTATCTCAAACTTCTAGCACAAGTGCTCCCAAATTTGTAAAACTTTTCAGTTTTGCGATGTTTTTTTTCTTTTTTTTACCAGGAAGATCATGGGCGTCCCCCAACCCCTTGTCTGCTTTATAAGAGGTAGAATTAAATTTGCAAAATGTAACCCAAATAAATTCAACTTTTTAGCTAGTGCATATCAACAATTGGTAAACCTTTTCAGTTGTATTTATTTTTTTAATTTTATTTGCCAGGAAGACTGGTCACTGTGTAAAAAGTAGCTTGGCTTTTTAAAAGTTTATTTTAAAATGTGCCTAAAACCGGAAACATTAAAAATATACAACAACGACTATTGCAAAGCCAATTTTGTAAAACTTTTACAGGTATTATTTTGCCAGAACCTACTCTGTCCTGTCCATGTGTCCTGGCTTGTAAGATGTAGAATAACTTTTTGCAAAATGTGAAACACACAAAATTTCAACTTTTAGCTAGTGCACACAATTTGGTAAACTTTACTACAGGTTATTCTTTATATATGCTAGAATAACACTATATCCTGGTCCACAGTGTCCTGCTTTAAAAAGCTTGCCCTGTGGCAGGACACAGAATTACCACCCACCTGGGCTCAAAGGCACGCTCTTGAGGGTGAGCTGGTGTCAGAATACACAGGTAACCGTTTTTGCCAGGAGTGACTCACTCTGGTGTATAATTGCTGACATTGATCTTCCAAACCATTTCCAGGGGGGTGGTTCTCTGCTGTCTGACATCATAGCTTGCATGTAGCCATTTAGGTTCAGCTTCCAATAGCCGTGCTCCTGGTTTCTGTGAGCTCAGAGTTTGACGACAAGTACTCTGGTCGTACAGGACCTTCTTGAAATACGCTGAGCCCAGTGTCATCTTTCGTCCCTGGCAATCTGGCTGGTGAGCAAGCAGCCACCTGTCCACCTTTGCCTTCCTCCGCGTGAAATGGATTGGAACTGCCCGGAGCAGCTTTGCTGATGTGCACACTGACTCATTGCATACCATGCTATCTGACAAGCTACAGCTCTCTGGAATTCACAGCCTTCAACCTTTAGTCATCTTTGGATGTAGCGTGTCTTTAAAACGAGGAATCAACAATGGATGTCTATGCACTCAAGGAATATCATCAGATGTGCATGCTTAGTCCAAATATTTCCTCTTCAGATTAGCTTGAGTGACATGATCTAAGGCTCTTGATGGTCACTTGGATGGGACTCCGAGTACATCAGCTAGCAGTTTCAACATACTTTCTCACTGAAAAGATGCAGTACAGGTTTCAGGTACGACACACAACTCACATATTTTTCAAACACAAAAAAAGAAAGAGCATCAATCAATGGAATCAGCAAGTTGGTTTAGACTCCGTGCGCGTTACACACAGACTCCAGAAAACAATACGATTGTTTCAACTTTGCGAATGAGGTGTAAAGCCAAAGATTGCCCTTGTTTTTTTGATCAGTCTGATAAAACTGTTTTGCTCAATGGCACCAACTTCTTCTTGCCTCTAGCACTGATAACTCGTGCTATACTGGCATATGTTGCGGACTCTGCGAGTGTTTTAAAACACCAACGCTTCATGTGGGTGATTCTGTTATTCAACTTGTCTCCCGGGCAGGGCTTGTCAAGACTCCTGCTTGTGACCGCTAGTTCTCGTTTCTTTTTTCTTTCTTTTTTATCAAGTTTCTTCTGTTTCTTCTTTGTTTTTCCCAAGAAAGAAGAAAAAGCACTGACAACTTATTATTTTTTTTTTTCACACAGTGCTAACCCATGGGCTCTTTTGTGGATTTCTCGGTCTCGCTTTTTCCCTCATCTCCATCCCTGATGATAAAGAAAAACAATATAGGGTACATTATGTTTAGAATCTTTTAGAAAGTCAAAGACGATCTTTGTAAACATTACCTACATCTAGCTGATGATGAGTTAAAAATGGATATTTTGTATGTGAATACAAATTATTTATTGGTGATGATAACTTACACCATGTTATACTGAGTTTTTCGCAACTCAGCTGAGAAAACTAAACATTAGCCCTTACAACACTAGGGCTGGACACTTTAATCCTACAAATCCTGAGTTTAAATAAAGTCTAGTTACACTGCAACAATAACTTTAAGCTTAAGCATGCACATGACAAACTTTAATGTCACAGAATGTAACTGATCAAAACGGAACTAATTAGAGGGGGGTGGAGAAACTTATCACAGTTATTATTGTGGCATAGATGCATATACGTACATTTGAAAACATGAACGAACAAAATTAACCATACTTAACTATATATGCAATATTTATCAAATAGCGTAAAAGCAAGGCTAACTCGACCATTTAATTGTATTTATCAATACATCTGCCGTCCTTTACATCACAGGCGACCACACACAAGTTGTGTTTTTAGGACATGTCGAACATACAGACACAGCATATTCCTAAGTTTAATGCAGTCAAACGTGACTATCGCTTTAAATGCTGTGAAATCAATTAGGTACTAATTTTATAAAGGTCCTCATAACATGCTGTTTTAGTCCACGTCAAACCTTTAAATTTGTTTACGAAGGTTCACTTACAAATGGCTAAGATGTAGCCGGTGACCAAAACATGGCATACTAGTGTCCGATTTTTAAGCTAGACAGCCTTGCCGATGTTTTGCGGCCGTATCATGGACTGTTTTGATGCACACCTGGCTGCTACCTCGCTAAGCCCCTAAGAATTGCCGAGTGCATCCTCCAGACCCGGCAGAAAGTATTTTCGCAGGAAATGGTCTCTCCGGAAAAAAATATGCTCGTTGCAAGCACTTTGATTGCAGGACACCACCCTCGCTCTAAATGTAATGAATGGGAGGCTCATCTGTGGGCTCGTATGTTCTGGCTCGAACGCATAGGTTTCGGTAGTTATTGTGTGTCAAAATCTATTAACACGTGTTCCTTCTAGATTACTGTCATCTTTTTTCCGCGGCACTCTTACTCTTCATATCGCGCTGAGCCAGTGCGGTTTTGGGAAAGTAGTTTCTGCCAGGAGTTCGTCACCGTGAAGTCAAGCACTTTAACTAATTTCCTAAACCCGTCTTGTTCCACTGTGCTTAGGGGCATCATTTCTTTTGCTACAACAAAGTAATAAGAAACGTGGCCCTGGTTATGGTCCTTGCCTCCTTTTTGAGAACTCTTTTCTTCTCTCTCATAGGGGTAATAGCCACCAAAGACGACACGATCGATTTTTTGCTTCGGTCACAGCCCCACTGCTAGCCCTCTGCTTTGTTGACGGAGTACCCTCGGCCCGCATTTTTCATGCTCCTCCGTCGTGGGTCGTTTTTGTGATACTACTACTTTTTAGGTGAGGGAATAGGTTGGGTGTGTTGCCAGTCTTTGTTTTTTTTAACAACTGACGACAACTGTCCAGATCGTATTAAATCTTGCGCTTCGTCACTTTTTTGATAACCAAACCACTTCCCATATTACGAATTCGTGCTACCCTTTTTTGTCGACAATTTTCGTCATTTGTTGATGATAACCCAGGTTAGTTTTTCACTTCCGTCGCTACTTCCACTCATTTTTGGGGTCGTTTTGGTCGTCGTTTCGAGTTCGGTTGCAAAGTGCGGCTGAGGACTGTGTATGACTTGGACGTGCAACGTGCACGAGCTGCTGTCGTCATATTTCTGCTGTGGTGATTGGTTCTTGATCAATCCATTACGAGTGTAAATGGCCGATCTTATCCATCGTATCGATTTAAATTTTATCGCGATTCGATGAGAATAACGTTTAATCGGGAGACCCAGCCCTAAATCATACTCAACGCAGCACAAACATAACAAACCACGATGTGAGCGGGCCTTTTTGTTCAGCGGGTTCTGTGTCTGGATCTTATAAAAAAAACCTCCACTACAAACTCCCACTCCCTCCACTAGTCCTGCCCAAGCAGAGATTGGACCCTCCTAGTTACAGGCTGCATTTGCATATTACATTAGTTATAGTTTCAGCTGGCCCTTATTAAGACATTAGCCATTCTTAATGTGTGAAAATATTCTATATTTTAAATATGTAACATTACTTTTTGTAAGGTAGTTGTTCTGAATTGTGTTTAAATGGCTAAAAGTAAAGCATATTTTGTGAGATTGTGCGTTTTAACCCTGCATTTTCATGGTTTTAAAGACTGAAATTAAAGTCTACTGATTTTTGAAAATTGTTGGTGATGTGTATGTGAAATTCAGCAAGTTCTTAATGTTTGTTGTGAAAATAAAAACAAAAAAAAAAGCTACTATGACTTATAAGGTTAAAACTAGTCTTGCTCATCTCAAAGTGATCAGTTTTGTTCAGCTTCTGAGATCCAAACTGAAAGCTGCTACACCTTTCAAAATGGGCTTGTAATACTTGTTGAAGAGTGGAATGGCTCTTTCACCAATATAGACACTATTTACCGGCTCCGGGGTACTGACCCACCAAAGACTGTCCGATTAGAGACGAAACGAAGAGATTTGCACTTGTTTTTTATAAGACTAACCACATTTATTGTCACCACTCAACAGACTGTTTTGGTCGTGGCTGTTGGTTTTTCTACAAAATGAAACAGTGACTAATAAACATGAAATTACCATAATATACATGCTACTAGTTAACAAAAAAAAATATTATAAACAAACTGCCGATAAACAGCACAATAGATAAAGCTTTAGTAATTAAACATGGAACATTATAGCCCCGCCCAATACAAAGACATGTAGAATACAAGGAAGGTGTAAATTGCGCATCTTATAATCAGGTGCACAGCTGTAACTTGTACACCTTATTAGGCCGCTGCCGCTTGATGAAGCGCCACTCTGTATGAGCTACGGAGTCGCATGCGCTTTAAGAGAAAGTTATTTTTATAACAGTATACCAGTTAGATATACGAAATGCAGCGAACCCTGTGTTCAAATTGGGAACCTTAACTCGTTACTAATAACAACAAATGTTTACTCTAGCACTCATATGTATATAAGCATTAAACAAACAGGTTACAATGTCACCAATGCTACACGCTTATTTAACTGGACGCATACAAAGATAGCTATCGTCACCTCACGGACGTAATAACTTGTATACATAAGGTGAAAGTCTCTTCTCTCATGACTATATAGTTAGTGATTCAAACTTACTTTTTGCATCACTGCAAACACTTTGTATTTGTCCAAAAAGGCCGAGTCTTTAAACCATTCCAAAAACAATGATGTTGCAGAAACTTAAGCGTCCGACCCGGTTGCACCGCACTGAACTTTCAGTACCTGCAGGGCGGGAGGGGGGGTCATGTCGGTCAAGGTTTTCGCACGGCGAATTGGCTAGGTGAAATGGTCGTGTATGTGATGTGTCTCAACATGTAGAAGGAGAAGATTACGATAGAGGTAGAATAATTAAAAACCCATAGCCTTTTTTACATGTGAGTTGGTGCACTACCAATGCATGAAACCAAAGCCCCACTGATATCCCCCCCCCCCCGTCCACATAAGTCAAACTGGGAGATCGAGGAGGAGGAAGGAGCGTGAAATAAGCACTAAAAGGTGAACTGACAACCAAATTTGGCTGCAACATGTACATGGGCTATCCGTAAACCATAAAGACGCGTCACGATGCAA
The DNA here is from genome assembly GCF_018340385.1 of Cyprinus carpio. NCBI lineage: Eukaryota > Metazoa > Chordata > Actinopteri > Cypriniformes > Cyprinidae > Cyprinus > Cyprinus carpio. The sequence goes on along the minus strand of NC_056593.1, from coordinate 3,478,409 downwards.
CTACAACTTCACTGGTTATAATGGGAGCGTTAGTTCAGTCAAATTACAGAGCATACTGATCATGGTTTTAAGATTTGAACATTATAATTGATTATATATGAGATCCAGCAGCAGAAATCAGCACTGTGTAAAAATAAAGGTAGGCCCTGATATGTTATGTATAAAATAAAAGCGGTACGTGTGAATGGAATGTGAAGGTTTGTCTGATTTACAACAAACACTACGAAACAACAGCACTGTACAGTATGTGGTGTGTCAGTGCTTGAAGAATTTTTTATTAAACCCCCGGAAAAATACGCCATTTCTCATCTCCTAAATATATGTATGGTGTGTAATAAATATGGTGGGTAACAAGATTCATTTGGAAGCGAGGGTTTATAGATCACAATGCAAGCGGGGAGAAGCTTCATGTTACGGTCGTCACAAACGCAGATGACAAACATCGAGGATTCATGTACAGCAGGTTAAGATTTAAATTCATTTACTTTTAACCAGGTTGAATATGGGAGAGGCACTTGAAATGTAGGCCTTGTTTATGTACACTGTACATGAGGTTGTAGGCCAATTAGCTATTTAGGTTAGTACATTAACACGACTGGGCACTGGTCAAATCACTGGACAATCACTCCCCCCGCCTACAATACCTGCCAGACCTGAGACTCGAAACCCACAGCCTTCGGGTTACAAGTAAGACTCTCTAACCATTAGGCCACGACTCTAAGTTAAGCGCTTACTAGTAAAAAAAAGTTAATAGGCTGTGTAAAATGTAAATAAACACAGAATGCAATGAGTATTTGCCAATCTCATAAACCCATTTTTATTCATATAGAACAAAAAAAACATATCAAACTGAGGAAATATTTCATTTTAGGTAAAAAAAAAAAAAAAAAAAAAAAAAAAAAAAAAAAAAAAAAAAGGTGGGTGGCAGCGACATGTCAAAACAGTTGGGACAGGGCCATCATGTTTACCACAGTGTGGCATTTAGGATCAACTTGGGTTCAACACTTTTTTTTTTAATTGACATGTTTTCATTTGAATATAGCCTACTTAAAAAAAATTAATAAATAAAAGAAAAAAGAAAAAAGAAAAAACGGATGCTTTTATCTTTATTATTGGCCCTTTGAATCTACTTTGAGATGTATTTTATAGCATCTTACGTGTCTCGTTAGGTAGAGCTGTTATTGTTCCAGAGGTGAAGTCTTATTTTGGTCCCTAGATGGCGCTCCGAGAAAATGACATTCTAAGTTTAAAAAATTCTAATTTGACAAAATGTGTAGTTATTGCATTTTGCTTTTGGGTGGCAGCACTGTTATACTACTGAAAAAAAAAAAATCTAGGTTGTGTAGTATCATCACAAAATAAAAACTATATTATTCCAAAATCTGCAAAATGTGACTATATAAGGCATGACAATATTAACAAATTATAAACATTAACATCATGTTTTCTTGAAATAATGGGTATTGTGAAAAGCACTATATAAATAAATCTGACTTGAATTGACTGATATTTTATCACACACTGTTTTATCCGAGTGAATTGTTTGTCTGTTAGAATCAGTATTTCACAATAAAGTCTGTTTTGTTAAAGCTGAAGTCAGACTGTGAGTTTCATATTAGAAAAAAAAAAAATTGAAAAAAAAGTCCTTCAACCTTACACTAATGACATCTCAGCAGCGTATCTGTGTCTGTGTCAAGTGTCAACCACAAACATCCAGAAGTAATGTTCATGCAGAACCTGTTTGTCCACAAGTAGATCAGACCACATTTCAGCACAGATGTAGATAACTCAGACATTTATGAAATGAGGACACAAAATGTTTCTTGTCTCGGCGATTTGTTTAAAAAAAAAAAAATAAATAAATAAAAATAAAAAATTCTTTAAGAGGGTTTAAGAGTCAAACATAATGTTCCAGTGGGCCACACAATTTTTTTTAGTCCATCACTGAATATTGCACTTCAGCAATCCCATAACTCAGTCCACAAGTTTTAAAGAGCTCAGATGAAACTACAGGCTCTGAGGTTGTCACAGGAGCTTCCTGTGAAAGTCACCAAAGCGGGGCTGGTATTTGCTTGATTATCTTCTTTTGCCGATAAGCGCATACTCTACACGATCCTCCTCTTTAACATCCTGTAAAAGACAAAAGAAAACCATTTAAATAAAAAAAATATAAATATAATAATTAAATCTTATTGTCTGTGACATCATACTTCAGTGAGCAGTGGAAATATTAAATAATGTAGATCTGTTAGTCTTTAGTTACATTTGAAGAAGTGTCTTGAGTATTATGACATATGAGTCACTGTTTCTCGCACTGAATAAAGATCTTATGAATTTAAACATATCTAATATGATTCTGTTTTGTATTTTTGTGTTTATCACACTGTTTAAATGATACACACAGCATGAATTAGTAATAAATAATCTTACCGGTTTCTGTGCTTTTCTTTTGTAGAACATCGGCTCAATGTAAGTGACCTCATCTTCATGAGTCTCAGCTGTTTCAACGATAATAATAATGGATTAAAACAACATAGCATTTATGTTTTCAGTGTGTTTTAATAAAGCATCTGTGAGACAATTAAATAGCCCACTGTCACCTATATAGATATTTGCCAAACCCCACATGTACATATATTATTGTGTGTTCTTTACATTGACCTGTGTGCTGTGCTGAAAGTCCTACACCTAATTTGGCCTCATTGACCCGAGTTTGTGTACCTTAGTTTTTGAGTGAAAAAAGTGTGGATAATTTAGGCAATGTTCAGTCAAAAACTGAGGTGCATAAACTCAGCTCAATAAGGCCTATGATCAAACGGTTCCAAGAAGAAACACAAAAGCTGTGCTAATTGAAAGAGAAAAAAAAATTGAACGCAGTATTTGGTAACAATATTAGAAATTTATAAGCAATTTTTGTAGGCTGGTAATTATTCATTTATTTATTTATTGACTGGGAACACCATAAGTGTAACAACGTGTGTGTGTGTGGGGGGGGGGGGGGGGGATTGTTGTTATATCTTGTTTGAGCAAAGTCAGGAAGTTGTAGTCCTGTGTGAAAAAAAAAAAAAAAAAAAAAAAATAAACATGAATTGGCATTTTCAAGAAAACAGTTTAAAAGGAACTACACTATTAAAGTATATTATTTTTTGTTATAACACTTATTAATTTCATTATTTTAGATGCTGAGTCTGTAACAATACAGAAACAATGATTGGTGTGATCTATTAATAAGTGAACATCACAGTTATTTTGCTGCCTTACATTAAAATTAATTATAATAAAAATTAAATTAATTAAATTAAAAATTAATTAACACGTTTTTAGTTAATTCCGATTTCGCAGCAAAGGGTGGTGATGTTATTTGTATTTTTACAAATAAGGGTGGCTACTTATTTGTATTTTTTAATCTTTTATTGTGTGTTTTTTTGTTCTGTCGCTGTCATTCTGTTGCACTGCGGAGCTTCTGTCATACCTGGCAATAAAGCTCATTCTGATTCTGATTCTGATGTTCGATATGCAGGCAAGTAAATATGCACATCAGGTCAAATACATTTCTTTGTAAATGAATGTGACAAAAGAATGTTTTAACTTTGATATATAACAAAACAGAGCTGTTGACGCATACCGTGACGCATACCGTGAATTACATTCAACCTCTTCGCTCCAAAAAAAAAAAAACTTCCCAAAATGTGTAGCTAACTCGCATGTGTTAAGTTGCTTTGGACAGTGTCTCTTCCAAAAAAAAACTTCCCAAATCTGCTTGGGTAAATTTATTGCTTAGGTTAAATTAATAATGGGTGTATTTGAATGAATCATATTTAAGTTAATTTTAGTATTTTTGATGAATTGAATCCAATCCATTTTTTTGGTTTCTTCCCGTGAATCAGACAGCACTTGCTTCGTTATGTTTTAAATCCCCTTTACTGTTTCTGGTGGCATGATAAATGGAACTTAAAATGCGCTGCATACTCGAATATACACGCTTTTCCCCTTGTTTCATAGCTAACATAAATGCTCTTCACTGGTTTAGAGTGGTGTAGCTGGTTTTAAAAGCAGTTAACAAACAGATTGTTTGGCTGCACAATCGCTGAAACCAGCAAACAAGCTGAGACTGGTTTAAGATGTTATTCAGCAGGGTTAACAACACCTAAAATATTAACTTACAATTATTAAGAAATCGTATTCAAAGTAAGCTATCGTGCTTGTTGACATTATACAATTTGCCTCGCCTTCCTAAATAAAAACACACCCATCACCTTTGGATACTGTCACAATCATGTAACCAGGAACATCGCGACCAATATGTAGCCTAATACTTGTCCTTTATTGTTTCTTTTTTCTTCACGTGTGTCTTTTTCGATCTTTACACTGAACTGAAGAAAACTTTTTAACAGAACTACTTTCTAATCGTTGAAAAGAAGACATCGATTAGACGTATAGCAAATGTGTCTGAATACAATTTAATCGATTGACCAAGTGAAGGAAAAAAATAATGGAAGTCTTTATTATGCTCACTATGTTTGTTTTTGTCATTGATGGTAAGTTACATGAATTTTCAACCGTACTTATTTTTAGGGATCGGTTTCATTTCACATTAACTCTGTCTTTATCTTAACCCTTTGTCTTCTGTTTTGCCCGTCGCTGTTTTTTTTTTTTTTTTTAAATAATGTAATTTAGTATAATTTAGAGATATGAAGTAACATGATTTTCAGTCTTAAAGAAAAAGAAAAAAAGGATGACTAACTTGTAAAACTAGAATAAGCTAGGTTTTGTTTTGTTTCTTTGAAACTGGCCCCAGTTCTCACTTTAACATATACATTGTTCTTCGTTTTAGTCATGCAGATTTAAAAATTAAATTACAGAATAAAGCTGATTATGCATTATAAATTTGCATTAGACATATCTGTGTTGTGTCAAATAAATCTGAGAATGTATTTTAGTCCATCGTGGTTTAAATGTCTGGGGCTGTAAAAACATTTTTTCCACCTCAGAGATTTTTTGTGATCTAAATCTGTCTGTAGGCTAATGTTTAGTTTCTGTTTCCATTGCCATTCCATTGCATATGTTCATTCCTTTTTCCTTTGTTCCAGTGTCTGTATGTTTTCTGGGTGTTAACTGATTTCGTTCACCCTTCTCTTGTTAACCCTCTGATGCATGGTGTTCACTACAGTGGATATTTATAAATATTTACAGATATTTGGTACAAAAATATTTTTCAACTAAATAGGATGTCAGAAATATATTTTTATCCAATTTTATTTAACAATATTTGTAACAGAAAATAAATCTGTCCATGTTATGGACGTTATGCACCAAAGGGTATATTATTGAGCTTATATATGAATTCCACCTTATTTTGTAAATTTTAGCAAAATTATGATATAATTTACACTTGAATAGTTTTATTAGACAACAATATTAAATAGTCTTCGGATTTTATAATTTATTTCAATGCTTAGAGTCTATATTTATTAGGTCATATGTCATGTAGGCATAAACGAGGACAGGGATATGTCTGCATGATTGCATTCGAGTGTGTGCTTGTGTGTCTGTTTTTGTGCTCATCCATGATAGTGGTTTTGAGACATAAAATATTATGTTTTTCAAATGTCTTTTCTATTGTTATTGTTACTTAATGTTCCAAGACTTCCAATGAAAAAGCCTCTAAAAGCCACATCTGTCAAAAATGAGATACTGAGTGAATGCTCTCTGCACATATTATACAATCATCAAATACTAGAACTTCAACCCATTCAGAAGTACAATACTTAGACAGAAACCTGTACATAACCTAGGTGTCTGATAAAAATTTTAATTTTGATGAAAAACGTCAGACTGACTTCTTAAGTCTTCTTATGTGTATTCATACCGTTTGCACTTAGTAAATGTTTTAAAAACATCTTCTTTTAATAAAATAAAATATATTGAAAAAAAAGCATGTTATTAGCATGATTTTTCACTTGTTTAAAAGTAAAAACTATTACTTTTACTTTGTGATTTAACAATTCAATTATGAAAGGTTTAATTTAGATTTTATTATCCTGTGTATACATTGCTGTCAATTTGTTAGTTTCCTTAATTTTGTGTTAAATCGCTGTTACATGTTTTTTTCGGCTATTCCTTTTTTTTTTACTACAAAATGCTGCATTTACATCTGCTTCTCCACATTTTCCAAAATTCATCAAATTTCTGTGGTGTTGAATTCATTGTAAAATGCACACACACTCTTAAGTATTTATTGTTTATTTTTGTCTCCAGGTGTGGTTGGATCAAACTCTGTGTCAGTGAGGGAGGGAGATATCGTCACTCTAAAAAGTGATGTTACCATGAAAGAATGTGACAAGATGCTGTGGTATTTTAATGACGCCCTCATTGCCCTAATCAATGGAGATCCCAGTAAGAGTTGTGTGTATGATGGAGAAGGTGAGATATTCAGAGACAGACTATCAGTGGACTTTGAGACTGGATCCCTGACCATCACAAACATCAGATCTGAACACGCTGGACGCTATGAAGCAGAGATCATCAAAAGCAAGAGCTCAGAAACCAGCCAAAGCAACAGCGAGTGTGACAGCACAAAAATCATCAAAAAAAAGATCAACATTGGTGACACCATAAAGATATTCAGTCTGTCCATCAGTGGTGAGTCATTTAGTGATGATTCAGTCATTAGTAATATGCCCCACTGCATTTTACAAACAATTACTGTTGAGCGATTGATTGAATGTTTTTCTGCAGCTAGAAATGGCTATAGAAAAATAAATAATTAAAAAATATACAAAATGCAAATTATATATATATAGATATATATATATATATATATATATTATATAATATATATATATATAATATATATATATATATATATATATGTATTTATTATTATTGTTTCCTTGTGTTTCCCAGCCTCTCTTTCTGGTCCTGACAAATCCAATAAAGAATGGTACAGTGAGGGGAATGAACAGAAGTGTAAAAGGAGTATGTTTTCTATTCGCTTCCTTTTTTATTTATTTACAATAGATGATACATGTATTAGTTTATTTACAAAGGGTGACAGCTTCATATATAGTCCTCTTCTGATCTCTTTCAGTAATGTTCAAGTGTGCCAGTTTTGATTTCAGTGTTAGTTTTATTACTATATTGTTGTTTTATTTATTTTTATCTAAAGTGTTGTTTTATTTATTTATGCCTGAGATAAAGTGGAAAAAAATAATCAGTCAAATGATTTAGCAATATACCCACATTTCATAAATCATCTCCAATATGGAAAGATCTCTATATTTTATAACAGAGGAATTAGTCTTTCACTTCTCTACCATGTATCTCTAAAAGAGTCCATTAAGAGAATTTATCCAATGAATGATGCACTAACAATAATCTTCCTCTGTTCTAGATTCAGTTCGGACTTTAGGTCTTATAGCAGGGAATATGTGCTGTTGGTGTTATTCTGGTGGCTGCAGCTGTTATTGGTGTGATTTACTGTCGTGACAAGAGCTCTAAAAAGGGCAAGTATTATAGTGAGAGGAAAACATCATCTTCATTAAGGCAAAATTAGTATTTAATTGTCTGTGATTTTTTATCTTTTTAACAGAAGACATGAAGAAAACAAGTCTGAGCCATCTGTTGACAGTCCAAGTATGAGGTAAGATATTGTACTACTGTAGCATGTATAAAATATACAGTATGCAAATGACATGTTAGAATTTTCACCAAAAAATGTTTAAGACAATTATATATAGGACCCTAGAGCAAAAAAAACAGTCATAAGTCGCTGGGGTATATTTGTAGTAACAGCCAACAATACATTGCATGGCTCAAAATGATCAATTTTCCCTTTATGCCAAAAATCATTAGGATATTAAATAAAGATCATGTTCCATGAAGATATTTTGTAAATGTTCTATTGTAAACAAATTTCAAAAACGTATAATCATTAATAGTATACATTGCTAAGGACAACTTTAAAGGCGATTTTCTCAATATTCTGATTTTAATTTTAATTTTTTTTTTTTTTTTTTCACCCTCAGATTCCAGATTTTCAAATAGTTGCATTTCAATCAAATATTGTCCTATTCTAACAAATCATTCATCAATGAAAAGTTTATTTATATTTCTTATTTATATATCTTATGACTGGTTTTGTGGTCCAGGGTCACATGTATCTTTTGCTTAGGGTGCCAGTAGAAGATATAATTTCCAAACATTCTTTTTGCCATGAACTGTATTCATCCAGTGACATTTCTATATGAACAAAGATTGTGACAACAGATGGTATAATGCAAACAGAGATATGATCTCACCATCATCCAGTCTGTCTGGAATGACATGAAGAGACAGAAAAACTCAGACAGAGTAAATGCATGGCATCTTCAAAATGCTTGGAGAAATCTTTAGTATCTGTACATTAACTGTATTTTTATATTTCCATTGACTGAACAGAAATGGAAAACAAAACCTTTCAACTCAGTCTTTATTAACCTATTATTGATGACAGACGTGCTGAGATTCTATAACTGTAAACATGGTAATTTCTCTCTCTTTACCTTCTGATTCATTGTTTTCTTATAGAAGGGATGGTCCCCCAAATGGTTCAGGTCATGCTTAGAAGGGAAGGTTTACAATCTGAACACTGGCAACCATATATCTGAGTGGACATCTGAGGGTTAAACAGGACTGAAGGCACATTTGACTGTATTCTCCTTTAAAACTGCTCTCCGCTGGACACAGTGGTACTGGAGGCAACACATTCTGATATGTTGCCATTAAAGCAAAGGGATACACAACCTGAAACAGAAGAGAACACAGAAACATACGTCCCAAGCCCTAATTATATTTTAAAAGTCAAAACAAATGAGTGTAAAAAAAAAAAAGAAGATTACCACAGTGCTTATGTATTATATATTAAGTAATGCAATTTTATAGGCAGTCCACTGTAATGTTAGGAAAAGTATTTACATTGTAATAAAGCAATTCATAGCATCATTTTCGTCATGCAAACAAGGCCGATCAGTGTGTTCTGGATTTTTTTTTTTTTTTTTTTTTTTTTTTGTATACAACTGATCTAGAACTACGTGTAAGTCCCATATTCTGTCACTCAAACAAACTTTGTACTGGACAGATATTTTATACATGTAACGTCATGCATGTATAGCTTAGAAAGAAACAGTATAGCTTTTCACTGTGATTATTTTCTTAGTCTACATAAAAACATACTCGCTACCAAGTGGTATTTCATGTAGCCAAGAAAAATAACCACGGCAAATAACTAAGGTGAATAAAGTTGTACTCATACTTCACAACAGTATGTATTTAGAATGAACACTAGAAGAACAAATAGGTTTGCAATCCAAGTGTCTGAAAATATGCATCTCTTATGCATTAATCGAAATACATTCCATATACTTGTCATAAGAGCTTCTTCATCTTTCTTCATTTAAAGGGTGGATCAAAAACTAAAATAATGCATTACTGCTACCTGCTGTTAGCCAGGACCAACGACACCCTATTTCCGTGCTATAGTCCAGTGTTCAAGACCTCCTGGGTATTATATAGTGTTTGGTTTGACATAGTGTTTTATTATTTAAAATACATATACAATACATTTGAATTTGACAAAAAACTATCTAATAATTTGATGCAAATATAAATGGACAACATTTTGTGTGTGTGGATCTATAAGTAAAATAATAATGTGCATGCAAAATACAAGATAGAACAACATACCAAAGGGATATAATCTCAGGTGTGTGATGCTGAACCCTTAGATTAAATTCTAAATTTGTTGTTGTTGTTATTTTTAGTTTGTTTGTTTGTTTTTGTATTGTTTGAACTGTTCTGAACTGATGTTTTATGTGCAATAATAACTTGCCCAGTCTTCATTAAGCGCAGACTGATTTTAAATAAATATATATATATATATAGTATATATATATATATATATATATGTATGTTTATGTTTTCGTTTGTTTTTATATATATGTATGTATGTATGTGTGTGTGTGTGTGTGTGTGTGTATATATATATATAAAAAATGAAAAAATGATGTCTTTTCAAAAGGTCATGGTCAAAATTAAAACCGTTGGAACATATAGATGTTATTCATTCTTTCTGACAAACAGCAAAAAGACAATGTGAATTACAGTAATAGTGTTTTTTTCCACAGTATTTTTCCCACCCTGTGCTCCAGTGACAGCTCAGAGCCTAGTTTCAGCAGTCATATCAAAGCAGTAACTAAATCAACATATTTTCATCTCAACACACTGCAAGATAGATGTTTCCAGATTTAGAGAATGCCGTTATCACCAGCAGGGTAGTGTATTGTAATGGCCCCCTTATACCTGCCTTTCTTAAAATACTATTAGAAGCGGAATGCATGAAATATAAGCATTGAGTTCACCTTATTTCCTGAGATATTCTGTGTTGGACACACACTATATTGTACTTTCTGTGTCTTAATTTTAAATTCATCTGCTTTAATGTGGTGAATGTCGAGTATTTTTTTTACTGTTCACTGTTGTTCTTAACATGTCCACAGTGAGGAGCTATGTAACAAGCTGTGAAGTCATCGCTAGCGTTCATAAAATACATCCTTATAAAATGGGACAGGCCTATATGAATTGGAATATTTATGAATAAAGACTCGTTTTTTTATATATTAACAAAAATATATTAAGAAGACTTAAAAAGACAGCATTCTATTTAATTAAAAATAAAATGATTTATGTTGTCATTATACTAAACCAAATATTGTATTTATTTTATTTCTTTCTCACAATAGTGTGGATTAATTTTCCACATTTTCCACCCGCTTAGGACCAAGACAGTAGCTGTTTTAAATGCCTGATCAAATGTTGTCGCGATAGCTTGTTGTATGGCTAATTGAGCTGCGGTAGCTTGTTTTTTCAAATTATAATAATTTTATAAAAGCAACATACACAATGTGCTGTAGTCTAAGTGCTGCGTTCGACACCATAGATCACAACATACTCAAAGATAGATTACAAAACTATACAGGTTTCCAAGGGCAGGCTTTAAGATGGTTTAGATCCTACCTGTCCGATCGCTACCATTTTGTTTATTTAAATGAGGAGTGATATCGCCCATCACCAGTAAAATATGGAGTGCCACAAGGATCTGTCCTAGGTCCTCTGCTATTTTCAATATGTAACCCCTTGTTAATATCATTAGAAATACGGGATTAGTTTCCACTGTTATGCTGATGATACTCAACTATATATCTCAACAAGACCAGATGAGACTTCAAAATTATCTAAGCTAACAGAGTGTGTTAAAAATGTAAAAGATTGGATGACCAATAATTTTCTCCTATTAAATTCAGATAAGACAGAGATATTACTTATTGGACCAGAAAACATTACACAGAATCTCGTAGATTACAATTTGCAACTAGACGGATGTACTGTTACTTCCTCTACAGTTAAAAATCTGGGTGTTATATTAGACAGTAACTTGTCTTTTGAAAATCATATTTCCCATGTTACAAAAACAGCATTCTTCCATCTTAGAAACATTGCCAAGCTACAAAACATGTTACCTGTTTCTGATGCAGAAAAGCTAGTTCATGGGTTCATGACCTCTAGACTGGACTATTGTAATGCACTGCTAGCTGGTTGTCCTGCATCCTCAATAAACAAGCTACAGGTAGTCCAAAATGCACTGGCTAGAGTCCTTACCAGTTCAAGAAAATATGATAATATAACCCCAATACTACAGTCTCTGCACTGGCTACCTATTAAGTTCTGTATCAGTTACAAAATATCTGTGGGGGTACTCTGCTCTGCCCTGGTGGGCTCCAGCTCTGCCTGCGCCGCCCTGGTGGGCTCCAGTTCTGCATGCTCCTCCCTGGTGGACTCCAGTTCTGTCTGCTACGCCCTGGTGGACTCCAGTTCTGTCTGCTACGCCCTGGTGGGCTTCGGTTCCGTTTGCTACATCCTGGTGGGCTCCAGTTCCTTCTGCTCCACCGTGGGGATCTTTGGACCTGTCTACCCAGCTGTGGTGGTCTTCAGCTCCATCTTCTTTGCTGGCTCCGCACTGGCTTCCTGTTTCGCCGGTTCTGCCTTGGTCTCTAGTCTCTCCACTTCCACATGGACCTGGTCCTCCGTCCCTCCCCCTGTTCTGCCTCTGTTCCAACACCCTCCTTAATCGTAAAGTGTTTGGAGTGTCTGGAAGGGGTGGGGGGGTGGGGTATGTCATGAATCTGGTTTAGAAACTTTCGTTCACTCACCACCAGAGGTCACCTGCTCACTACATGGACTCTTGCACCATACCCACTGTTGCACTTCACCCCAGACTACAGTTCCCATCATCCATTGCACTGATTACACGCACACAGCAGAATGCACTGATTACACACACACAGCTGAATCCAATCACACATTCACTATATAACACTCACTCAGATCACTTCCAGACTGCCGAGTATTGTTTAGCCTAGCTACCTTACCAAGCACCCGTTTGTAAGGAAGCTTGTAAATTAATTTCTCTATCCAATGCGGTCACGTCACGTGACAAAAGAACGAACGATAGGTTAAAGTCTTTTATACAGTCTTTTTTATTAAACAATACAAACATTAAAACATTAAGGCAGTACACTTAAAATCATAAAGACAAAAAAAAATAATAATAAAAAAATAATATACACACAGATTTGTTGCCAGGGTAATTCCTTTTATACAGTCTATGAAGCTTATGGGACTGTCACGTGATGAAAGAATGACTCAAACCTGAAGACTTGTCAGATAAGAGGTGGAACGAGAAACAACAAGAGACAAGCAGAAACAAGTATCAAGTGTCAAGAGTTGTCTGGTAAACATGTCCAGTTCCTCCTTAGATGGTGTAATCATCTTTCCACACTGAGTTTTTTTTTTTTTTTTTTTTTTTTGGAGGCGGTTAAAATAGACAAGTTTTTCCAGGTAAGATGAGTGATGGCATGTATGAATCATTATCACATCTTAATGTGTAGTTGCTGCATTTTGCTTTTGGACAGCAACACTGAAATGCTACTAAACACAAAATAAAAACATTTGTTAGCAGCGTTGCTACTTTTAATTTGTTACTCCCAAGACTGTTGAAAACTAAAGAAACTCTGAACATCAGCATGATAAATAAACATTACAACAGTAAATCACAGATTGCATTTCTTCTTAAAATGACTCCTTGACATTGACAGGAATTGTAATCAGGCGCTAAAAATAAAAGGTTTGTTGACACACCTTTTTGTCATATACAGGATATGACAAAAAGGTGTGATGTCAAGAATGCTTCTCAGAAATGTAGCTCTCTTACTGGAGCTGCAACTGAAACTAACACTGCTGATCAGGCATGTCATGGAGAGATATGCATATGCATATACGTATCAATTTTTATATTTTACATTACACTGCAGGAAATTTTCACATTTCGCATTCACACAGCAATATCAATGTCAAAGTTTTAGACATTGATATTGCTATGTGAATTGAATCTCTTTTTTTATTTTTCAGACTTTGTGTGAACAGGTATGGAAAAAGCCCTAAACCCCACGCTATTCACACAGCACACAACTAACACCTTAGACATACACACACACACACTGACAGCAGTCCAGCAGCATATATTCTCATGAAGAAGCTGTTTATACGCCCAACAGCTCTGACCATAATTTTTATATAGCTGTAAAGAAATCCGAGCACAGCAGGTTTCAATCTGACTCAAAATCTGAGCTGATGTGGGGCCAGAGCTGCCAGGGGCCTCCAAAGAGGGTCTGACAACTCTGTACATAGCAGTCACTGACCACTACTAAATGGCGTGTTTCCTCATTGCTTTAGCCAGATTGGCTCTAGGTGTGTTCATCTTCAGAAGCATTTAACCGAAAGGTGAGATTTGCCTCCTTCAGTTGGGAGAGGAATTAAAAACAGAGACCTGACATCGAACACTTTCTGTTTCCTGTACTGACGTTAGCATGTTTTTTGCGTGGGCTACTTTACCACATTAAGTGGATTATGCAATGTGTGTCAAATACACAGATGTTTTTCTTGTAGCAACAGAAACACTTTTCAGTAAATATTCCTGTTTAATTGCAGTGTCTGTATGATCAAGTATAAAGTTTCAATCCTATTTAAATACCATAAGGTGCGTCTATAAAATGTTTTATATTGATAGTCATGGCACGATATTACATTAAGATTAGGCTACAAGAAAAGACTTTTTACTGTTATAAAAACACAGATTTGTGAGCATTAGTAGAACTGAATCTGTATGCAACAAAGAAGCATATCCGAATTCACAGTACTCGGAAAATATTTAATTGCATCCGAAGTTTACAACAGATCCAAAACTTCTGCGTGCAAGCCTGTCATTTATTGGAAATCGTGGAAAAGTGCATGGTTTTAGTCACTGCCGGTGTGAACAGGACTTTAGATACTACATGTAGTGATTGTCAACAATCCCAATACTCCATTTATAATTTTTAAAGAACTTGCTTGTCAGGTCTGGGTACTTAGAAAAAATATGTTATCTTCTCATGGCAAGTGGTGCATACTCTACTTGAGCTTCCTCTTTTACATTCTGTAAAAAAAAAAAAAAAAATACAATAATAATATTAAAATACATATATTTATAAAAACTCTGATGATACATTGGAGATTCAGTGTGAATTTTGTTTTTTCTTGTAACAGTGATCAGTGATCAGGTTGAGAAGTGGCCTACCATAAATGGTCTCTACAATCTACCTAAGCTAATAATGCTTTTGGGAAATGCAGCCAAGGACAGTATGTACAGTATGCAAAAAATATAGAGGTGCAACATCTTGTGACTGGAGCAGTCGTCTTAAGAAGGACAACTTTGTATCTTATCTGCCCCTAAAAGGTGCATACTATGAAGCTTTTAGTGGTAAATAAGGTACATAGGTTCCTTTTAAGGCTGTTGCACCTGAGAGTGAATACATTAAGTTGTTGAGTAAAAATCTGAACAGTGATATCATCAGCTGAAACAGGAAATCTTACTGTTTTATGCGCTTTACTTCTGTTGAATGTTGGCTCAATGTAAATGATCTCTTCAGGAGTCTGAACTGTTTGAAAAATAATAATAGATGCATTAAACAACAACAACTACTCCATCTTAAATAGATCTGGTTCTTCATAACATATGTGTTGTTATCACAGGGCTGTCAAAGTTAGTTACTGTATCATTAAATTACTGCAGAACTGCATTTCTGTCTTTGTATTTCCAGTATGTTTTAATGCAATTTGAGAAATGCAGAATCTGTTTTTCTGAGCTAGACGAGTAAAGAGCATTGCCCAATGTCATTTTATAGATAACAGCCAAACAACTTGCCTTTTTGATCGGTTTTTCTACACTTCCTACGCATGAGAAATATCCCGAATGCAGCCACAATCAATAGAGATCCAGCAACAGCAGCAAACAGAGATCAGCACTATGAGAGATCCAGAGCCTGTAATGATAGAGAGACACAATCATTAGTGTGGGTGAAAGTGTCAGTCTGAACGATAATTGAAAATCCACCGCCTGGTTTATTTAGGCACTACCTCTGAGTCCAAGTACATGGAAAGCGTTAAGTAAAATGTCACGTGTTGTCAACTCGGAATTATGGTAATTACAACATGGCATGAATACAACATAATATCAAATGCTACATGTTCCCTATGTCTTGGTACTTCCTGTCTCTCGGGAGCCATGGTTTGTAGTTCTTTGTAGTTTTCTCAGGTGATTCTCTCCCCAGGTGTGCCTCATTTGTGTTTCCCCATTGTTTTTTTTTTTTTATAATAACCTCTTACATTTAGATCTTGCATTTAGTCTCTTTGCCTGCCTTCTCGTTTACCCCACCTTTATTACAGAGTCACATTTACATACACATTTGCATGGTCAAATTTCACAGGCAAAGTCAGAGAAAGTGGGATTGAATGTACTGAAAACTGTGTGTGGAAGCCTGTTTTGGCCTGTAGATTAATACCATTTAGTTCTGACTCATAACTACTTTCTAAGCAGCCGTTTTTAATGTGTGCATTTTATTTTCATGCAAGTTCAGTTATAAAGAAGTGGCCGAATAGATACAAACACATTGTGTGTGTTTAGAGTAGCTGAATGTATGATAGAACAACTGTTGGTTCACTCTACTAATTTGCGTATCAAATTGCACCAACTTGACTGTAATTCACCCTCTAAATTTCTTTGTGTAAGGGTAAACTGTCCAATCCTTTCAGCACATGATCAGTAGACTGAGATCAGTGAATAAATGCTAATATCACCATTGTCAAACCTGAACATGTGTGACAGAGTTGAGTGATGTCCAGATGTTGAGTCTGGCTGCTGATGGGATTGTTGAGCACACAGCTGTAGGTGTTTTTATCCTGATATTCCACCTCCAGAGGTAGAGAGAGACTGATGCTGAGATCAGACACACTGATGCTGGACAATAAACTGTTTCC
The DNA here is from genome assembly GCF_018340385.1 of Cyprinus carpio. Taxonomy (NCBI): domain Eukaryota; kingdom Metazoa; phylum Chordata; class Actinopteri; order Cypriniformes; family Cyprinidae; genus Cyprinus; species Cyprinus carpio. The sequence continues at coordinate 3,461,963 of NC_056593.1, read as the reverse complement.
TTTGTACCAGGAGAGAGTCACATGACCCACATTCACCACTGAACACACCAATGAACAATTCTGCTGTGATGATGATGATGATGATGATGAAGAACACTGTGAAGAGTTACTGATAATGACAGGAACAGGCAGACGAGCTGAGGAAGATCAGTAAAATCGGATTAAATTATATTATTAGTAAATAAGAGGGCTGTTTTTGTGATTGTGATTAGATTTTTTTATTTTTTTTTTTTTTTTTTTTGAGACGCTGACTTCATAATCATTCAAAAGGAAAGTATTCAGAAGCCTGAAAAGTCAAACATGTGTCTCTCAAGATATATAATTTCAAGATTAAAAATTAACTAGGATATATTTTAATTATAGCGATTTAAAAATGTTAAACTCACCATAAACAGTGAGACTGAAATTCTTGATCACACTGTTGATCTGTAGTTGATAATGTCCAGCGTGTTCAGTTGTGATGTTTGTGATGGTCAGAGATCCAGTTTGACTGTCCAGCTTCAGTCTGTCTCTGAATCTCCCGTCAGGACCATCATCATATACAGTCATGCTGTCTTCCATTACACTGATTTGAGCTATTAAAGTCTTGTTATATCCAAACCTCCACTGAATCAGATCATCATCCATCATTTCAGTAAGACCAGAGTTTAGAGTGACTGAATCTCCCTCCATCACTGACACTGGGTTCAGTCCATCTGTATCAACAAACACACGCAAAGAATACAGAGTTTGTCACAGATTTAGGGTTAATAACTTTATGTTGGTTTACTTTAATACACTGTAATTATTTAAAAGCAAAATGAAGAACACAAAAGAGCACCACAGACAAGAAAGAGAAGCTAAATAAAAGAAGAAATAAATTAACACAAGATTAAAATATGAAAGGTAGGAGAATCTGAGTCTGTCCTTAAATTATTCTGAGATGATAGATTCGAATCCAAACCAGATTTTTAATACTGGTTCGATTTCAGAATATCTGAAAATAATAGCGAATGTATATCCATCTTATTCGACTAAAGCATGAGCTAAATCAGTAAAAACATTCATATATATATAAACATATAAAACATGTACATTTATTACTTACCAAGCGTTTTGCACAAACACATGCAGAACAAAATAACAACATAAACCATTTTCTTTCAGCACAGTATGATTATAAATGCTGAAAACAGACTGCTAGAAGAGAGATAACAAACTAGTGTGTGAATCCTCCCCCAACAGGATCTGACCACCCTCCACATAAAGCGCTGTGACCACAGAGGCCTATGACACATTAGCCACAAAACACTGCTCTTACTAACAGGAAACTTTAACATAGTTATAAACATAAGTGGGTCACAAATCGGATGTATCTTTTTTTCCACAAATAGGGTACAATGTATATTTTGTGATGTGCAGGAATTTTTCTGCATTGATATTACACAGGTTTTACCTGTATTTTTAATGATTTTCATTGCACACTGTGTTCTGTTTAAGGTTAAAATAACCGGTCCTTAAACTTAAGAGTTCATGAATGATGCCATGAAGGGTATAGCTTATGAATCCTGGCCGGTTCCGTTTTTCCCCAGAATTAGTGAGGGATTCATCACTGCATTTCAACTGAAATTGTGCTTTTGTAAGGCAATGAGTAACGCCTGTTTCACACATACTCCGTCTGCAGTGCGTATGCGTTGGGTATTTTTTTACGCACCCATGTTACGCACTGCAGCAGTGCAGTGATCGTTTACGTACCGAGTCTATTTTTGCTGTACTGCACGCGCTGAATTAAAGTGACAGCGCATTGTTTGCGCTAAAAATGAACATGGATTGACACGGAAATGCAGTAATTTCACAATAAATTGATACAATTAAAGTCTACTGTGTTTCACAGTCAACACGTGGTTTTTGGCTATTTTAAAAACAAGACAAAAGGGCACTTTAAGATAAACAAGGCAACAATATATGCACTTTTATGGAGGCAGAAAAACAAAGTTCTTTAAGACCCTTGGGATTGCTTGTAATAAAGATTTAAATGCAAAAGAATCAAGAGTCGACTGTTTCTGTCAGTGGTGAGTTTTAATTTTAAATGTTTGTGATAGCCTAACAAGAAAAGTAGGGCTAAATATTTATGTTTAAATGCCGCCTGCTTGAGCAACTTATTATACAAACCTAAGTCAAATGCATAAGTAATACCTTGTTTATATTTTAGTTTAAACTAATGTCTATGACAGATTGTTACTGTACTGTGATAGAGTATCACAATGCTGAAAAAGCTTTTTTATTTTTTTTTTATTTATTTATTTTTTTACATGATTTTAAATCAAAATAATGGACAAACGTTGTGTTTGTGGTAAACAGCCGCGGATCAGTAGCGGACTGCAAACGCGTCCTGTGTGAAAGCACAGTGAATCCGTGCTGTTTCTGCATCGCATACGTAACGCAAACGGACTGCACACGCACTGCAGACGGAGTATGTGTGAAACAGGCAGAAATGTATGTAGGAGTACACTATATACTCTGTGTGGTGGGTTGTGGAACTGCACTCAGGCTGAATCTTCTTGAGAGAGCGAGTGATGCGTGTGAGCCATGCACTACCAAAACTATTCATTCATGCTTTTCAGGTAAGCTGGTGGGAAATATGTGAGATATGTTATAGTGTTTGTGTGTATTTTTCCCGAGGTGTTTGAAAAGTGTGTGAAGCAAGTCTATTGGTATTAATCGGGCCATGCGTTGATGTATGAGTCTGCATAGTTCATGTGATAATACGAATGTTGTTTATGGAGAATGTAGCGGAGACAGGCACGTGCACACATTGACATCAAAGGGTGCTTGAGCACCTGCCTTTTTCTTCCTCGAGAGAAAGTGCCCTTTTTTCTGGGGAGTTTTTTTTTTTGTTTGTTTTTTTTTTTTTTTTAAATAAATTAATATATGTATATATGTGTGTGTTTCTGTTTGCGCACAGCTTTCTTGTTCAGACAAATAAAGAAACTAAATATCTGGTCAGGACGGGGCGGGAAATGTTGAGACTCTGTTGAGTTCCGATGCCTTTCTCCCCTCCGTGTCTCCGTGCAGCACAGCAGTGTAGCACACATTGATCGGCACGTCACAGACAGACAGAGAGCCGCAGAAGTGAAGCCCTCCCTCCCTGTCCAGTGGTGTTTGTCTTGGTGTGGAGGTGAGTGGTGATGAACAACAGACTAAGGCAAATATAGTTAAAAAAATGTCTTGCTAACATCCATGACTCAGCTACCATGTAATAAGTTAGCCAAAGTTTAGCTAAGACAATATATCATGGGCATACAGGCTAACTTAATGGAGAAACGACAGCTGAATACAGTAAAATTAATTACGTCATCAGAATCGCCACATTGATATGCACATTAGGCGTTAAGTATAATGCGCTAATTTGTACACATTTGACACAAGGCATTGCAGATGAATAGGGTAAACAAAATAACTAAAGCCTATCACGACAGAACTTCCCCAGTTATTAGTTATTAACTTACATCAAGAGTCTTTTCCCTTGAATTGTGAATTTTGGAAATGTCCTTTCCATTAGAGCAAAAGAAGACATGGAAGCAAAATAGACCAAAATCTCAAATTGAACAGTACATGAAGTGTCCTGCCTTAAAAAATAACTTCATAATTTTGATCTCCGGCTCCTCATCTAATAACTATCCATTCTATTAGTATGTTGTATGCTGATAGATTTTACCAACCCTCCCTCAAATGTGAAACAAAGTTCTTGTCACCATCAGTTTGTGTGTGTGCGTGTGTGTGCAGTAATGTAATTATACAACATTGTGAACTGATTATTTTGTAGACATCTGTTGAAAAATGAAACAACATGAAACAATTGGGTGAGTGTGAGGGAATTAAAATAAATTGGTAAGTCAGAGTTGTGTTAATATATTTAACGTTTTGTTTAGAAATAAATTGAAATAAATATGAGAAGTGTCCTTTTTTCCACTTGAGCCCCTGCCCCTCAAAATTTCTGTGCACGACACTGAGCGGAGATATTGTTCTAATCATTTCCTGCTGAGTTATAGAATGGTATTTGTATGTTTAAAGTTTGACACATGTTGAATTTTAAATGAATCAGAATAAATCCAATGTGCAACCCCTTTGTAAATGTTTCGTTGCACACACTGGGAAGGGTTACAGTTTGTATGGAGTGGAGATTAAGTTTGTTTCTGTAGCCTACAGTTGTGTGAATAACTAAGATTACAGCAGGTTTCACTTTGTCTAAACTGCTTGATTCAGTGAATCACGTATTTTTTTTTTTAAGGAAAAGCACAGTGTTGCGCTTAATCAATGAATTTCCGTTTTTTTATTCAAAGGGACTTCCAATGAATCTCAGCTGGGCTTGGTATCACGCAGATTTTACTTTCTTTTTCATTCTTAACTAGAATCGCAACAAATATGCGTGTATTTTATTTTGACACACAAAATAACGATTATTGTCATTTTATCTGGATAAATAGGTCATGTTTTTTTTATTATCCTAAGTTTATTTATATTCACACACTGGATATCAAATTCTTGCGGGCGTTTTGAGGAAGGAAGAGAAAACCATAATTATCCTAAAATAGAGCAACACTATTGGAATTAATTCTAACAGGCACAGCTGTTGACATGATGGGATGCTGTTTTGTGCTCACTCTGTTCGGTTTGCTCCTTCTTGGTAAGACATTTATTACATTTGTAACTAACATTTCAACGCGTTTTCAGCGATGGAAAATGAAAATTTCACTTCAGTATTATCTTGGATTGTATTTGTCGCTGTTTTAAATAATTTAGTATATTTTAGGAATATAAAGTGCCACGATTTGCCTTGTTCTATGTGTTCGGACGTTTTTATTTTATTTTATTTTATTTTATTTAGTTCTTCCTGTTCCGGACTGTAGGCGGAAAGTGCCTCAGCCAGCCTACATTCCACATGATCGCTTTATTCGTATTACACCTACATCTCTCATTCTTACAAAACTGGTTTAAACATGTAGAGAGAATGTAAAAAAAAAAAAAAAAAAAAAAAAAAAACTGTTCTGTGTTGTTCTGGTTCTGTATACTCTAATGCATTGATGCATTTACTTTTTTAAAATATAAAACTCTGCATGAGGAGAGTATGTAAAAATGATAGATTTTTCATCTACCAATGTCGACATATGTAAGGCTGTAAATATTTCTCTACCTCAAGAAATCTTTCATTTTTCTAGATTTCTCCAGAAAAAAAAAAAAAAAGAAAAAAAAAAAAAAAAATATATATATATATTATATATTTTTCTGTATATATATATATATATATATATATAAATTTATAATGTTTAAAGAAAAATAAACTTAAATAATTAATTAATACTAAATCTTTAAAATTATTCCATGATGGGAACCCCTTAAATTTTTTATAATGTGACCGCCAGAACCTTTTCTGCTAAGATCTGTGGCTAAACAACATTGTCCTTGATAAACAGCTGTCAGGATTGGACAGTCTTTGTGTTTTGCTCCCCGTGACCCCTCATGTGCCCTTATTTGGTCGTTCCTGATCCTGTTCCTGTCCACATTGTCTCTTAATTAGTCGTTCTGTTCACCGGTGTGCCTCCCAATTCCCTCGTTATCCGGTGTATTTAAGCCCCGGTCTGTTCTGGCAGTGTTTGTCAGGTCTACCAGTTGTGTACGTGTGTCTTCCTTCCCTTCCAAGTGTGGATTGTCCCTGTGTGTTGAATTTAATAAATGACAGTTTTGTTTATCCATCGCTCCTTTGCTCCTTCTGGCAGCATATCGTGACAATCACAGACCCACAGGCTTGGTTTTGTATTTTCGTGGGGGCTTTCCATTCTATTGTTTTTATATTTCCTATCCCAAAGCCCTAACCCTGCCTACCGTCATTTCCTTTTTCGTTTTTAGATATTAATTCAACATTATTGAGTTACTATTTATTTGTGTTTCCAGGTGTTTTTGGTGATGATGTGGTGACAGTGATGGAGGGAGATTCAGTCACTCTACACACTGATATCACTAAAAAAGAGCATGACAAGTTGCTGTGGTATTTTGAAGACACTCGCATAGCTCTGATCAATGGACGTCCCAATACAAGCTGCTTATATGATGGTGAAGGCGGGAGATTCAGAGACAGACTGAAGGTGGACTATGAGACTGGATCTCTGACCATCACTGACATCAGATCTGAACACACTGGACGTTATGAAGCAGAGATCATCAGAAGCGAGAGTTCAGGAAAAAGGCAAAGCTTAAACAGAAACCGCAAGTGCGACAGCACAAAAATCACCAAAAAAATCAGCATCACTCATGATGACACCATAAAAACTTTCAATATGATCGTGACTTGTGAGTTACTCAATGTAATTTACCCTTAGGTTTTTTTTCTTTTTCCTAAGAATCTACATATTAGAAAATGAATCAGTGATTTTTCTATTATAATAAAATGGTAGAGATAATATATAACAAAATTTCAATCAACTTTACTGGCATGCTGTAAATTTAATTCTTCTTCAACATTAAAATGGCATTTCTGATTAAATATGTCACTACTGAAATCCTGTGATCTTACATAACACACAAGTGGATTAGATATGGATGGGTGGATGTTATTGAATTTATAATTTAATAACTGGTCTTTTAAGAACCTTTTTATGAGGACCTAACATACTATAATTTATCACTGGTGGTTCAAGTTTCTTTCAAGTCACTATGAAATCAAAATAGATAGACTGCCAAAAATACTTAATTTTTCAACATCAATTATTTGTAATTACCCGTTTTATTTGTATTTCTTTATTTTTTTTTTATTCATTTGTGTCTTCCAGCTGCTCTGTCTGATCAAGTCAGAACTGATGGAGAGCCCCGTATGGAGAAGAGGGAGTTTGACTTGAGTATATTTTCCCCCTTCATTTTTATCTTGCATATAACGTAGTAGAGTATATTTATAAATGCATTGTTCTTAACGAGAGCTTGACCTTCTAGTTCACTTAAAATGCTGTTTTTGCTGTTGTTTAAACATGAATTTCATTTGAATAATGTGTGAACTATGAATAATGAATAATATGAATAATGTTTGTCAAACTTTATCCTAAACACCTGCTGCTTATAATAAAGATGTCAGAAGAATAAAAAAAGACACTGTTTACAATTGCAGTCTTGGAAAGCTCATAACATGCTTCCTCCAAATGTGTAATTCAACAAATCATGCATACATGGTACTGTAAAGGCAAGCAGAAACATGCAGCTGTACAAACAAATTTAAAGTACATGATGAATCATGAGGTCACATACATTTTCTAATAGGGGAATAAGCCTTTTGAATATGCAAAAGTGTCCACAGACCGAATATATATAGTGAATATGGTATATAAACACACTGTGAGATTCTTTTACACTCATGACTGTCTCTCTATATCACTCCAGATTCAGGTCTGTCTTCAGCTGCTGTAGCAGGAATATGTGCTGCTGCTGTTCTGCTGCTGGTGACTGCTGTAGCTGCTGCTGCTGTGATTTACTATCGCCACAAGAGCTCCAAAAATGGCGAGTATTACATGCAGATACTATAGTGAGAGGAAAACATCATGTGCTTCATGCAAAATGAATATTTAGCTCTCTGGAATACTTGATTCTGATTGGTCAGTTGCAACATTCCAAATGTTGCCTGATAATGACCTTCATCATTTAATTGTGTGCACGTGTGATTTATTTATTTTTTTTTCACAGCAGAAAGGGAGAAAAACATGTATAAAGGATTGTCCGTAGATGAGGTAAGATACTGTACATCACACTAAGATCTGTGTTTGATTTTACCTGCACAGACAAATCATCCTAATGGCAAATAAACATTTTCAACTGAATCTAATTCACTGATAGATGACGGATGTGCTGACTGTGTCTGATTGTAACTGCTCTTTACCTTCTGTGATTCATTGTTTTCTTACAGACGATCCCAAATGTGTGATTATAAGATGAAAAAAAAAAAAAAAATTGCTGCAGAAAGAATCTCCACTGTAAAGCATGTTACACTGAAAAATGTTAGCATGGATGCAAATTTACAAGAATGTATTTACTCTGGGTCTTCTTTAACTTGACGGAACACTAATTGCAACACTGGATCACTAATTGTAAGGGAATATGAGTTTTACAGGGTTGTTTTATTATATTTTTTATTTTTTATTTTTGGCTGGGGCATTAGTTTGGTTTTATTATTCATGTGTAATCATGTAATCATTCATTTATGTTTATATTATTATTTTTCCATGCTCTTACTGTGCTTTATATTGTTATTTTATATTCCAATTGTGTGGTTTCCAGGGCTATTTGTCTTCATGAGTAAGAGACATTGTCTTCAGATGAAATAGGGATGAAGTACAGGCGATTCTATGCATTGAAATGTATGCAGCTACAATTATTTATCATACCATCTGTTCACTGTGAAACTAGCTGTAAAATAAGTACATTTACATTTAGTCATTTAGCACATGTTTTAATACAAATTAGCAGATGAGCATCATAAGCACTTTATCACAGGAGTTATTAAAATAAGATGAAGGACAGATACTTGTTGCATTACAGCTAGGGCTGTCGGGATAACTGCAATATCGCAATATCTATTGACGAGCAAAGAGGTGATTTTTGCGTGCTTTCTTTTTTTATAGGGTTATGACCTTCTCATTTTACACTTTGTGCATGTGTACTGAATATTAAATAAGTTAGTAATAATAATATAATGTGTGCCATGCTGATTTGTTCAAAGGCTCCTTGCCTATAAACAGACAGCGAATGAGAGAGAGATCAACTGAGCATGTAGGATGACTTGCAAGTCATATATGTTTGTGAAAATAGGTTGTCATGTCCAAGGAAAGCGAAATCTCTTGCTGGTCAGCTAAGCCCTCTAAAATGATTTCAACAGCATGTTTCATTACATCTCTCTTTGAATGAATCAGTGTTTTTGAACGTGTAGTTGAGCACTGTAAAACCCAACAGTGAAATTAATTAGTTAATTTCACTCAAATAATAATGAAAGTTCATTGGAATTAATTGAAATGGGTTCTGTAAACTCAAAATGCTGTTGTAGTAAGGTGAACTTAAAATGATTGCGTTTTCTTGTTCCCAGCATGCTTTGCATCAGCCAACAAGGAAGATAAATGTAGAAATAAAGTGTTATTTTGTGTGTTTTTACACAAGATTAACATAGAGAGACATAAGTTAGTTCTTAAATGTTGTGTTATGTTAGGATTTACATATGTTTCTGTTATGTTGGTTTTGTAGTGTTACCAGTGTGGTGAAGAGTAGGGTCTGTGGTTAGGTTGAGGATGGACAGTAGAACTTATTGGCTATATATACTGCATGTTGTTTGACTATTTACATGCAAGTATTGTGAGTGTTTTTGATCACTATATTAATACATACCAGTGTGCTATTTCTAACTAACACTAAATTATAAAAATCTGAATTAATGTGCTGGTAATGGAAGTAAGTTGTATATAATTATCATTGTGATGAGTGGGGTGGGATCATGGAAGCGAGGCCCCGCCCCACTTGTCATTAAAATGTTTAGCTCTATTAACTTAAAAAAGTTGAGTTTGTTTACTTAAATATTTTGAGGCAATAAGTTTCCTAAAATGTTTTGAGTATTCTTAACTTATCAGGTTTTACAGTGAGTGAATGGTTTAAAGACTCATTCAAACATAGTCCCTTGCCGCCACCTTGTGGAACAACAATGTAACTGCACTGACTGACAGCCCGTCCAGAAAGAGCGCAGGTGGAAATATCAATAGAAAGTCTCTAGTCAGATTCGAGCATCAGAAGTAATTGTTCTACCTATAGGCTAACAATAGCCTAACGATTTAATTGTCAGGTTTATTTTCTGTTATGTGGACCATTATTTTGTCATTCTCTTTTGTTTAAATCACTTTCTGTTTCAATGCTATTTGGTTTCGGTTTCATTGGTTTCTGAATATGACCTTTTTGTGTTGTAACATACACTCAGATTATATATATATATATATATATATATATATATATATATATATATATATATATATATATACAGTACAGACCAAAAGTTTGGAAACATTACTATTTTTAATGTTTTTGAAAGAAGTCTCTTCTGCTCATTAAGCCTGCATTTATTTGATCAAAAATACAGAAAAAACAGTAATATTGTGAAATATTATTACAACTTAAAATAATAGTTTTCTATTTGAATATACTTTAAAAAACAATTTATTCCTGTGATGCAAAGCTGAATTTTCAGCATCATTACTCCAGCCTTCAGTGTCACATGTAACATCCAGTCTATCACATGATCATTTAGAAATCATTCTAATATTCTGATTTATTATGAGTGTTGGAAACAGTTCTGCTGTCTAATATATTTGATGAATAAAAGGTTAAAAAGAACTGCATTTTATTCAAAATAAAATAAAAAATCTAATAATATATATTCTAATAATATATTTTCTTTACTATCACTTTTTTATCAATTTAACACATCCTTGCTGAATAAAAGTATTGATTTTATTTTAAAAAAGGAAAGAAAAAAAATTTACTGACCCCAAATTACTGACCAGTAGTGTATATTGTTATTACAAAATATTTATATTTTAAAAACATAGCTTCTTTTTTTTTTTTTTTACTTTTTATTCAAAGTATCCTAAAAAAGTATCACTTGTTCTGAAAAAATATTAAGCAGCAGAACTGTTTTCCAACTTTGATAATGAATCATCATATTAGAATGATTTCTAAAGGATCATGTGATAATGATCCTAAAAATTCAGCTTTGCATCACAGAAATAAATGATAATTTAAAGTATAATAAATTTAAAAACAATTATTTTTAATTGTAATAATATTTCACAATATTACATTTTTTTTCTGTATTTTTGATCAAATAAATGCAGGCTTGATGAGCAGAAGAAACTTCTTTCAAAAACATTAAAAATAGTAATATTTCCAAACTTTTGGTCTGTACTGTATATATATATATATATATGCAATTGTCCTATTGCAATTTTGCCTTTTTCTTTATATGTTATACCTTTGTATTGTAACCGCATATTTTGTAATTGTTATTATTTGGAAAGTGGTTTATTAAGAAAGACACCACACTTCATATGTAATGTAATTGTTTTAAAGCATTTATTGAACAAATATTTATAGCATATATTAAGAAAAGTATAGCTAGAAATGAAATTAGTATTAGTAAATGCTTTGCTAAAGGAAAATGAAAAGAAAAGGGATGTTATTGTAGAATGCTGTGAGCATATATGCGAAAATGGGAGTTTTTTTAATAAGAAGCTTCTTAGGGAATTTCCAGACCTCATGTCACAAGATTTTGGAATCCACCTGCTGTCTATAAAAGACTGAAGTGCACTGAGGAAAGCAGATGCTGGTTCTGTGGATCATTGATGCCTCTAAACAACCGAGCTTGCAAGTTATATATCTTTGTTTTTATTTCTGTTTTTTATATTAGTATTTTGTTTGTAATGTATTTAACCTATATACAATAAACTTATGCTTAACTCTAACTAAGGAGCTTGCCTGCCAAAAGACTCTGATTTCTAAACTTGAGCAGAACAGACCACAGAGAAGTCTTCTGTGATCTATTTTGTATGAATGAAAATTTGAATGCTTATGTGATAGGACAGATTTGACTTGCTTTACCTAACCTGAGGTGATAATACCACATATCGCGCTATTGAGCCTCTCAAAATTACTGCAAGGGAAATTCTTTCACCGTGACAACCCTAATTACAGCTCAACAGAACAGATTAAGGTTCTGGGGAGAGAAATCATTTGTAAATGTCTGGATGATGTAGCTGTTACTGTTACTTCCTTCATACCTCAGACATTGAAATGTAGTGTTTATAATGTTACTCAATATTTGGAAGTCAGTTCTGGCATTCCCATTCATTTCCTCCATTGAGAAACTGATTAATGATTCTGTATAATCCACAGACCTGTAAGCAGCACTGAGGAGATTACTTGCAAAGTGTAGTTACTTATTACATCTTAGATGAAGAAAATTGTAGTTTGTAATGTAATCTAGATTACTTATTTTAGGCAATGTATTCTGACTACTTTAAGATTACTTTTGAATCAACTTGTTAAAAGCCTCAGGGGATTTCAACTAAGTATTTTAGGGGACAAAAAGTTTGGGAATTCCTGCATTACATGAAAACAGCAATGACAGCAACGAGTAACTGAATGATTTTGTCCAGACTTTTGTCCAGATCAATGATTAGTGAAAGTCAATGGATGCCATTGTGTGAATAATATGTAATATAATCATAATAACTGTACTCTGATTATGAGGATTTTAAAATGTAATATAATTGCATGTACAATTTTTTTGGAATCTGAGTATGTATGTGAAAAATTAAAGATAAATCAATCAGAGAAACATTACAAGTTATGTATCACAGGTTCTTTATGCGTTCTTTTACCTACAGTAGGTCTTGTTTTTCTTGTACAAATGTGAAAATGAATGGGACAAATACTTCCTGAACAAAAATTTACTCTGTCACAGTTTATGCTGTATTATCATATTTATTCATGCATGAGAAACATGATAAATGTATGTCTATAATAAAACGACTGTTGTCCTCTTTAGATTTCCTGCAGTTTGTCACTGCTGTTTTTATTATTAAATTGTATTTTGGTGTATTTTTATTTCATTAAATATTAAATAAAAATAATTCAAATTCATGTAGCTATAAGTAATTTCACTGTAAGAAATGTCACTGTAAATTGCTTTAAACCATTCAAAAACTAATATCTGTACTGTGTTAGTAATGTTATTACTGCAAACTTATTTCATTCAAGTCCACTAAATAAAAAATATTAATTAATATAAAATTAAACACCGCTCAAATACTCTGTGTATCTAAAATTCAATTGAATTACTTAATTAAGCCTACATCACAACTAACTGACTTCCAGCCACAGACTTACATGAAATCAGCTGAAATAAAAGAAGTGAAAGTGATGTGACACATGGCCAAGTGTGGTTTCCCATACTCAGAATCTGTGCTCTGCATTTCACCCACCCAAGTGCACACACACACACACACACACACACACACACACACACACACACACACACACACACACACACACACACACACACACACACAGAGAGACAGACAGACAGAGCAGTGGGTTACAAGTCCGACTCTCTAACCATTAAGACACGACTGAAGACATTAAACCTCTCAAGATCTCAACAGAAGATGAATAAACAGCATTACACACTTCACTTACAAACCAGTTTTTTTCATGCGTCTACAAAAGTTCTTTTTCAAAATTAACAGGTTTAGATGTTAATGTTTTATTGGAAATGTTTGGTTTGAAAATCACAATTATGGTGGTCAGTGTTTGCTTTTGGTTGCTACGAGAAAATCAGGTATTGTTAATTATGTTTTGATAATGACATAATCATCACATAGTGACCTGATTCACTGATCTCATCCAGACATTAAACTATTATAATTAAAAACTATATAATTTATACGATTATATAGATGATGTGTGAATGGGAAATGAACGGGAAATCTACTGAAAAATTATTATTATTATCTTTTTTTCTTTTTTTTTATTGTGTAGTAGTACATTTCAAAGATCTTCACTCATAACCATCAGCTGGTACAGACAAACTAAGTAGAAACATTCAATTTTAATTTATATTGTATCTTTAGGTAGGAAAGTGATAGTTTAAATTTTATGGTTTTATTGGCATGACAAATATTTCTACATTTGTGTTTCTAATAATCATATTACTTACATTAGCGGTCAGAAATAGAGATAAAATACATAAAGCCCATCATACACACATTTCTATCACACACCCCAGTTTTCTATTATAGATTTCAAAATATTTACAAAATAATATTTACAAAATCTTTAAAATGTACAGGTGTATGAAATATTGCCATTTACACTATCTGTGTGTTTTTAATGTTTAATGCTGTTTTTATTCATCTGTCATTCAGTCTGATTCTGAATTCATAGTTTATTCTTATTATGACACCCCTTCTATTAAAATATAGGCATTTATATGATTCATAGATCTTTCATCTTTCCAGTTTGTAATATTCAAAACAAAACAAATATGACATTAAATATTTTACCTTTGTATTTGTTGGGGTGCTGCATATAGTAATAAAACAAAATGAAAATACAACATAACAAATTAATAATAATAAAAAAATAACCAGTGTATTTGAGAAAATAAATGTTGCATAGGCGGCATTAAAAAATGAAATAAAATATTAAAGAATATTCATGGTTTTGGCCACCAGATGGCCTCAATACGACCAGATTCTAGAGTGACTGATGGTGTTGTGAGATGATCAGATGTCTATCTGTGTAGTTCATCAGTGATGCATGATACTATCTTGACTTCTGACTCTGACTGTTGGATTCATTTTATTTAACTCTAAATATATGTTTTGTATGGAACAGAAGTCAGAACATTTTGGTTCATATTAGCAGGAGAGAAAATGAAGAAACGCTTCGGCCACAAACCACTGACCTCATTCATCTAATAATAAACACGCAAGAGAAATCAGATGAAGATAAATCAGACTCAAAATGAGCTGGTCACACTACATTCAGTGAATCACATGTATGTTTTCCCCAGTGTTGTTACAAGAATTTAAACAGTGAAAGTTAATGAGAAGAGAAGCCTGCAAAATCTCATTAATTCAGTTTAAACAAAATAAAAGTTCAAATTTGGCTGCCAGTGAGATTTGGTCTTGGTGAGAAATGTTTGAGTTCGTAATGAGATCTCTGGCATTTCATTGCAGACGTTGGTGTCTTAGTGAATCTGAGCTTTTAACTTCAAAAATCACGTCTCCAATAAGACAAAACTCAAATATATGACATATGTAGTAAACTACATCCATGACACATGTGTAGGATGTTAGTAGTGGTTGAGCTGGAAGTGGTTTAATGCTCTTTAGAAACCCACCGGATGGCACCATTTATGAGTTAAGAATCATCATACCACTGATGATCAAAGTAAAAGGGTGTATATATCATTGTTCATTTCTTTTACCTTCTGTGAATTTCTGTTATCTTCCAAGAGAATGGTGTAGTGTTCTTTACACAATGTAAAAATAGCAGTATTTTCTTATCAATATGCTATTTACAACAAATGCAATGAACAATAGATTCTATTTACGCTACATAAGAATAGCAGTATTTTCTTTGCAGTAGGCCTAAGTGTAAATATTAGTATAGATGCTGTTTATACTTAGTGGCAGATATTTGCTCCTCAGTAATGTATACATTATAAAATAGTATGCCACAATATATTCTGTAAAATACTGAGTGTAAATGATTATATTTAATAAAATTTTTAAATAAATGCCGCCTTATAAAGACCTCCTTATGCCTACCCCTAACCCTAACAGATAAACAATATATTAAATAACCGTGTTGGCCTGTTTGGGGATACATTTCCTTTTATTTTTGATACGTTTGTATTTTTGAAATATATACAATTTTTTTTAATTTTATTTGGATGAATTTGTCTTTTAGCAGATTTTCTAATTGTTACATTTTTTTTTTTTTTTTTTTTTGCTGGTCAGTTACGAACAATAGGTCAAATTGAACTGCTTGCAAAAACTTGAGAGAACTGGGCGGAGCTGCAAATATTTGAGTGGCTCCTCCTATAACAGATGTAATCTCACTCCAAACTTTTGATATAACTTGAGAGTCCTGCGACTTATAGTTCATCAGCCTTTAAATCACATTTCAGTAGTTAAAATATTAATTAGCGCTAATTGTCTATATAGGCTATTCTCGATTCGTAAACGAATCTCTTATTTAAGTTGGTTCCTTTCAATGTATTGATCATGGGTTAGCAATACAATAAGAATCGGTTTGTGGTTCAGACAGTTCAAGGATTGTTTTGAGCCAGATCTCACTTAAACCGAATACTTTCATGTTTACTACCACGAGATCTATTTATCTGACAGAAGTAGATCTGCTGTTGTTCCAGTTGTGTATTGTGTGTGTTTTTCCCTTGTCTGCTGCTGATGTCATCAGTCAGATGTCATTACGGCTCAGTTGACACATTACATGATTACAAATTGCTGTAACAACCACAAATGTACAGTGTGTATTTTAGGACATCTTAAGACCTAAAATGCTTTTTTTGTCTTAGCAAATTTCATCTGAGCCCTTTTTGTCTTCGACCATTTCAGCTGATGCCTATACGAGGATATTACAACAATGAATCACACATCGCATTTATTCTTAAAATCACTCACAGACACTGGCAGACAAAAGTTGTGTTCTTTCTAAAAACAAAGCTGTGATGTCTAGAATAGTTCTTCTTACAAAGTACAACTCCTCTTGCTGTAGCTGGAAATAACTAGTGAAGCAGGGCTTATCAGCAGAATCACAACATGAGCATGTAAGGGCATGATGCTTATGCACACAAATGATATTTTCATATTTTACAGTTTGATTTGAGACCTTTGTTGTCATACATCAGAATTGGTGGGTTCAGTATTTTAGCAATAAAAATAAAATAAAATAAAATAAAAAACCAAAAACGAAAATTAAACTGTGAGCATCATATGGGCAGGAATGGAAAAACACCTTTCAACCACACGCTAATCACACATCAAGGTATACGTGTGCAAACTGACCACAGCCCACCAGCAACAGACAATGCTCACACACAACATGTTTTTCCACCAAACAGATCAAAACTATCTTTGTACAATCTCTGATGTATTTTATTGTGAGGAAGCAAAGTGTTTGTTTGTTGTTTAAGAAAACAAAATATTTTTGAGGCTTCAAATGTCAAACATGAAAATGCTCCAGTGAGACACAAGATTTAGATAATGTGTTAGAAGTCACGGAATTATAAAGCAAAGTCTTTTCATTGGTCCATCTCTGAATGTCATACTGCAGACGCTTCAGAATCATTGCACAATTTGCAATTAGACGGATGTACTGTTACTTCCTCTACAGTTAAAAATATGGGTGTTATATTAGACAGCAACTTGTCTTTTGAAAATCATATTTCCAATATTACAAAACAGCATATTTTATCTTCGAAACATTGCCAAGCTACGAAACATGTTACCTGTTCCTGATGCAGAAAAGCTAGTTCATGCGTTCATGACCTCTAGATTGGACTATTGTAATGCACTGCTAGGTGGTTGTCCTGTATCCTCAATAAACAAGCTACAGGTAGTCCAAAATGCAGCGGCTAGAGTCCTTACCAGGTCAAGAAAATATGATCATATTACCCCAATTTTACAGTCTCTGCACTGGCTACCTATTAAGCTCTGTATCAGTTACAAAATATTATTACTTACTTATAAGGCCCTTAATGGTTTAGCTCCTGCGTACCTAACTAGTCTTCTACCACGCTACAACCCATCACGCTCCCTAAGGTCACAAAACGCTGGACTTTTGATAGTACCTAGGACAGCAAAGTCCACTAAAGGAGGTAGAGCTTTTTCGCATTTTCGCATAAACTCTGGAATAGCCTTCCTGATAATGTTCGGGGTTCAGACACACTTTCTCTGTTTAAATCTAGATTAAAAACACACCTCTTTGGCCAAGCATTCAAATAATGCATCTCATAAATTTTGGACTGCAGTTATATCTGATCAAATGTGCATTATTATTCTTTAGCTTGGGTTAAACTAATTAATTTTACTTGGTTGGAACAGCAGCTATGCTAATCATGTCTCTATTTGTTTCTTTGTTTTTGCCACGGGATTGACACCCAATGGTAACTTGGATGTACACAAGCTTCAGTTTGGATCCAGAACACCTGAGAAGAGATGATGCCAATCCCTCAGAAGACCTCAGATGATGCTAACCCAGAGACAACATACAGAACTACCACATTTTGCTATAAGTTTGATTGCATCATATAATAATTGCTGTTAATAGTGTTCATTTTCTGTAAAGTTTGTATCGTATAAAGTGCTATACAAATAAACTTGAATTGAATTGAATTGAATTGAATTGAATTCTGCTGTGTGTCTGCTGGGATTTGGAAGGTTTAAGTTTGATTATCTACTCATGGCAACAGATACATATGCAACGTCATCCTCTTCCCCATGATGTTCGGCTTTTATTTTCTGTAAAAACAAAATATAATAATAATAATTCATACAAATTAATAAAAAAAATAATAATAATAATTTTCATTAAGCTTTGTATGGAAGATTATTTATGGAAGGCTGTTTCTGCCACTGAATTAAAAAAAAAATCAAAAAGGTAATTATGACTATATCTCACAACTCAGAATTGCAAGACAAAAAAAGTTATTATTATTATTATTTTATTTTTTAATATTTTTTATATTTATATTTTATATTTATATATTTATATTTTTTATTATTACATTATTTTTTTATATTTTTTATTCTGTGGTGGAAATGGCAGTTGTTTTGCTTCAGTGCTTTAATGTAAGAGTTGTATTATACTGACAAGAACACACATCACCATTGAACTGATGCAGAGACAACACAGTACACAGTCATAAACGATCTTACCGATTTCTGTGTGTTTCGTTTGTAGAACGTTGGTTCAGCGTACGTGATCTCGTCTGCACAACAATAACAACAGATACATTAACACAAGCAAACATAATCTTTACTAGATCTGTTTCTTTACCACATGTGTTATTAGAGCTGTCAAATTTAGATTGTTAAAGCATGCAATTTAATGTTTAATGCTGCATTACAAGGTTTTAATATTTGGATTTTTTTTTTTTTTTTTTTTTTTTTTTTTTTTGTATGCAATTTAATATTCACAGAAGCTTAACAACTGAAATATCACCCATTAGTGAAATTCTCATAGAAATCTTAATTTGAACACCAGTGGAGCTCTGCATCTTTACACAGGTAAGATTATATTCATGAAGTCTGTAAGAAGTTGATTTATTACTGAAGTGATGCATATTTGCATTTTTGTTTGATGCAGATTGAAAAAAGTGACATTATATAGATATTGTATGTATTTTGGTATGAGTTGGTATATATCGGTAATATTATGATATTCAGAAATATGGGGCTAGAGGGCAACATCTACAATGATGAGAATAACCATGATTAATAAATAATTAGGGATATCAATTGATTACAATATTTAGAGTATGCATTTAAAGTATTATTTTTATAATACTTGTTAAAAGCTGTTAGGAAACTCTTGCCTTCTTTATCAGTTTTTCTACATTTCTTGTAGATGCAGAAGATCACGACTGCAGCAACAATCAACAGAGATACAGCAGCAGCAGCAGCAGAGATAAGCACGATCAGAGATACAGAGTCTGGAGGATGTGAAGGAGACTGTGCTGTACCGTCAAAAGAGAAACAGTGTCAGTCTGATCTATAAAAAATAAAATAAGGAGATCAGTCCAGTAAATAATCACTAATCTCAGCGCTGCTGTACCTGAACATGTGTGACAGAGTTGAGTGATGTCCAGATGTTGAGTCTGGTTGCTGATGGGATTGTTGAGCACACAGCTGTAGGTGTTTTTATCCTGATATTCCACCTCCAGAGGTAGAGAGAGACTGATGCTGAGATCAGACACACTGATGCTGGACAATAAACTGTTTCCTTTGTACCAGGAGAGAGTCACATGACCCACATTCACCACTGAACACACCAGTGAACAATTCTGCTGTGATGATGATGATGATGATGATGATGATGATGATGATGATGAACAATCTCTACTGATGACAGGAACAGGCAGATGAGCTGAAAACATGAGAATAAAGAGAGACCTGGATGAATCTAATCATCAATCTTATTTTTAGTTCAGTGTTTTAAGTCACTATTTAGTTTGTCTGTCATCTCAAACTATAAAATTAAACTTTTCAGTATGTAAATGATAAAATATGAGAAGGAAAGGACAAATTATCTCTACTCACCATAGACAGAAACACTGAAAATTTGTGATGACTGTTTTGCTCCAGTTATCTCTTGTTGATAAAGTCCAGCATGTTGAGTAGTGATGTTTGTGATGGTCAGAGATCCAGTTTGATTGTCCAGCTTCAGTCTGTCTCTGAATCTCCCATCAGGAACATCATTATATGTGCTGAAGATTCCATCCTCTTTTCTGATTTGAGCTATCAGAGACTTTTCAGCTCCAAATTTCCACAGAATGTAATCGTCATGTTTTTTAGTATCATCAGTGCTTAGAGTGACAGAATCTCCCTCCATCACTGACACTGAATCACTAAACACACCTGGAGAAGAAAAAGAAACATATTTTTGTATGTTTGTTGTTTATAAAGCATCACATCAGCTGTAGTTTGTAACCTTGAATTGTGAAATGAAGAACAGCAGCAGAAACACAACGACCTGATATTTGAATGGAACTCAGGATTTCTGAGCCTCCGTTAGTTTACATTCTCTTTAGAAATTTCCATTACTTTTCTGTGACTATTAATAT
Source organism: Cyprinus carpio (assembly GCF_018340385.1). Classification (NCBI taxonomy): domain Eukaryota; kingdom Metazoa; phylum Chordata; class Actinopteri; order Cypriniformes; family Cyprinidae; genus Cyprinus; species Cyprinus carpio. Next base: position 3,441,538 of record NC_056593.1, on the reverse strand, counting down.
AAAATGTTAATAGACATGGAAAATTATGAACGTTTCTATACATTTCAATGACTTTTCTAGGCCTGGAACTCTCAGATTTCTACCCAAATGGAAATCACAAACCAAAACCTGAATTCAAAGTAGATCTCACAAATATATCTTATGAAAGGTCAAATTTGTAGCAGTGGCTTGTTCTGAATGGATAAAATAAATGAAGGCATAAAATGTTTTTATAACTTACCAATCAGACGCCACCAGCACAAACAAAACAAAACAAACATATAAAACATTTTCCTTGTCTGAACTATACCACTATCCCCCAAAAGCTGTCTGTTAATCTGTGTGAACCTGAATCCTCCCACAACAGCGTCTGACCCTCCTATATATCATCCTCACACTCTTTGAACAGGTGTATATTTATATGGTATTTAATGCTTCATGTATGGTTATATAATACATAAATGTTCTTTTGGTCCTTATTAAGACTTACAATACATTCCTAATTCCTTATCATTTAACACTGATAGTTTGAAAAGCTAATTAGATTGAAAGCTAATTGCCTATCTATGATAAATAAGTAAGTAGAAGAATATTGAGTGAATCTCCTTGAATTTAATGATAACAGAGTCAATGGCTTTAAAACAGTTATAATAATTTGATTATTTATTGTTGTCTTTGGTGTAACAAAAAAAGTTGACACCGTCCATCCTCTCACATCATCAGTTACACAACCACACTAACACTTCAGCTTCTGAGTCAAACTGAAACCTTCTGTGGGCTGACAGAGATGTTGTTTGAACAAACAACTTGTGCATGTCGTGAAGCTCTGGACTTTTTTTTTTCTCATTCCAGCTGACATATAAATATGTGTGTGTGTGTGTGTGTGCATAAGCAACTTTCTTTGCTTTCTTTTTTTCTCATTCCAGCTGACATATGTGTGTGTGTGTCAGTGTGTGTGTGTGAGTGTGTGCGCGTCTGCATAAGCAACTTTTTTTGCTCATCGCATTTTGTGAGCCACAGGAGAATGACTTCATGAGAGCTGATTGGCTGATGATGGCATCAGAAAAAAACTGTCCCTGTACAGTCCGGAGCTTTGACATCAAAGGCAGCAGACACTTCCCCTTTTTAATTTATTTATTTATTTATTTAAGGCAAATATATATATACATATATATATATATATATATATATATATATATATATATATATATATATATATATACACCCCCTTTCATGCGTTTACCAGATCAAAGCAATCTGGCGGCGAAACTTCGGAATTTCGAAATGTTTCAAAACCAAAGTTCCAAACCACTGAATCGAAACGAAAGATTTAAGAGCTTCACGAAGTGTTCCGAAAGCTCCTATCATCAGCTATAGGCTGTTTACACTGGACGTGAAAATACAAACGTTGCAAACCATTTATATATGCGTCAGTACTTCATAAACAGAGCATCAGTTTACTGTCGGGGATTTGTTGTGTCGCATCCATGTTAGACAGCATCACTAATTAGGCTATAAAGTGTTTTGTCTTTTGCGCGCCGCTCCCTTCCGGTAGGCTATGTGTCACGTGTTACTTTCATTTTAGCATTATACGTAAGAGATGCACTTTTGAGTCTACATTGAATTCTTATTTAGTTTTAGTTTTATTTTTCTGTTAAAAGTGGTGAAAATGAAGTTTCACTTTATTTTGCTGTCAGTGTGCTTGTTTTTACCTGAACATGGTAAGACATTAGGATATATACAATTTCTTTTCCGGTCGATAAACTGAACGAAGATGGACGGTTTTATTTTGTTTTAGAACTAGGCCTAATTGCTCAGTATTCGACATAAGTTTAATGTTTTTATCACTTGAATTCTGGGTTGAGTTTGTGTTTGGTAAAATAGTTCACAATCGACTGCAACAAACGAATGTGACGAATGTGTTTCGTTTTGTGTCAGACAGAACTGTTTCAAATCCAGGATGACTTGAAGTGAAATGTTTGTGATCGCTTATAAGATGTGGACACGAACAGTTTTCGACGTGTAATAAGAACAATTTCAGATCGTGAATTAATGACAAAGTATAGGTCTATTTTTTGTATGGCAAAACTATGAGGCGCCGCGTAGGATTTAAATCAAACTTCGCTTATGTGAATTTTTGAGTTAGAGTTCAAGTCTGCTTTATTGTCAATTTCCACATGTACAGTACATACATACAGAGAGAATCGAAATTGCGTTACTCTCAGTCTCCGGTGCATACAGATAACATTAACATTAAAGCCTAAAAAAAATAACTAGATCAAATATAAAATGTAGATACAATTATACAATAAGGGATTTATAAAATATAAAAGACATATAATAAAAATACAAGTTAAAAATAAAGTTAAATAAAGCAGCGCAAGGTAAATGACAGATATAGTGGCAAATCAATGAAGTGAACAAACAGTGCAGTTAAAAGATTTTTTAGTGCAAAAAAATCACTTATTAAAAAATATCTTAAGTCTGATTAAAGTGACAAGTGACAAGTGACCAAGAGCAGTTATTTAACTGACTGATGAGGTAGTTCCATGCCGAATGAGGTAGTGAGCGGTGAGTGAGCAGAGCCCCAATGCTGCACAAGTGACTCGTGCATGTCATCATATAATTAGTGTGTGTGTGTGTGGGGGGGGGGGGGGGGGGGGGGGGGGGGGGTTCATAGTTCAGTGGTGCCTGGGGAAGAAGAGGGGAGGGGGGGCAGGTTCGGGGAGGGAGTTCAGCTTCCTGACAGCCTGGTGGATGAAGCTGTCCTTCAGTCTGCTGGTCCTGGCCTGGAGACTCCGCAGTCTCCTCCCTGATGGTAGCAGGCTGAAGAAGCTGTGTGATGGGTGAGTGGGATCACCTGTGATGCAGAGGGCTTTGCGGGTGAGACGTGTTCCATAAATGTCCTGGAGGGAGGGTAGAGAGACACCAATGATCTTCTCAGCTGCTCTCACTATGCGTTGTAGAGTCTTTCGGCAGGACGCGTTGCAGGCGCCATACCACACAGTGATGCAGCTCGTCAGGATGCTCTCGATGGTGCATCTGTAGAATGTGTACATGATGGGGGGTGGGGCTCTGGCTCTCCTCAGTTTGCGGAGGAAGTAGAGACGCTGCTGGTGATTTCTTGGCCAGTGCTGCAGTGTTGTCGGTCCAGGAGAGGTCCTCTGTGATGTTGCACACCCAGGAACTTGGTGCTGCTCACTCTCTCCACAGTCGCACCGTTGATGGTCAGAGGAACGTGCTGAGTGTGTGCTCTCCTGAAGTCTACAACAATCTCCTTCGTCTTCTCCACGTTCAGAGAGAGATTGTTGGTCACTGCACCACCCGGCCAGGCGGCTCACCTCGCTCCTCCTGTATTTTGTCTCATCTCTTTTGCTAATGAGACCCACCACAGTCGTGTCATCCGCAAACTTAATGAAGAGGTAGGTTGGAGCTGTGTGACGGTGTGCAGTGAATGAATACATGTATAAAACACGTGCATATACACCTATACATTACTCACATATACATGCATACTACTGGATGTTTCACAAATACATATATTAAATACACATGCACACTAATATGAAATCGATACCAATACATATAATGTTAACAATGAATGCATACACACTTGTGAATAACTTGCGTATACATATAAACTTGACGCGTGCATACACCAAAAGACACTCGCATATATGTATAAACTCGATCCATGCATATACACCTACACACACTCGCGCATACATATAAACTGGCTGCATACAAACACAACTGCACATACTCGCATATACATATAAACTTGATCCATGCATATTACACCTACACACACTCGCGCATACATATAAACTCGCTGCATACAAACACAACTGCACATACTCGCATATACATATAAACTTGATCCGTGCATATACACCTATTAAACACTCGCATATAAATGTAAACTCGATGCGCGCATACACATCCATAAAACACTCGCGCATACATAAAAAATAACATTTACTAACGTATACAGTTCAAGATAAGAAAGACACATGCTTTATTTGTGTAAATAATATATATATGCAAGTGATTTCATATGTAGATGTGCAGAAACACAATCTGAATCGCACACTTTGTTTCGGCCTTCTACCCCTGGTATACAAAAGCATCAATAACACGCAAACGATGTCAACATTATCCGCCGGCAAAGTTCACGGACCATATCACACTTGCCAGCAGTAAGTTAATTGGCAGTCTCGATCTAGAAAAAGGTGAGAATTTAACTTCTATGCAATCTTCGTGAAATAGCTGCAAACGCTATGCAAATTACACACACACAGAAAGAGAGAATAAAATGTCCTGTCTCTATAGTTAAAAAATATAAAATGTGTTCCCAACTAAGTCCCAGTTTTAATAGTGAGCTTTGCCATTTTCAGAATTAAGGATGTCAACCAATTTAAATGTGGTTAAAGTTTGCTTTTTGTTAAACTGTATTTGTTTTTACAGGCCAAGGACACAATACCATCGGACTTTTAATAATGATGTTATACTGTTGACCTCTCCTGACGATAATGTAGTAGTAAAGCAAAAGAAAAAAACAGCACTTGCATGAGATTGGACACATATTAAATGCGTTTGAATTTGACAAAGCATGGGATAGAACGGGGTTTTGAGAAAAATCAAAGAAAAAGTGCAACATGATTTAAGGTAAATGTTTTTTTTTTTTAAAAGATGTTAGTTATTGTAAATGTTTTACTGCGTGATGTATTATTTAAGGGTTTATTAGTACCACTGGTTTTAATTGTGTGTAGTTTGGAAATACTTATGGGATGTATCCCATACAAGCTCATTACGCCTTAAGTGAAGGTCAGGAACTGGATAGCAGCTTGATTTTAAAGGTGTTCAAGCTGAAGGCCTTGTACGTAAATCCCTTAAGACCACTACTCTTGGTAAGACTGGAGTGTGTGTGTTTTTTTGTTTTGTTTTTTTTTTGTTATGAAGTTTAATTGATTTACTTTTTTTCTTTCCCATATGGGCTTCCTTATAGGGTTTAGGGTTATTTTAGGCCATATACAGTTGTACTCATAAGTGACGTGACATACAGCCAAGTATGGTGACCCATACTTGGAATTCGTGCTCTGCATTTAACCCATCCAAAGTGAACACACACACCGTGAACACACACACACACCATGAACACACACCCGGAGCAGTGGGCAGCCATTTATGCTGCGCCGCCCGGGGAGCAGTTGGTGGTTCGGTGCCTTGCTCAAGGGTACCTCAGTCGTGGTAATGAAGGTGGAGAGAGCGCTGTACATTCACTCCTCCTACCTACAATCCCTGCCGGCCCGAGACTCGAACTCACAACCTTTTGGATTCTCTAACCATTAGGCCACAACCTCCCTCATAAGTTTGCAGAATGTGCAAAATATTAATAGTTGAAACAAAATTTGAGGGATCATGAAAATTGCATGTTATTTTTTTTATTTAGTTCTGTCCAGAATAAGCTATTTCACATGAGATGTTTACATATACTCTACAAGACAAAATAATAACTGAATTTATAAAAACGACCCCATTCAAAAGTTTATTGTAATACCCTTCATAAATAAACCCCTAATAAACCCTTAAATAATACATCACACAGTAAAACATTTTACAATAACTATAACATCTTAAAAATATATATTGTTTACCTTAAATCATGTGGCACTTTTTCTATGATTTCTATCCCATGCTTTGTCAAATTCAAACGCATTTAATATGTGTCCAATCTCATGCAAGTGCTGTTTTTTTCTTTTGCTTTACCACTACATTATCGTCAGGAGAGGTCAACAGTATAACATCCTTATTAAAAGTCCGATGGTATTGTGTCCTTGGCCTGTAAAAATAAATACAGCTTAACAAAAAAGCAAACTTTAATTAATCACATTTAAAATTCCTTGACATCCTTAATTCTGAAAATGGCTAAGCTCCCTATTGAAACTGGGACTTAGTTGGGAACACATTTTATATTTTTTAACTATAGAGGCAGGACATTTTACTCTCTCTCTGTGTGTGTAATTTGCATAGCGTTTGGATGCATTTCATGAAGATTGCATAAAAGTTAAATTCTCACCTTTTTCTAGATCGAGACTGCCAATTAACTGCTGGCGAGTGTGATATCATGGTCCGTGAACTCAACCGGCGGATGATGTTGGCATGGTTTGCGTGTTATTATAATAGTGGGCGAAGAAAGAACATTTCTCAAAATGCTAATTGCTTCAGTTGTAGAACGATCCCTATCCATGATTGCAAATGCGGTATATAGACAGGTTACTTCCGTTCACGCTTAAACGACTTCCTTTTACACTGAAAATGCCTTCCGTTTACACTGAAATGCCTTCCTTTTACACTGAAATGCCTTCCGTTTACACTGAAATGCCTTCCGTTTAAACTGAAAAGTTCACGCACATCTACATATGAAATCACTTGCATATATATATATGTACACAGCAAATAAAGCACGTGTCTTTCTTATCTGAACTGTATACGTTAGTTAAATGTTATTTTTTATGTATGCGCGAGTGTTTTATGGATGTGTATGCGCGCATCGAGTTTACATTTATGTTCGAGTGTTTAATAGGTGTATATGCACGGATCAAGTTTATATGTATATGCGAGTATGTGCAGTTGTGTTTGTATGCAGCGAGTTTATATGTATGCGCGAGTGTGTGTAGGTGTATATGCATGGATCAAGTTTATATGTAGGTGCGAGTATGTGCAGTTGTGTTTGTATGCAGCGAGTTTATATGTATGCGCGAGTGTGTGTAGGTGTATATGCATGGATCGAGCTTATACATATATGCGAGTGTCTTTTGGTGTTTGCACGCGTCAGGTTTATATGTATACGCAAGTTATTCACAAGTGTGTATGCATTCATTGTTAACATTATATGTATTGGTATCGATTTCATATTAGTGTGCATGTGTATTTAATATATGTATTTGTGAACATCCAGTAGTATGCATGTATATGTGAGTAATGTATAGGTGTATATGCACGTGTTTTATACATGTATTCATAAGCGAAGTTTGATTTAAATCCTACGCGGCGCCTCATACAAAACTATTGAAAATGGGGTCCTGTAAATGCTTATAGGTAAAGTGAATAAAAACACGTCTCATCCATATCCTGAGAAAATGTTGTTGATGTGGATAATATGCTTTTAAAGCCTCTGCCAAATACATAAAAGTGTGAATGGTATTTACACGGGCATTCAAACTGTAAAAGAGAATATTAAAAACACATTTTTTGATGTGTATTATTTGAGTCTTAATGTGGTTAAAAATGGCAGTAAATTAATTTTATGTGCGGGGCACAAATGTTTGCTGAGAAAAAAAAAAAAAGTGGTAACCTCTTAACAGAAAATTAAGGAGTTAAGCCAGTTTTAATACAAGGTGAGAACAGAATGTATTTTTTATGAATACTTCTAATTGCTGCTAAAAATGCTACCAACACTTGAGAAATGGTTAAGGAGATTTGGAGGGAGATTAATGCGATGGAAAAGATGTCACACAATTTAAGACTCAGATTGAGTCATATTGAGAAATGGAAATATTTAATGAAGGGTCTGGGCCAAATATGGGGGCAGTGTTTTTTCTGTACTTTTCTCTACCGTATTTGATTTTAAATGGTTTACTGTTGTTCTTTATAGATTGCTTTCAGTTTTGTTATTGTAGGTTTGGTTTCCTTTTTTTATATTTAAAATGTTTTATTGAACATTGATTGAGTAACTGTTTTTTTTTTTTTTTTTTTTTTTTTTTTTTTGGTGGGGGGTCGAATAAATCAAACAAAAGTGGTTTGTTTTGTTATATATATATATATATATATATGTGTGTGTGTGTGTGTGTGTGTGTGTGTGTGTGTGTGTACTGTGTATATATATTATGTATATGTACACACACATACAGTATATATATTGAAAATCTTTACATGCATATATTTATATTGGTTCCTGGGGCTCAGTGGTAGTGTATTGTGTTAGCAGCGGAAAAGGTTGTGGGTTCAATTCCCAGGAAACACACATACTGGAAAAGAAAAAAATGTATAGACTGAATGCACTGTACGTTGTTTTGGATAAAAGTGTCTGCTAAATGCTTAAATGTAAATATTATATTTAAATATATTTAATATATAAACATAATATATTTTTCCTAAATATATACATGCATGCATGTGTATTTATATATATACATAATAAATATACACAGTACACACACACACATATATATATATATATATATATATATATATATATTTTTTTTTTTTTTTTTTTTTTTTTTTTTAACTTCTTTTTGGATGCGATTAATCACGATTAATTGTTGCCCAGCACTCAAATTTAAAATACTTTGAAATTTGATGGTCAGAATGGTAGGCAGTTGTAAAGTTTTGCTAGGTGGATGCTAAAGTGGTGCTAGGGTATTATGGATGGTTGCTAAGGTGTTATTATATGGTTGCTAGGGTGTTTTGCTTGTCCACTGCACTTTTTTGCTATATTTTTTTTTCCCATCATCCCAAAATTGAAAAGTTTGTTTATTTTTTCTCCAGGTGTGTCTGGTGTTGAGACAGATGGAGTGTTGGTGTCAGTGATGGAGGGAGATTCAGTCACTCTACACACTGATATTAAAAAAACCCAAGAAGACAGAATTAGATGGTATTTCAATGAGACTCGCATCGCTCAAATTAATGGAGATCCCAGTAAGACCTGTACAGATGTTCAGTGTAATGAAGGTACTGAGAGATTCAGAGACAGACTGAAGCTGGATCATCAGACTGGATCTCTGACCATCAGGAACACCAGAAGCACAGATTCAGGATTTTATCAACTGAAGGTCTTCAGCAGCAGCAGCATCAGTGAAAAGACCTTCAGCGTTTCTGTCCATGGTGAGTCATTAAACAAATGTTTAAATCAAGTTTATACATGTTTAAAAGCTTAAACTGTGGTCCTTTTCAATCTCGTCTCCCTCTTTCTCCCACTTCACCTGTCTGTTGTCCATACTGTACTCTATAAATAAATAAAGGCAAAGAAGCTCCAGTTGTGTTCTGGTGGAGATGTCAGTTTCTCATCATACCACATCTGATCACCTTCTCTAATCTTCTGTTTAAATGCATCTCATATTTTGTACTAGCTCATTAGCAATCCAAGCACATTTGACGCAAACAGGACCAAAAAAAAACAATGTTTAATTACTGAACTCTGTGGACTTTTTTGTTGAAATTCAACTTTTTTGAATTTGCTTTGATTATAACACCACTTACCTTTGGAAACTGATCAAATTAGGCAATAATTAGTTATTTTGGGGCCACACACATACACAAAACAGAAGTTCCAAACAACTTAACATGAATCTGCACAGTTATTTTCATGCTTTTTTTTTCTTGTTGTAGAGTTTCTTTCCCCAAAAAGATCCTCCAGCAGCTGTTGGTTTGTGTTTCAGGTGTTTCTGCTGCTGAACGAGATGAAATGAAGAGAAAGTCAGTGAAGGAGGGAGAATCTGTCACTTTAGATCCTGGTGTAATGAAAACGCCAAATCATGTGATGACGTGGTTTTTTAATGACACGCGCATCGCTCAAATCACTGGAGAGCCCAATAAGACCTGCACAGATTTTCATTGTCCTGAGAGATTCAGAGGCAGACTGAAGCTGGATCGTCAGACTGGATCTCTGACCATCAGGAACATCAGAATCCCAGACTCTGGAGTTTATGAACTACAGATCAGCAGCAGTAGCAGTCGTCGTCGCCGCCGCAGCATCAGCAGTGTGAAGAGCTTCAATGTTACTGTCATTAGTAAGTGTAATTTAGTATTGCTTTTTTGCCCATGTGACTCACGCCACGTAAAACATAAGCACATCAGACGTTGTTTGTAGAAAACATCTTTAATGTCTTTGCAGAAACAAGGTTGTATTGTTGTGAAGTGCAAGTTACTGTAAGTGGAAAATAACAATATACTGCTGGTATACACACATCTTTGAGTTTGAGATCGGTGGATTCCAGCTCGCTGTGTTTCTGCTGCTGCCTCATGAGATTGTATTGCTGTTATTGTTTTAGAGCAGGCCTACCAATGCAATGCCATTGCCACAGAAACCAGTCTGCACAAGGCTATAGATGAGTAATGATTGTCTGTCTTTATCTGATCCAGATTCAGGTCTGTCTCCAGCTGCTGTAGCAGGAATATGTGTTGTTCTGCTGCTGGCGTCTGCAGCAGCTGGTGTGATTTACTATCGCCACAGGAGGTGTGACTGATCACCTACAGATATCATAGTGAGAGAAAAATATCATTTATTGTGCAAAATTAGTTTTTAATTGCAATGTTTTTTGTTTGTTTTTTTCAGGACATTCAAGAAGATCCCAACTTCAGAAAATTCTTAATGACAAAGCACTTTACCTGTTTACTTCTAAGGGAAATTTTAAATCACCTGTTACTGGAAGCACACAATGGCTATAAAATGTTTACACACCTTTGTTACAATTTCAGGCTTTTAAGATGTAAGACATGAATCCAACTTAAATCATATCAGATCTTTTTCCACCTTTAATGCAGTATTAAAAGCATCAAAATTAATAAAACAAATAAATAGACACTTTCAAGAAAAAAATAATTAAAAATAAAAGACTTTAACTTGGTTGCACAAGAGTGTACTTCCCTTGACTAATATATGGATGATACGTCTTTTGCATTAAATACAGCAGCCAGTCTTTTTGAATATATCTTGATTGGGCTATTTTTACCGCTCTTCCTTGCAAAAGAGCTCCAGATTGATCGTATTACAGGGGATCTCCTGTCTACAGCCCTCTTTGAGACATTCCTCAAGTTTTTTTTTTTGTTTTTTTTAGGCGCCTCAGACTGGACCTTTCCTCTTCTGAAGCCATTCTTTATTCACTTAAAATCTTCTTCATCTTCAGATTTTAATGGAGGCCTGCAGGTTTTATGTCAAATGGTCTGTGATTTGGTTTCATCAGACAGTAACATGGTTTAAGGTATAGTCTCAGGGGCCTTTCACACTGAACCTGTTTTCCATTCCACTGCGGTACTTTCCGAATGTTTTTCTGTGTGATCACATGCTAGACAGACGTGTTTGACTGCAGCACTCACATCTTTTACAACATTCATTACATACCGCCCTTCTACTCCTTTTTTTTCTCTTTTTTCAAACTAAAAATGTATTCTGTGTGAATGGTCCCTTAGGTGTTTCTTTTTTGGTAAATTATGACTTCCGTCTGGCCACCCTACCCCATAAAGCCCAGACATACTGTATGAGGAATACACAAAGCTGTTGTCGCATGCAGCAAGTGACCAGTTATTTTTGCACCCTTTTCCTGATTGGTTCCTACCTTTTCAAAACAAGATCCCCAATATGTCTTTTGTAAGCTCTTGGCAGGCCATGGCTTCATCAATAAGATGCAACCAATAATATATTGAGAAAATCTTAACAGCCACTGTGGATAATTTTAGCTGTGTGATGATCGAGGCAATCTGACTTCTTGTTCATAGACTATAGTTGGTCAACAGGTTTTGTATTTTGAGGATTAATTTTCTGGTCTATGCACAAAAAAAAAAAAAATAGCATTATAATTATATAATTTTATATAATTAAATGATATACTGGATAGATGACTTCGAAACTTCAGTTGCTGCATTTGTACTGTTAAAGAAGCCAGCGGTTTATTCTGGAAGTGACGATCCCTTTTTTTTCCAATAGAGAAATTAGTTTTTTATAATTCTATAAATACCTTTAAAACAAATCAACCACAGACTCATCAGTAACAAAATAAAGTACAATGTAAGATAACACACACACACACACACACACACACACACACACACATGTTTGTTTTTGTGAATTGTGGGGACATTCCATAGGCGTAATGGTTTTTATACTTTACAAACTGTATGTGCTATTGCCCTACACCTAACCCTACCCCTTACAGGAAACTTTGTGCATTTTTACTTTCTCAAAAAAACTCATTCTGTATGGTTTATAAGCGTTTTGAAAAATGGGAACTATTTTTTGAAATCTCTATTGACAAAACAAATGGGAAAATACTTCCAAAGGCCACTTGAAAATTGTCCTGTCAACTTTTGCACTCTTTTGTCTTATAACAAACTTGTAACCTTTTCAAAAATTCAAACGCGAGTTTTGAGTAGAGTAGAGTAGCGCTAGTTGTTTGTTGTTTTCTCCGATCACAAATGCAGACATGGTTTTATGTTTACGCAGTGCTGTACGCAATGCAACTCAATGTGTAAAAAGACCATAGAAGTCATTATAATCAGTAATTATGTCCCCACTGGATGCAACACATGCCTTGATTGAAATGGGTTTTATTGTTTTTGTCTTGTTGTGCCAGGAGAGGTTAGTACCCCCAGTCCTGCACATTTTGTATATGTCTCTCATCTATCACACCTGATTTAACTCATCAGCTCATTAGTGGACACTTCAAGACCTCAAGTGGACATGTCAGATATAGAGAGACATACAAAACGTGCAGTGCTGGGGGTACTTCATGAAGAGCTTTGAGACAATAGTGTTAAGGCGCGTAACATTTGCGTCACACACTTGAAGTATTCGGCCAATCACAACATACTGGATAGCTGGCCAATCACAGCACACCTCGCTTTTCAGAACGATGAGCTTTGTAAAAACCGCATAAACACATCGCATCACACCAAATACACAAAATAATGTTAATTTTAGCAAGGTCATATGACCGCTTTAAGGTGCTCCTGGTACATACATGCATACATACATACACATCTGACATGAGAACAGAAAAAAAAAAAAATTTAATAGTAAGACTTAACAAAACATAATGTGTATGAATCTGGAAGAGCAGATGTACAGATTTGTGAATTAATTACTCTTTATAGAACTGTAAATAGATAAATAAGAGAGAAAAATAAAGAGATATGCATATGTATTTACATTATAATTGAGGAAGAGACAAAAATTAAGGATGTAGAATGAATTACGGAAATGAATAACAGAACACAGGTAATGATTCATGTGTTATCTGTTTAAGCTGGAGAAGGCATTAGGGGAAAACTGTTTTTATGCCTAGATGTTAGTGCACAGAGATCTAGCGTCTGTCTGAAGGGAGAAGTGCAAACAGGTATTGGGGTTCAGCTGGCTTTTTCTTGAGAGTTAGCAACTCACGTAAGAATAAATTTATCAGCCTTTTATTGACAACCAGTCAGCGTCGTCCTTTAACTTCACATATCAGTGGTAGCGTCACTAGTGTTTAAATCACACTTTTTAGTAGCCAAATAGTTTTGAGTTATTTAATTACTTTATTTAATGTAGAGAGCAAAATGAGGGCTAGATGAAGTGAATCCTTACCTGCTGTCATTTGAACTAAAATATCGTATCATTTTATTCTGTTTTCTGTCAGTGATGAAGAGCGTCTTTAGCAGGTTATGAATAAATATTGAGAGAGATATAAACGCCCCCTATTTTTGGTGAATTCTTGTTGTGAACACTAGAGAGCGCTAGTCTAACAATGTAATCCATGATATTACATCCAGCAGTCACGGTTTAGCTGGGTAATATGGCCTTGTTAGCAAAGAGAGGTAATTATACCACTTTTGCTGAAAAAAAAAACCCTTTCCCTTTACGGCCGTTTAAATGCAGTCATGGGGTTTTTGGAATGTATTTATTTATGGCTCTAAAATAGGCTTCTGATGAAAGCTGTTTTATATAGAGTGATCAGTTGCATGACATTATGTGGTTGTGAATAAATAAAAATGAGGTAGTGGTAAAAAATAATATTACTGGGAAAGCTTCACTACTTTAAAAACAAATCATGCAAATGAATAATAATAATAATAATAATAATAATAATAATAATAAAATACCATAAAGTTTTACAGCTTGCAGTAAGTGGTGTTGCATTTTTTCTTAAAATTATTAATTTTTTTTGTCCCTTGATGTTGACAGGGAAACATCAAGTTCTTCAGAAAACAGAATGTGGTTAGAACAGAATAGAATCATTCTAATGAACTCATGCAATGTTTTGCTAGTGCTAAAAATAACTACTTAAACTAATACAGTTTATCTATTTAAAGAGTGAGAGACAGATGCATATGCCATAGAATATCATTCTTAATATATCACATACACATGTGATAGGCCTATTTTCATATTTTACAGTAACGGCTTGATTTCACAGAATCTTTTTTGTCAAACATGAGCTAGTTAAAAGAGTTAAAGTTTATTTCACATTACAAACAAGGAAGTTAAATTGCGGAAGTGCTTATAACTGTATTCTGCTCACTCACTCGCTCCCACGCACACTATCCACAGACTAACACACATTAACCACATGTCTAGCTGTAGATTGGCTTGAGAAAGTTGTTTGTCCACCAGAAGATGAAACTCCATTTATTTAAAGATCTAAAGAAATCCAACCACAGCTAGTTAGAGTTTAACTTATATATGGAGCTGCTTGAGTGTCACATGCATTCACTGAATGAAAATGGCTTCAGTAAAGTAGACACTGAACAAAATTAAGTCAAATGTAAACACTGCAGAAAAAAAAAAAAGTTTTAACCAAAGATAATACCTCCAATCTATTTAAACACTTGGAGCGCAATCACGTAACCGAATATGAATAGTTCACGGCTCAAAAAAAGAGAGACTGACAAGTGACCAGCAACAAGTTCCTCCAAGCAGGTGTCGATAACACAAGCATTTACACATCCTACACAGTCTGAAAATGATTCAAGGAGAGGAAAAGAACTGACACCATCTGTTACTACATCACGAAGGATATGGCACCTATAGCTACCTCTGATAACAGACGTACATCACGGAGACATCTGTTTGACATCTGCATTTACATCTCCAAGACATATTGTATTGTTTGATCATCTGCAATACGTCTATGACGTTTCCTATCAGATGTCAAATAGATGTTTAGAAGATGTCTTTAAGATGTTTATGATTTAGACTGCATGTAAAACTGACATCTTAAAGACGTCTATCAGATGTTTGTACACAGCACATGCTTTCCAGATGAAGTGATCTTTAACAGACATCTTGCAGATGAACCTGTGCTATCTGGGACAGTGCGTTTAAACACCGCGTTAAAACTTTCGACAGAAGATACACTGTGTCATCATGACCATATTTTTCCAAACTGTACTGCCCAACATGTACAAAACATGTCTGAAATCTGAAGTATGTTCAGCACTTTGCAGCTACATCTGATCTCTGGTCAAGTAGGACGATGGATGGATCCGGACTTGAGCCTTACTTTGCACTACAATGACGATGAATGGAAGTTGCGCAACAGATGCCTTGAGACAGCATATTTTCCACTCAGTCACATGACAGAGATGATTGCACAGGGCCTGAGAGTTAAACTTTCTGTGTGGGATCTCATGGGCATTACGACACAACAGCGCTAATGTTGTCAAAGCTGCACAGCTCAAAGGATGGACACGGCAACAGTGTTTCGGTGCACTGTTTAGATGTTGGTTACTGCACATCAGCTTAAGTGATGAGTGATGACTGGCTACTATATTCTTTGTGCTTTTATGTGTCATAAATGAAAATGTCTGCATGTTTTTATATATTACTTGTTTTTTATTCTCCTTTTCTTTAATGTGCTGGTGTTCTTTTTAAGCACTTTGTTATATGTGTTTAAAAAGGTGTAATATAAATAATATTGTACTTCAGCACACTAAATAAATACTGTAACAATAAACACTGTTCATAAAGCACCTTTTTTAATGTTAGAATGTGCTTGATATTACAATGTACGAATGACTCAAACCCGAGGACTTGTCAGATAAGAGGTGAGGTGAGCTAATCATAGATCCAGGTAAACAATGAATTAATCTTTTCTGTTTCTTATAGAATTATAGTTTTGTATTGTTTGTAGTGTGATCAACGTTTGCGTAAGTAGTTGATGTGTTAGGGAAGTAACACGTAATTTTAATTATATTTTGCAAAAATGAACGAAATGACTTGAAAAAAGATTAGTTCATTTTGCTGATCGAGACTCAAAGGTCTGAGTCGGTAAAATGATCCGAACTTCCCATCACTAATTGATTCAGTGACGTCATCATCCAGTTCGATTTAGTCTGAGCAATCAAGTCCACAATATATATACACGTCACATTCTCATCAGTAGTCCATGAGGTATTTCCTTCCTTGTCCACTCCCACCTACATTAAAGTATGTTCTTTACTCAACATCCTGTTATTAATTTTCTTCCATGTTTTTATCATGTCCTCTGTGTGTGTGTGTGTGTGTGTGTGTGTGTTTCATATTCCCTACAAATAACAAGCACAGTCGTTCATGATGATCTCAGAATCCAGTTGGATGTTTTCCTGTAACATGAAATGTTTCTTCCCTTACTCTTCACAGTGCCAACTCATTTTGATGTAGAGATGTCTACATTTTGATTCTTGATCCCACTGTTTTTGCCATTTTTTAATTATTCTTTCCCACACAGCAATCTTCCCTTCTGATCTCAAAAGCCTGATATCTGTATCTATAATTTATTTTTTCAAAGCTTGTATGGCTATTTTGTCTACCCTTTAATCTCCCTTAATGCCTATACGTGCATGGATTTAGTTTATTTATGTCAGATTTCTCAATAAGGTCAAATTATATTTAGTTTATTTAACTGACAGTCAAATACAAAAGCCATGCACACAATAGACAAACATAGTTAGAAACATATTAATACATTTTCACAAATGGTCCTGTAACTTCCACTAAATGTTTCCTGTAATTGCAACACAACAGTCAGGAGGAATCTTGCACAATTTCTCTTTGCAAAACATTGTTTCAGTTTATCAGAATTTTCATATGCTTCAAAATGTGTATTTTCTTCTGTTAAATGTAGAAGTTAATTTACTCCTGTGCGTCATCTGTTCATTGAAATATATATGTTAATATGAAGTATTTTTACCTGTATTTTAAATAATGTATTGTACTGTGTTATGTTTTTGGGTTTAAAGAAATGTTTGTAAATTTAATAGAGAATGCTAGTAATTTTCTGACAGGACATTGTCTGTTTTTCTACACATTTTTTTTCTTACAGTGGATTTTTGCAAAGACACACAGCTCTGTGAAAACATGAGAGACTGTGGTTTAGAAAGAAAAAAAGAGGCAGAATTGGAGTACAACACACAACAGACACGTACTAACACAGAAGTAGTTTTCATCTCCGTGATTATAGATTCACAACAGGACTTTTCAACATTTCTCCTTTTCTGAACTGCTGAAGAAAATGTTTCACTCGTTTATTTTTTGCTGTTTGTGCTTTTGGCATCTGGTTGGTAAGTTTGAAAAAAAATTTGATTTTCAATTGTACCAGAAACATAAATCAAACTATGATATCACTGTGAGATCTACTCTGCTCTCACACTGAGTGAATTAGTTTTCTATTATCTTATTGCATATTAAATGATATCTGACGTCTTCGCATCAGTTGACTGTTTCCATCTGAAGGTATATCTTCAACAAATAAAGTTTATGTCCCATCAAAATTTCAATCTGGAAAGGGCATAAATTATTTAAACAAGTAAAACAAAGATTTCCCTTCATATTTTTTTAAAGTCAAAGGTAGTTAATACAGTATAAGATTTATATGACATTAGCCAGGTAATGTACAGTATATGTGTTTACTGTAATACAGTTCATTCAACACCTCTTAGGTTATTTTCTATTGAAATAACTGATCATTGTAACTCAGTCTGAAAGAAGATCATTCTGTAGTGTTTTGATGAACATAATCATCTCATGTGTTGAAACTGTGGCTGTGTGAAAGATAAAAAGCACAACAGCTGCTTTGACTTCAGTTTGTCACGATGTTCACACAAACTATAAGATTATGACTGATCATGATGATATATCTTTGCAATGCTTCACACAGAACTTTGTATAATTGTATAATTGTCACAATGTCCTGACAACATCTGAAGTTTTATTGTAAGTATTTGGTGGCCTAAAATCCTCCCCAGAGATGCTGCTGTTCAGTTAAATGTACTCAGAACAGCTGCTGTGGTTCTGTAACGACTGCATGAAGCTGTATTTCACTTCTGATGTCTAAAGATCCTTCCCACACAGATTTATGTGCTGAACTAGACTCAAACCAGCTCAAATTATCACTTTTGTCATTTAAGACGATCTTAATTATTTCCAAAACTTGTAATAATTTTAAAACTACAAGCTTAGAGTTACAGCTTGATTCATGAGAAATGTGTCTCTGTTCTTCAGGTGTGTTTGCTGGTTCAGATACAGTGAAGTCAGTGACAGAGGGAGATTCAGTCACTCTAGAATCTGGTCTTACTGAAATCAAGACAGATTATTTTATAACATGGAAATTTGGACAACCAGAGACTATTATATCTTACATTAATAAAGAGGCTAAAATCTTCAACACATCTGTTGTTCCTGATGGGAGATTCAAAGGCAGACTGCAGCTGGATCAGAAGACTGGATCTCTGACCATCACAGACACCAGAACCACAGACTCTGGACTTTATGAAGTGTCCATCAAGAGTGGGAAAATCACCACAAACAGATTCAACGTTACTGTCTATGGTGAGTCACAATTACAGGTTTGCCTGTTCTGTACAGTAGCCTACACATTAGTAAAACTACACTAATGGTAGTCTTTTTAACACTGATAGCAGAGATAATGAGCCCCAGCTCAAAAACACTTGATGGACTCTGTCTCTGCAGCACTAACAAGAATAAACACAAATAATGTCCATGAAAATCTGACACTGTAATTTTCAATGACAAACTGATGGTCATCACTTCATAAACTATGAAAAGTTTAGTGTGTTTGTCATCTGTCCTTAAATAATACTATCCCTCAAAGAATTTCACAAAATGCTTAATTTGGTAACACTTTGCAGTGAGGCTCCATTATTTAACATTAGCTAACATAAACAATGAAAAAACACTTGTAAAGCACTTATGATTCTTAGTGTTCATTTTAACAATTATTATTTTTATATATTTTTTTAAAATAATTATTTAAAATTATGAAAATATTAAAATCAAAAGTTAATGCATTAACTAAAATTAACTAATGGATCATTATTGTAAGTGTTTCCCTTAATTCTAAGTGCTGCGAGTAAATTAGTTTCTATCCCTGTGTTGGGTTTAAAACAAATTTATCAGACTAGATATCTTGGTAAAGTTTAGAAAATTATATCTGACGGTAGGCACCCACTGTATAATGAGTTTGAGCTTTTGCCTTCAGGTAGAAGATACCAGTGTTTTTTAAACATAGAGGGAAAAAATCTTTTATATCACAGGCAGTGAAGTTCTTAAATGAAAGATAGGAAAGAAAAAGTTTTTTTTTTTCTCTTCCCTCTTTAAATAAGCAGGTCTCATTCAGTATTAGTATTTATTGATTAATTGCTGTGAAATTTGTATTGTTCTACTGTGAAATGTATGTTGTATTTTCTTTTGTGAGAACCACATATTGAAACAAGACACTGAAACAAAATTTCCCCAAGGGGATAAATAAAGTTACTAACTAACTAAATGCTCATGCTTGACAAAAAAATCTAGCCGTTATATTACTGTAAAATATGTCATAGGCCTATCATATTTGTATGTGATATATTAAGAATGATATTCTATGGCATATGCATCCGTCTCTCACTCTTTAAATAGATAAGCTGTATTAGTTTACATAGTTATTTTCAGCAATAGCAAAACATTGCATGAGTTAATTAGAATTAGGTCTGGGCGATAATTCGATAACGATAATTATCGCGATAAAACGATATGAAGAGTTCGATAAATGTTCAGTTTAATGGTTATGCGCCAAAAGCGGAACGAAACAGCGTGACTCATTTGAATTGCATCACAGTCCGTTTATCATCTGGGATCAAAGTTCAAACTTCCAGTTCCGCGCTGCGTGAGCTCACTAGAACAGATGTGTTTACTCGGTCACGTGAGCATTAAGCAGCGCTGTGAGATCCAGTGTGAAGCGCTTGTATTCAGCGATGAACACAAATGACTCCGTGAGTTAAAACAGTTTAAAGCTGAACAGGAGAAACACTGTGTGCAACGAGACACATCTACACATCACCATCATTTACCATGGATGTACTGTAGTAACATGGCATTGTGGCTGAAATGTGGGATATTCACACTGAATTTTATTAAAGGAGTATAAAATTGTAGTATGTATTTGTGATTAAGCAATAGCATGTGTGCATTTATACTGAATGTTTTTAGACTACTGTTTTTCAAAAACCATATAGTTATATTTTTACCATGGTATTGAGGTGTGGTTTTAATTGTGTTTATCATGATTAAGAACGATGCTTAATTTAAAAATAAATAAATAAAAAAAAAAACTTGGTCAGAATAAATTTAACCATATAAAACTGAGGTTGCTACAATTTTTAGAGATGTTACTGATTTTGATACTGTGTCAGTTTAAGTGGGTACTGTATATAAAAACTTGAAAAATATGGTTTCAGTACTGTATATAAAAACAATAAAGGCATAATCTGAAAAAAACAAAACAAAAACAAGCCTTGTGCATTATAGGGAATAATATTCTGAATATTTTAGAGTTGGTTTGATACCTTTAGATCAACTGGTGTTGTCGTTTAATGGATTTATATTATTGAATACATTAAACATTTTAAAATAATTATAAAACACATAAAATGGTAATTCCAAAAACAGGGCTTTGTGCAATAACATGAATGTTTTTCCGAACATTTTAGTATTGGTTTTATATTATAAAAAAAAAAAATGCATGTCTAATGAATGTCAAATGTCAAACTAACTTAACCATCGTCAGTCAGCCGACATGCACAGAGGAAAAGAACTGCTGCGTCAGTGATGCGTGCACAGTCACTGTATCGGAGGATGAGGTTCGTCGAGCTCTGTGAACTTCAGGAAAAACTGAATTTCTGGTCATATGTATTAAGATCATGCGCTGATCAGCTGACTGGATTGTTTACGTCCATCTTTAATGAACCCTTGCTCAGTCAGTTGTCCCTACATGCTTTTAAAAATCTATCATCGTTCTTGTACCAAAAAACAATCCATCTTGCCTAAATGACCATCGACCAGTGGCACTCACATCAGTAATTATGAAGGTCTTTGAGAGGCTTATCAAGAACACTATCTCCTTCTCTATCCCTAACAGCACTGACCCACTCCAGTTCGCCTATCGCCCTAATAGGTCTACTGAATCTGCTGTCTCCCATCTCCTGCACACCACTCTCACCCACACTGACAGCAATAAAGGGAATTATGTGAGGCTGCTGTTTATAGATTATAGCACAGCCTTCAACACTATAGTCCCCCACAATCTGGTCTCCAAGCTCAGAAACCTCGGACTGAATGCCCCACTCTGTAACTGGGTTCTTGATTTTCTATCATGCAGACCTCAGGTAGTGAAGGTGGGTCAGACCACCTCCAACATAATCACCCTGAGTACAGGAGCCCCACAAGGATGTGTTTTGAGCCCGCTGCTCTAATTCCTCTGCACATATGACTGTGTGTCCTCTCACACCTCCACTTCTATCATCATGCGAATGATACAGTGGTGATGGGCCTCATCTCCAACAACAATGAGGCTGCCTACCTTGATGAGGTAGAAAGACTGACATCATGGTGCCAAACAAACTGTCTCTTTCTGTATGTCAGCAAAACCAAGGAGCTGGTTGTGGACTTCAGGAGGAGGCAGCAGTGGATCTACACCCCACTCATTAATTAATGGGACCCCAGTGGAGAGAGTGAGCAGCTTCAAATACCTTGGTGTACACATCTCAGGGGACCTGACCTGGACTAATCACATTCAAGCTCAAGTTAAAGGGGTCATATGATACGATTTAAATTTTTCCTTTCTCTTTGGAGTGTTACAAGCTCTTGATGCATAAAGAAGATCTGTAAAGTTGCAAAGACTAAAGTCTCAAATCTAAAGAGATCAACCACAACCTCCTAAAACGGCTCGTTCTAACACACCCCCACATCTCTACGTCACTATGTGGGAAGATTTGCATAACGCCGCCCAAATGTTCACGCAAAGAAAGAAGTCGTAACTTTTATTCTCTATGTTGCCACTGCTGCCATGTTGTCGAATCGCTGTGTGTTGCATTGTGAAAGCGAAACTACTTTGTTTGGCCTTCCAAAAGAGGACACAACTAGAAATCATTGGTTTAGTTGTGGTCAAATTTCAACACTGTTCCAGAACAGTTCAACCCAGATATTCAGGTGAATGCTGCACATTTTATAGAGGATGAGGACTGTTTCCTGAACCAAAAGCCTGCAATGCATCTGTGGCACAAAGGCTGTTTCTATAAAGTGGGGCAGTTCAAACTTTGCAAGGACAGTCTGGCGCTTCTGACTCACAGCCTGCACATAAGTTTTTTTATATTTAAATAATTTGACAATGATGATTCAAACGCAAGTTTTGAGCAATAGAGTAGGCTTGTTGTTTCTTGTTTCTCAGATCACAAATGCAGACATGGTTTTATGTTTACACAGCACGATACGCAACGTGATATGCAAAGCAATGGGTAAAAAGACAGTATAAGTCATTATAATCAGTAATTATGTCACCACTGTATACAATAAATGCCTCGTTTGTAATGGGTTTTATTGGTTTTGTCTCGTCTAGTGATGTCTGGATCGTGAACGAATCTTTATATTTAACCGGATCTTCTTAATGAACAGGTTGAACCAGTTCACCAAATCTATCTGAATCGTTTGAAAAATTTTGCGTCTCCAATACACACTAATCCACAAATTACTTAAGTTATTCGGTTTATAAACGTGCCTTACACTCCCTCTGATGCGAAATAAACCAATATCCCGAGTTATTTAGTTACTCCTAACAGTGCATTGTCTGAAATGATAAAAGAAATCGATGATGGGATGTGCACGAGCAGAGCAGCTGGACTGAGTCTCGTGCTGCTGGCCTGGGTGACAGCACAGTATGTTAAGGGGTGTAACATTTCCGTCACACGCTTGAGACATTCGGCCAATCTCAATGAACTGGATAGCTGGCCAATCAGAGCACACCTTGCTTTTTCAGAACGATGAACTTTGTAAAAATTTGCACGTTTCAGAAAGGTGGGGCATAGAGGAGAAACAATAATGTGGAAAATAATGTGTTTTTTGAACCTTAAACCGCATAAACACATTTCATTACACCAAATACACAAAATAATGTTCTTTTTAGCAGCATCATATTACCCCTTTAAAAAAGGCCAGACAAGGACTGTACCACCTGAGACTCGTGAGAAAATTCAGGGTTTCCCCTGGAATCCTTGGAATCCTGAAAACTTTCTATATCGGGGCTATAGAAAGTATATTGACTCCAGAAATAATCTCCCTGTCTCTGCAAGACATCCACACTAAAAGATGTAAAGCTAGGGCTGTTAAGATCCTCAAAGACTCCCCACCCTGGAAATCCACTGTTTCATCTGCTACAGTCAGGCAGACGCTTCCGCATCCTGATGGCAAAAACGGAGAGGCTCAGAAGGAGTTTCTTCCCTCACGCTATCAGACTATTAAACATGGATATTAAACACACTGCACTTTAGAGACTCTGGTAGGGTTACTCACTAACACTCTGCACACTGCTCTTTTTTTGAGATGAGCTAGGTATGTTACTCATCCTCACTGCACATTGTTTACATCTCTGCACATCATCTGTGCAGCAGTTTCTTTTTAATATATTGTGTATATTTATTTTTTTGTATTTAATTTTCTTCTTGATTTTTGCACAGTTTATTAAAGATTATGCCAGACCTACATTTCACTGCTTGTTGTATGTTATACAACTTGTATGTGACAAATAAAATCTTCAATCTTGAATCTTAAACCCTCCAAAAAACAGGTCTGTTTAATAATTTGTTTATTGCATTTAATATGCTTTCTATAAAGCATTTGCAATGGTATTGTAAAAGGTGTTATTATGCTGGCTTTGGCATAACCTCAGAAATTAAACAAGCAGCATTTGACCACTAGAGGGAAGAGTATGCATGCATACTATACTACTAGTAGTCCCGCGTAAAAGAATGCGACACACACATCTCCCGGAAATCCTGTAGAATTCAACCAATCCGATGACGACTTCGACACTCCTGAAGTGTTTCCACTTTAGCCAACAGTCCATGGACGTGACGTCTACTAGACTATACTACTAGAGCGTCATCTTGTGTTCTATACAGGAATTCACCTTTCCGAGATTAGCTCCACATTTTTCAGATCTATTCTTATTTCTCTCATGTTTTCAGCTCGTCTGTCTGTTCCTGTCATCAGCAGAGACTGTTCTTCATCATCATCATCATCATCATCATCATGTTCACTGGTGTGTTCAGTGGTGAATGTGGGTCATGTGACTCTCTACTGGTACAAAGGAAACAGTTTATTGTCCAGCATCAGTGTGTATGATCTCAGCATCAGTCTCTCTCTACCTCTGGAGGTGGAATATCAGGATAAAAACACCTACAGCTGTGTGCTCAAAAATTCATTCACTAATCAGACTCAACATCTGGACATCACTCAACTCTGTCACACATGTGCAGGTACAGCAGCGCTTATACTTGCATTATTCACTGAGTAATTTTGTTGATTTTATAGATATTAATAATTTAAGATAGATAAGAACTAATAATTAGATTAGATTAGATTCAACGTTATTGTCATTATGCAGAGTACAAGTACAGAGCTAATGAAATGCAGTTAGCACCTAACCAAAAGTTCAAGAATATAGTGTTTTATATAAAGATAAGTGCAGAGTAAGTGACGCTATGATTTACAGAATGTACAGTGGAGTTGCTATATACAGTATTAAACAGAATATGTACAGAATAAAAATAGGAATGTAATGTAGGGATTATATGTATATTAAGAACAGCAGCAACGTAAGAACAGTGGTAATAAATACAGTTGGTTGTGTGTATAGTATTGTTAATGTATTCTATGCAAAATATAGTAGGCTCCTGTAAGGCCTGCCGGATGGAAGGAGGGTGAAAAGTCCATGGTTAGGGTGAGAGGCATCCTTGATGATGTTCCTTGCCCTGCTCAGGCAGTGATTGTGATAAATGTTCTCAATGGTCTTTAACTGGGTGCCAGTGATCCGTTGAGCAGTTTTCACTACCCGCTGGAGTGCTTTGTGGTCAGATGCGGAGCAATTGCTGTACCATACTGAGATGCAGTTTGTGAGTATGCTCTCAATGGTACAGTGGTAGAATTCCAGAAGGATCCTGGGACTCAGGTGAACTTTCTTAAGGCTTTCTTAAGGCTCCTAGTGATGGCCTAATGGTTAGAGAGTCGGACTTGTAATCCAAAGGTTGCAAGTTCGAGTCTCGGCCTGGCAGGAATTGTAGGTGGGGGGAGTGAATGTACAGCGCTCTCTCCACCCTCAATACCACGACTGAGGAGCCCTTGAGCAAGGCACCGAACCCCCAACTGCTCCCCGGGCGCCGCAGCATAAATGGCTGCCTACTGATCTGGGTGTGTGTTCACGGTGTGTGTGTGTTCACTGCTGTGTGCACTTTGGATGGGTTAAATGCAGAGCACGAATTCTGAGTATGGGTCACCATGCTTGGCTGTATGTCACGTCACTTTCAATAACCAGGTAAATTAACACTATTATCTGAAATCTGGATATTATCCAACTAATTTTCAGAGAAAGTTGCTAAAGGAAGTTCGATTTTTTGCCAAAAGTTGCTATATGACGTTGTGATGTCATTGCGCGATGACGTCATTGTGTAATTACGATGCAAAATTGTTTCACGACATCAAATCTCAGCAAAAAAAAAAACTATATTTTATATATGTCAATTTAGATTTGTTTGTAAAACAATTTTTAAATACATTGAATTATTGAACACACATTTTTTAAAATTATAATTTAAGTTTTTTTAATTGCTAGTAAACTAGTAATACTACACATTCTCAACAATTATGCTTTAAGCAGTGTATTAGTAGTTAGTTAGTATGCTACACTCTACGAAATGTCTGTAAAAATAGGGCATGATCTAGTATGGTAATATGAAATAATTTTCCGTATTGTTTTTGTTTACCTGCATTTTAAATTACGCATTGTGTTTTCGGGTTACAGTGGATAATGGATAATGTTATTATTATTATTATTATTATTAAATTGAACAATTGCAAATAGCAGCTAACTTAATTCATGTGATGTGTGTACTGCTAGGCATCTTCGGTTTCCTCTTTTTGTGAAATTTGGATGGAAAACTTGTTCCTTTTTATTGTCTGAGTCACTTATTAAAAGTTGCTAAAAGTTGCCAGATATTTTTTTTTTTTTAAATTGCCAAATTTGTTGTTAGGTGCTTTCAGAAGAAAAAGTTGCTAGGGTAGTCTGAAAAGCTGCTAAATTTAGCAACAAAATTGCTAAGTTGGCAACACTGCATATGTCATCAATTACCTTATTTATGTCTTTCTAAACAGGTTTGATTATTTTCTTCCTGATTGATTGATTAATTTCAATTTCAACTCAGTTCCTAAAATCACCTAAAATCTGTTTGTTTAATATCACAATTATGTTTTATCATTACTCACTTTTCCAGAAGTCCCTGTCTATTGTTGTGATACTGTCGAAGCTGTGATCCGATTGGTCGTCACTGTTCTGATGGGCGTGGCTGCTGCGGCTGCTGCTGTGCTTCTGATCAATGACATCAGATTTACAAGAGGTGAAAAGAAGAAAACAGAACAGATATAAATATTCTGACATATGTTGGAGTTTTAATCGTAAAGATGAAAATATATGTGTGGTCTCATTGTTTGGTGATTGTGAAATGAAGCTTTGCTTAACAATGCTTTCCTCTGAACTCAATCGGAAAAGGTTCATTACCCGAATCTGGTGTATTAGAGATCATCATCTGGTAGACAAAACGATGAATATTCTTTAATATTTTATTTCATTTTTTTTAATGCCACCTATTTTACATTTATTTTTCAACTACACTGTTAATTTTTTATTAATTTGTTATGCTGTATTTTCATTTTGTTTTATTACTATATGCAGCAACCCAACAAATACAAAGGTAAAATTTGTGTTTGAAGGGTAAAATTTTTGTTGAAAACTGAATATTACAAACTGGTGAAAGATGAAAGATCTATGAATCATATAAATGCCTAAATTTTAATTGAAGGGGTGTCATAATAAGAATAAACTATGAATTCAGAATCAGACTGAATGACAGATGAATAAAAACAGCATTAAACATTAAAAACACACAGTGGAAAAAGGCAATATTTCATACACCTGTACATTTTAAAGATTTTGTAAAGATTATTTTGTAAAGATTTTGAAATCTATAATAGAAAACTGGGGTGTGTGATAGAAATGTGTGTATGATGTGCTTTATGTATTTTTTTCTCTATTTCTGACTGCTAATGTAAATAATATGATTATTAGAAACACAAATGTAGAAATATTTGTCATGCCAATAAAACACCATAAAATTAAACTATCACTTTCCTACCTAACGATACAATATAAACTAAAATTGAATGTTTTTACTTAGTTTGTCTGTACCAGCTTATGGTTATGATGAGGGAAGATCTTTGAAATGTACTACTACACAATAAAAAAATAAAATAAGATAATGATTTTTCAGTAGATTTCTTGTTAATTTTACAGATTTTACTGTAGTTTTGAAATACAGAAAATATTAATAAAATTAATAAATAAATGTAACTATAAATAATGTAACTATGAATACCCAAAAACATGTTATTTAAAGAAAATTTTCACATTACAAAGCTGTTAAACCCTTTACTGTTCCCTACATTCATTTACTATCAGGGCCGGCGCTCCGCACACGCACATCACGCACTGCGCGTAGGGCACCAAGTGCTTGGGGGGGCACCAAAAAATCTGGGTCGTGAAAAAATCATCAAAATAGGCTACTAGTATAAATAACAAATAAAATATTTCTAAAAAGCATGTTAATATACAAAAGCAATACAAAAGTAATATAGGCCTAGACCAAATTAGTCGAGAAAAAGGTGAATCTCTGTTCCAGTCTCCCTCTGGTGCCCCCCCTTCCCCACCTCCCAGTGGTCTTTCTCAATAAGAATTTTTGTAGACGTATGAAAGAAATCAAGTCAAATGGTTAGAGAGTGGGACTTGTAACCCAAAGGTCACGGGTTCAAGTTTCGGTATTGGCAGGGATTCTAGGTGGAGGAGTGAATGACCAGCGCTCTCTACAGAGTAATTTTTGTTCTTCAAGTATTTGTCCCATTCATTTTCTCCATAAAGAATTCATTAAAAATGTCTTCTGAAGCATATGCATACAGATGAAGTACAACATTACAAACTTTGATTTGACGGAAAAAACACATTTGTACAAGAAAAACAAGACCTAGTAGGTAAAAGAACACATAACGAACAAGTGATACAAAACTTCATGTTCCTCTGATTGATTTTTGTTGTATTTTTTCATGTAATCTGGATTACATAATCCGATTCCATTATATTACATTTTAAAATCCTCATAATCAGAGTACAGGTTTTATGAATATATTACATATTATTCATACAATGGCATCCACTGACTTTCACTTATCATTGATCTGGACAAAATCATTCAATTACTCGTTGCTGTCATTGCTGTTTTCATGTAATGCAGGAATTCCCAAACTTTTTTTTTTTCAGACAAACTCCTTTGACCTAAAATACTTAGTTGAAATCCCCTGAGACTTTTTAAGTTGATTCAAACGTAATCTTAAAGTAGTCAGAATACATTGCCTAAAATAAGTAATCTAGATTACATTACAAACTAAAACATTTTTCATGTAATTTGTAATAAGTAACTACACTGTGTCTGTGGTTTATAAAGAATCACAGAGGACACAAGTCTATGCGTGGGTCCCAGGAGGATATAATTACTCTCTTGAAGCTAAGAGGTAGCATTAATTGCCTTACAATTTGTGTGTTCCAGTGTTGCAATTAGTGTTTCATCAAGTTAAACAAAACCCAGAAAAGTTTTATGCTTTACAGTGAAGATTGTTTCTGCAGCAATTCTTTCTCATTTTATAATCACACTTTTGGGATCGTCTGTTAGAAAACAATGAATCACAGAGGGTAAAGTTAGAGAGACAAACAGTGCTGTTTGCAGTCA
This sequence comes from Cyprinus carpio, assembly GCF_018340385.1. Classification (NCBI taxonomy): domain Eukaryota; kingdom Metazoa; phylum Chordata; class Actinopteri; order Cypriniformes; family Cyprinidae; genus Cyprinus; species Cyprinus carpio. The sequence continues at coordinate 3,412,453 of NC_056593.1, read as the reverse complement.
CAATCAGACCCAGTCCACACATCTGTCATCTATCAGTGAATTAGATTCAGTTGAAAAGCTTTATTTGGCATTAGGATGATTTGTCTGTGCAGGTAAAATCAAACACAGATCTTAGTGTGATGTACAGTATCTTACCTCATCTGTGGGCAATCCTTTATACTGGTTTTTCTGCCTTTCTACTGTGAAAAAAAAATAACAAATCACACACGCACACATTTAAATGATGACGGTCATTATCAGGAAATATCTGGAATGCTGCAACTGACCAATCAGAATCAAGTATTCCAGAGAGCTAAATATTCATTTTGCATAAAGCACATGATGTTTTCCTCTCACTATAGTATCTGCATGTAATACTCACCATTTCTGGAGCTCTTGTGGCAATAGTAAATCACTCCAGCAGCAGCTACAACAGTCACCAGCAGCAGAACAGCAGCAGCACATATTCCTGCTACAGCAGCTGAAGACAGACCTGAATCTGGAGTGATATAGAGAGACAGTCATGAGTGTGAAAGAATTTCACAGTGTGTTTATACATTCACTGAATATATTCTCTCTATGGACACTTTTGAATGTCCAAAGGGCGTATTCCTTTGTTAAAAAATAGGGATTATTCCATATTGGAATAGTTCATGTAAGGTTTAGGAAGACTATGAGGTTGGCCTCCAGAAATGTCAAGAGACGCCTTTTGACTCTCTGTGACCTCATGATGTAATTGTCACATGTAAAATGCCATCATACTTTAAATTTGTTTGTACAGCAAAGATACTCAAGTCAAACTTCCTCTTCTCCACATGGGGCTCTTTATCAGTCCTGACTTGATCCGACAGAGAAGCTGAAAAACAAAGTAATAAAAATAAAGAAATACAAAATAAAACATTGATGTTGAATTGATGTTGAAAAATTATGTTCTGTTCTTTTGTATAACTGCAGGAAAACCTTTTAGAAAACATTCTCCATGCCACATTAATAATAATAGCTGCATATGCTGTACACTGAAAGTTGTGGTATTTTCTTTCCTGTGTGAGAGTGAAATGACTCAAAAAAGAAAAAATAAAAAAAATTAGGGATTAAAGATTATGAGGGCACATTAATTAAGCAATAATAATAATAATAATAATAATAATAATAACGACATGCATGGAAAAATCACTTACTGCAAAAGTCCATAAAAAATTGAAATAATCTTTGAAGAAACATGAACCACCAGTGATAAATGATAGTATGTTAGGTCATCATAAAAAGGTTCTTAAAAGACCAGTTAATTTGTAACGTCAATAACATCCATCCATTTAAGATCTACAAATCTAATCCACTTGTGTTATGTAAGCTCACAGGATTTCAGTAATGACATATATTTAATCATATTATATATATATATATATAAGATATTTATTTATTTATTTTATTATTATAACAGAAAAATCACTGATTAATTTTCTAATATTTAATTTATTCGAGAAAAAAAAATACTTAAGGGTAAATAACACTGAGCTACTCACCAGTCACGATCATACTGAAAGTTTTTATGGTGTCATCATGAGTGATGCTGATTTTTTTGGTGATTTTTGTGCTGTCGCACTTGCGGTTTCTGTTTAAGCTTTGCCTTTTTCCTGAACTCTCTCTTCTGATGATCTCTGCTTCATAACGTCCAGCGTGTTCAGGTCTGGTTTCTGTGATGGTCAGAGATCCAGTCTCATAGTCCACCTTCAGTCTGTCTCTGAATCTCCCGCCTTCAACATTATATAAGCAGCTTGTATAATATATATATATATATATAGATGTGAATGTGATGGTAGGGAACAATTTACACTATATACATTCTTATATAAACTACAAATGCCATTCTGTCATGAGTCTTTTGTTGTTTGATTATCATTAATGTCAACACTTAACTCAAGACACGAGATGAGGCACAAGATTTTTACACATTTTTAAAAAAAATATTCCCAATGCATCATATGCAGTAAAAACAACAACACTCAAGCTCTGCAAAAGGTTGTGTTCAACTGGTTGGATTCTATTGTGTTTTATTTCATGTGAGTCTCTTCAGACCTTAGAACTGTAGATGAATTATGAGCTTCTATAACGTTTGACCTCCTAACTGAACTCCTGTTCACAAATTGAACATAGAAAAAAAAAAACAGTATAAATAAGTTATTTCTTTCAATAAGTGCCCTCTCTATACATATTCAAAGTGCAAATAGAGACCAGTTTTTTAAGCATGATACAGAGCTATACAACTACACAACCTGTTATACTAATAACAGCCTAGATATGTTATGTAGAACCTGTTATACTAATAACAGCCTAGATATGTTATGTAGCCCTAAAATCGTTTTCTAATGCACGTGGGAGTTTTACTTGCTCTTTCGATTTAACGATCACGCAAACTCTTGGCACTGCTGAGCATGCATTCTACAATACAAGACATTAATTTTGTCAGACACTCTGCAATGAATCCTCCTTTGATGTTTCTTATGGGCCAATGAGGGTCTTTTTTTGTTTGCACTGAAGAAAATTTAGAATAATAAAAAATAGTCCTGACAATCCAAGGCCCCTGCACATGTGGGGCCCCTAGGCTGCAGCCTAGGCAAGCCTGTGCATTAATCAGAGCCTGGGGACGTCCATTGATCAGAACTGTGCGAGTGTCTTCAAACTACCACAGCATCTTGTCATGTTATTTTTTGGTGATATCAGTGTTTAGTGTGACTGAATCTCCCTCCATCACTGACTGTCATCACATAGACACACCTGGAAACACAAACAAAAGTGTTGAGTGTGAGTTGTGAGGGCACTCGACTGATGCTAAAACTGATGCTGTGCTGATATTATGAGCACGAGTGAACCGATGACTTGAATGAGGGGGCGAATTTGATGGAATGAAGTTTATTTAACAGATAAACATTTTAACATGATGAACGTGCAACAACTGTTCAGTCAAAACATTTAAATGAATATTACTATTTACTATTGTGTATGCACGTTATATTTTAAGCTTTATGAGCTGGATTTCTGGTTAAGGTTATCTTAAGTTATGATTATGAATAATTTTTTATTATTACTTTAGGAGCACGGTCCTATTAAAAGCCGCGTTCTATGTGCCCCTTTTATAATTTGAGCACATGCCCCTCCAAAGGTCTCTGCTCGGCCCTGATGGTGAAAAATGTAATAGCGCTATAATGGCTTACGCACTCTAGACACAACATACACGATAATTGGTAGTTTTTCAATGACCGCGGGCTGAATGAACCAATGGCGATTTATTTAATATTTTTGATATTTGTTAACACACTTATTAATATAAAAAAAAACTGCTAATAAGAGTATATGTTAGATGCAAGATATATTATATGCTTCATTTGTGATATAGGTTTATTTTTTCATATGTCATTTTTGTATCAGAATTCAAAAGTAACCTGGCCAGGCGGCCCCACGCTTCCGCGATCCATGAGTGATCTGTTACATGAAATTATGACTCATGTGCTATTGCATAAATTGAGGAAGTGGTAAAAATTTATATATATATTACTGGGAAAGCTTCACTACTTTGAAAACAACTATCATGCAAATACAAAAAAAAAAAAAAAAAATACACCATAAAGTTTTACAGCTTGCAGCAAGTCAGATGTTGCATTTGTTCTTAAAATTTTTAATTTGTTTTTGTCCTTGATGTTGACAGGTAAATATAAGATAAGTTCTTCAGAAAAAAAAACAATTAGAACAGTTAGAACAGAATAGAATAATTATAATGAACTTATGCAATGTTTTGCTAGTGCAGAAAATAACTATGGAAACTAATACAGTTTATCTATTTAAAGAGTGAGAGATGGATGCATATGCCATAGAATATCATTCTTAATATATCACATATACATATGTTCATATTTTATAGTAACGACTTGATTTGACAGAATCTTTTTTTGTGATGCATGAGCATTTAGTTAAGAGTTAAAGTTTATTTCACATTAAAAACAAGGAAGTTAAATTGCGGAAGTGTTTATAACTGTATTCTGCTCACTCACTCACTCACTCCCACGCACAATAGCCACAGACTAACACACATTAACCAAATGTCTAGCTATAGATTGGCTTGAGCAAGTTGTTTGTCCACCAGAAGATGAAACTCTATTTCTTTCCAGATCTTAAGAAATCCAACCACAGTGTTTCAGTTTAACTTATATATGGAGCTGCTTGAGTGTCACATGCATTCACTGAATGAAAATAAACACATTTTGGCTTCAGTAAAGTAGACACTGAACAAAATTAAGTCAAATGTAAACACTGCAGAAAAAAAAGGTTTTAAGAACCAAAAGTAGCCTAATACCGCCAATCTATTTGAACACTTGGAGAGCAATCACGTAACTGAATATGAACAGTGCATGGCTCAAAAAGAGAAAGAGACTGACAAGTGACCAGCAACAAGTGCCTCCAAGCAGGTGTCGATAACACAAGCATTTACACATCCTACACAGTCTGAAAATGATTCAAGGAGATGGAAAAAACTAACACCATCTGTTACCACGAGGAAATGGCTCCTACAGCTACCTCTGATAACATACGTACATCTATTTGACGTCTGCATTTACATCTGCACTTACATCTGTATTTTTTAAGAGTATTTGCTCATCTGCAGTATGTTTATATTGTGTTTCCTATCAGATGTCAAATAGACATTTAGAAGATGTTTATGATTTAGAATGCTTGTAAAACTGACATCTTAAAGACATCTATCAGATGTTTGTACACAGCAGATGCTTTCCAGATGAAGTGATCTTTAACAGACATCTTGCAGATGAACCTGTGCTATCTGGGACAGTGCGTTTAAACACTGTGTCATCATGATCCACATTTTTCCAAACTGCACTGCCCAACATGTACAAAACATTTCTGAAGTCTGTAGTCTGTTTCAGCACTTTTGCAGCTACATCTGATCTCAGGTCAAGTAGGACGATGGATGGACCCGGAGTTGAGCCTTACTTTGCACTACATTGACGATGAATGGAAGTTGCGCAACAAATGCCCTGAGACAGCATATTTTCCACTCAGTCACATGACAGAGATGATTGCACAGGGCCTGAGAGTTATACTTTCTGTGTGGGATCTCATGGAAGAGAAGCTCGTGAGCATTATGACACAACAGCGCTAATGTTGTCAAAGCTGCACAGCTCAATGGATGGACACTTTTATGTACTAGTGTTCTTGTTAAGCATGTGTTACAGGTGTTCTTGTTTGTTACATGTGGTAAAAAAGGTGCAGTATAAATAATATTTTACTTCAGCACACTAAATAAATACTGTAACATTAAACACTGTTCATATAGCACCTCTTTTAATGTTGCAATGTGCTTGATATTACAGTGTAAACTTACATGTATCAAATGTGTGATTGATATTTGTTTGTATAGTTACTTTTTTAATGTTGCAATGTGCTTGATATTACAGTATTAAGGAGTTTAAGAGGCATTTCTCCTCTTATTCATTTTGCTTCAGTTTCTAAAAAGCTTTCAGATGTAAGTGAAACCATCAATAATATAATAGTAATTTTTTTTATTATTTTTTTTTTTTTTTTTTTTCAGAATATGGAATGAAAGATCAGCATGTGGAGCTGGCAAAGAGGGTATGCAAAAACATAGTCAGTGCCTTTTCGTATAGTAAAAAAAAAAAAAAAAAAAAAGCATTAGTGAAGGCGCAAAAAGAGCTGAAACTGCAACAACTCAAGCTGAAAATGGCATGTGTCACCATGGGGATCAATGCAAATGATGACTGCAAGGGTCCTTGAGCAAAAGAAAACCCATCACACAGGTCCTTGCTGATGATAAAAAAAAAAAAAATCAAGACACCTTCCCTGCGTCTCAATGTGCCTACTTTTAGGGTGACCAAACATGCCATTTTCAGGATTTCTATATTGCCTAAAATATCCAGGTTTTGGCTTATTTTTTTCTGTTTTCATACTTAATGAGGGTAATGATCGTTTGACCAATAACATGCAGATATTGTACGTAATTGACTAATCGTGGTGCGTGAGAAGGTTGGATCTACAGAGAATGGTCAAAGCGATGCAAAAAAAAAATATGTGTACATATTAGTGTTGGACTTAAAGCAGCACTGAGCACACCGGTCGGTGTATAACATCAAAGTACTGTGAGAGTGATTTAAAAGCACAAGAAGCCGTCTGCTCTCTACAGCTCTCATGGTACTTTGTCATACAACAATTGGTCTGCGCGGCACAAACAAGCCAAAACATGGATATTTTAGGCAATATAGAAATCCTGGCCAGGACATGTCCTGGGAAAATGGCACGTTTGGTCACCCTACTACTTATACTACACTCTTAAAGTATGTACTCTTTTGGTGAAGAAAAAGTAGACACTTTTGAGTGTGTAGTAGAAGAGTAGGCAAGCTTTGGGACATACTATCACGTCAAACAATTGCATCTTTAAAGGACCGCTCTGTCACACCCGTTACACGCAGCATGTCACTGTTAACTGGCCTGTCAATCATCTCGTCACAGTTAACATCCTTCACATTTAATTTAAAATAACTTCCTACCGTAGTGGAGAGAAAATAAGTAGCTTGTTGATCTGCCAGTTGCGGGGTCTTTCATGCAGAGAACTCTGCTCATTTTCTGCATAATGATGCATTTAAAAGTTAATGACCAAATGGATGTTTATAAAAGTTCACATTGCTGTTGCAGATGAAATATAACATGGATAACAATAAATAAAAATTTTTTTAACAAGGTTAAATGTTGATTATTAGTAACTCAAACCCTTTTTGTAAACCTCTCTAACCATCGATCTCGCGCATCCGCCACATTTGTAGTTTTTCTAACACGTTTTATTCGTGTTTGCAGTTCTTGACCGAATCCTTCGCCAAATCGCAATGGATTGTGGGCAATTTTAGCCATTAGAGTGTGCACAGATCCACACTTCAAAAATCAACCTGAAATAGTAGACCATCCGGGGACTTTTGGCATACTCTTTTCAACATACTATGCTTTGGGACACACTTATTCTAATCTCAGATACTATTTACGATGGATAGTATGAACACTGAGACGCAGGGTAAGTTCCATCTTGGGCTGACCTGATGTCTCAAACTCAGTTCCTGGAGGGCCACAGCTCTGCACAGTTTTGCTCCAACCCTAATCAAACACACCTGATCCAGCTAATCAAGTTCTGCAGGATCACTAGAAAATTCTAAGCAGGTGTGAGTTGGAGCTGGTTGGAGCTAAACTCTGCAGAGCTGTGGCCCTCCAGGAATTGAGTTTGAGACCACTGTTAGAGGCTGTCAACAAATCTCTCTCCCCACTGATGGCAGCAGTGTTGTGTTTACAGTTTTGAACATGGTATTATTTGAAATATACGTGTACAGGAGATTCAAGTTATTATTTTCTACTTCACATTGCATTATTTAAAATAAAATTTATTTACAAGAGATACAAGTTATTTTCTTCTTTTGACATGGCAATATTTAAAATAATCTTCTCTAATTTTCTACTATTTTAGGAAACTGGTTTTTACATTAAAACTGGAATGTGATGTTTTACATTCAAGCAATGTTCTTTGTGCTTTGATTTCAGTTGTTTGAAATGTTCAATAAATAAACATAAATAGTTAGTTTTTCCCTCCATTATTTTGAAATCACAATGCACTCATTCATTTGAAAAAAAAAATATCCCACCTTTTAATAGTTGAGCCTATTTACAGTACAAACCTTGTCACTGAACTATGAGGGCAAAAAGAAAAAAAATAATAATTATAAAAATAAAATAAAAAATGTTTTCAATTAATTGAGGTTTTGATTTGAGGTCATATCATCCAGCCCTAGTAATACAGCTTTAGAATAACAACAGGATGACTGATTACGTGATAGTGATATTCAGAGACTGCCCTGAGGACAGACCACACACGAGGTGCTTGGAAACCCGCTCATAAAAACCATCAGAGTAACGGATGGAATGGAAAGTGAGCATGATCCAGTGAAATCTGGTAACTGTGAAGGGTGCAAACGAAGCTGCATTATATCACTATTGACTCCATGTTTACATATTCAGATGTTTTACATATTTGAATCACTATTCATTTTTTATCTAAAATCTATTATTGACCAAATTAAGTGATCAGTGATAAAAAAATGTAAAAAAAAGTTTCAAGATCGATGCGTATGATGGTCATTTTATAACGAGACACACACTAATCAGTCTTTGCTTTGTTGAGTTCCCACTTCTAATGAAAACTGGGTTTGTCTTGGCTAACTAAAACTACCCTTCTAGAACACAATGCTCATATTTTATAGGATGTTTTAGATTGGGTTCTGACAAAAAAAAAAGTCCCACAGAATGTAAGTATGGCAAATATTAAATTGATGAGCACTCAATACAATATATAACCCAGGGTCTGATTTTATTAAAAAATTTAACATACATAATGATTAGTTTCAAGCTGGACACTAATGTTGTAACACTGCTGCAGTGACTTCCATCTTTATGACATCATATGTGTGTGCATGCTTTCTGTACAATAAAAACATGAAAAAAAAATGGCAGAAAAACAGCTTTATAATTCTTTATATTCTGGAGTAAACAGTTCTGAATGGGATCGCAATGTCATAAATGAAGTGTTTGATCAACTTCTGATGACGACGCCTGCATACACCACATCTTCCTCCGGCTTGACTTCCTGAAAAACACAATAAAAGAGAAGATACAAACAGACACATCAGATCAGTTCATTTTTCAAAATCAGTTGCAAAAATGTACTGTTTGTTAACATATCAAACATTCGGTGTGGTAATCGTCAGCATGCTAAGTTGTGCAGGGCGGTAAGAGCCAAAATCTGTAACATGGTTTAATTGGCATATTTTGCAAAGTGCTGCACAATAGGTTTACTGTTTAAATTTAAAGATAACTTCATATTTCATTGAACATTAGCATGAAGGGTAGAGGTCCCTTCTCAATACACTCTATATAGTGCTATTTGTGGCCATTGAATACATATTATATTTATTAATATATTCTACACAGTAAAAGATGTAACCTGTCTCCTTATACAAGACAGCAGTGACATTTTTGGTTTATATTTCGTGTTTTCTTTATCACACATTCATGCTTAATTCAGCAGAAATGTGCCACTTTTTTCTCACATTGGCTTTCTGAATCCCTCATTTTCTGTGAAACAGTTTAACACACTGAACTATAACTGTTAGAAGTGGTTTAACAGTTGTTTTAGTGAAGTTGAGAGATCTGTATCAGACCCTGACCATGTGTCTTTCCTCTCTCTTCCTTCTCTTTGGTAATTTCTCTATTGAAAGAACTGTTTTCAAATCTAAACTTATTAACTTTTGAAGACAGGGGTCGGCCTTATGACTTTTTTTTGTGCTGGAAATAAGGTTGTTACACTATCAAAATAAAGATGAAATAAAAATACTACAGAATCTAAAGTACTGCGTAGTCTTCTCTGTACAAAATATAGATTAATCATTATTTAAGCTACTAGAGTTCTTCAGTCAAAAGCAGTGAGTGCTAGGCTGCTGTCACTTTAAGACCTTATGCACAGATCAAATAAATTCACACATTCAATTTTCTCCCAACTGTTTACATTCGCTAAAAGTAACCAACTGTTCACATGAATATTTGCCCAAAGTTATGACCTAAACTCAGTAATTTCTGTGCATGAGCTTCAGGTGCGAGTAGTGCCTTTAATAGAGCTCTTCATTTTCCTTTTTTTTTTTTACTCTAACATGTCCATAAATGTAAGCTGTACTGTGGTAAGTGTATATATTTACAATGTTACATGAATATAAACTATATAGCAAAATCTCTAAACTGACATTTCGTATTAGTACCAGTATCATCCCCACATTTAGGGCTGTTACAAAGGTCTTCGATGCTTAACAGCTTCTATGCACAAAAAGATTTTGTTCTATAGTTCTATTCTAAAGCTATAGGGAAAAATCAATTATTTGTTTGCATTTGTGTATATGCATAAATGTTTGCTTGATTAAAATCTGACATGGAGCTGTGTCAATTATACTGTACTAACATTTTTTTAATATTATTATTTTAATCAGTCTGGGCTCTAGTGAACTTCCGTTTTCATGTTAACCATTTTTGCTTCAGGATCTTTTCTCAGAAATATCTTAATCTTTGTGCGGATGTATGAAATCTGTTCCTCTAAAATCCCCTAGAGTCACACTGGTTTCTTGTAGGAAGTGTCAGAATAAATTTTGAATATTATACAGTATATAATGTACATGAGTTTCAAATAATAGAGTATTTACTGAATAATGATGATGATCATTCATAATTACAAATAGTACTAATGTTAGTTTATAATAATATGGTATTTAATGATTAATGATGGTGATAATTTTTAATTATAATTATTATTACTATTGTTCTTTATTTTATGTTTTTGTTTTTGTTAAATGGTATAAAAAATAACATAATAAATATGCATAAATGACATAGTTATAAATTCTCTTACCGATTTCTGTGCTTTTCGTTTGTAGAACGTTGGATCAGCGTAAGTGAGCTCTTCATTACGAGTATGATCTGTTTCAACAGGAATAATTAAATCAACAACAACAACAAAAAAAAAACTCAATCTTAAATTTGTTTCTTTCTAAAAGTACTTGATTATTTTTTTTTTTTTTTTTTTTTTTTTTTGTGTTTGTTTGTTTTATTATTTTTATTATTATTTTGGTATTTTTGAATCTTGCCTTCTCTGTCTGTTTTTCTGTGTCTCTTGTAGATCCAGAAGATCCCTACTGCAGCTAAAAGCAACAGCAATACAGCAGCAGCAGCAGAAATCAGCTCTATCAGATATTCAGAGCCTGGAGAATCTGAAGAAGAGTTTGAAGTGGACTGTTGACCTGGTGTTGTAAAGGCTAAAGATAGTGTGAGTTTAGTGTTAGTGGATGTGTCTGATCTACAACAAACACTATAAACAGCAGCACAGCTGAGTTTGTAATGTACGTATATGCTACTTCAGATGAAGCTTTTGCTGTCAAAAGATGGCGCAACATTTTACAATTCACATACCTGCACATGTGTGACAGAGTTGAGTGATGTCCAGAAACACTATCTGGTTGCTGATGGGATTTTTTACCACACAGCTATAAGTGTTATTATCTGTATATTTCACCTCTAAAGGAAGGCTTATTCTGAGATCAGACACACTGATGCTGGACAATAAACTGTTTCCTTTGTACCAGGAGAGAGTCACATGACTCACATTCACCACTGAACACAACAATGAACAATTCTGCTCTGATGAAGATGAGGATGATGATGATGATAAAGAACATTGTGAAGAGTTAGTTGTTGTTGATGGTGATGAAGGACTGTCTGAAAAAAAGTGAATTATTATGATGTGATGTTTATGAGGTTGAGGTTTGGAAACCTTTTCAAAATGTACACTTTTGTTCCTATTAGGTTCAAATATGTGCACTTTAAGTACTAATATGTACCTTTAAGGTACCAAAATGGACACTTTAGGTACAAACATGTACCTTTTGAAAAGGTACCGCCCCAGTGACAGCTTTTGTACCTTTATTTCTGAGAGTGTACAGTATAAATTACTACAAATAATTCTTGATTTTTATCAAGAGAGTAATTTGTCTCTTTGGGGTCAGTTTTTCCTCTGTGATGTTCATGTTTCTGAAGTTTGACAGCAGTCTGGTAACTAACAGCAGGTAGCTCTCATGCCTGTGGAATTTGAGACCATGACCACTAAGGCCACATCCACACAAAGCCGGAGTGTTCCCTATCCTTTTTTTTCCCTAGTTCTAAAAAAAAAAAATCCGTAAACACAGCATTGTCTCAAGAAATACCTGTGTGAATAATAAACCACTGAAATGACTCACAACGATGTAGTATACATGCCAGACCAGTATGTGGCGCTATAATTCTGCCACAGAGATACAGTAAAAACTGAGAAAAATATTTGAAGCATGTGCATAAACCTTGTGTGCTGTGTACAAACCTAACACAACAACAAGAAGCAAAGATAGCGAATGCAACAAAATCAAGAGCAAGAGTGGAGTCATTCGTAAGGACCGCCAACAAAGTCGAACTTCTCCTCAGAGTTACACTCGATCACAAGTCGACAAAATATTCTGATATAATGGATCCGTTTCAGGCGCAGTATCCGAGGGATCCAACTGAGAAGGATTTCCCTCACGATGCTAACATGGTCTCCAAAACTCAAGTCACCGCTTAGTTAAAAGACAAATACAGACAGGCAGTGGTTGGGTGTTGAAGTGGCCAAGGACAGGTAGTGCTCATATTTTATGAGCTTTGCGAGGAGATCTGGGGTGGGTCGCCTGTTACGCGCTCCAGTGATGCCGGCATCGAGACAGGTGACCTAGAAGACCTGCCTACATGATTCTCTAAACTCCATTGAATCCTTCGACTGTCTTCCGGACTAAGTTCTTCGCTCAGGGTGATGAGAGATGCTTTGGACATGCGAAAGTTCTCCCTGCATTCATCTTCCAGAACAACGCCATTGACAAAGTTGTCCCACCAGCTGCTGGTTCGATCAGATCTTACCCAAAATCTTCTCCTGGTTGTCTTCACAATAGAAATTAGAGCATGTGGCGGATGTTGTTGTCCATAGTCATTTTTTTCTCACCATAGTAGCAAATGAGCAGAAGACTTTGCTTTAGTAAAGCTAATAGACTCAGTAGCTTCTGCAGCACGAACACATGCATGTAGTCCGCCATTGTTGTTGTTGTTGCTGTTATGTGACGTAGCGGTGTCTGACTAGGGTCGAGACGTGGGGTGATGTCATCACCGTTTCACAAAATAAACAGATTGGCATTACACATGAAAATGCAAGGGTGTCATTTTCAGATTTATCCACTCTGGGACCCGGTTTCAGGCTCCAAAAATGTCAGATCCATCTGGACAAAACACTGATACAATACAAAATCTTTACATTTCTTACAAGAAAATTTACATTTGTGCATTTAGCAGACACTTTTATCCAAAGCAACTTACAGTGCATTGAGGTTATAAATTTTTAATTTTTTTTTTTTCATTTATTATATTTTTTTTTTGAGAGTTTAGCAGACACCTAACACGATACTCTACCACTGAGCCACAGCAACTTACAAAAATGATCATCTGTGCAAAACTCACAGTACTTCAAAGTGGTTGCCAGGCTTGTTGTATGTTATTGAAATATATTTAGCATTTATATTTATTATTTAAATCTGTTTAATAAGTCTTGGTTCTCAGACATGTACCAGAGTTCATTACATTGTACACACTGCCTTGAAACAGGGGATATTTAAACAGCAATATACAAATAAATGTAAATTTAAAATGGTATAATTACTTCATAAATAAATAGTATTAATCATTGTTGAAATTAACACTAACTAAGAATCATAAGTGCTTTACAGGTGTTTTTCATAGTTTGTTAACTAATGGTAAAAAAATTTTACCTCAGTGTAAAGTGTTACCAAATTAAGCATTTTGTGAAATTCTTCGAAGTGTTTTTGAGCTGGGGCTCACATTGTCCCTGCTATCAGTGTTAAAAAGACCACCATTAGTGTAGTTTTACTAATATATAGGCTACTGTAATAGACAGAACAGGCAAACCTGTAATTGTGACTCACCATAGACAGTAACGTTGAATCTGTTTGTGGTGATTTTCCCACTCTTGATGGACACTTCATAAAGTCCAGAGTCTGTGGTTCTGGTGTCTGTGATGGTCAGAGATCCAGTCTTCTGATCCAGCTGCAGTCTGCCTTTGAATCTAATGTAGTGAAGGGTATTTTATGCGAAGATTTTAGCCTCTTTATTAATGTAAGATATAATAGTCTCGTGGTTGTCCAAATTTCCATGTTATAAAATAATCTGTCTTGATTTCAGTAAGACCAGATTCTAGAGTGACTGAATCTCCCTCTGTCACTGACTTCACTGTATCTGAACCAGCAAACACACCTGAAGAACAGAGACACGTTTCTCATGAATCAAGCTCTAACTCTAAGCTTGTGGTTTCTAAAATTATTACAAATTTTGGAAATAATTAAGATCCTCCTAGATGACAAAAGTGATTATCAGTGTGGGAAAGATCTTTAGACATCAGAAGTGAAATACAGCTTCATGCAGTCGTTACAGAACCACAGCAGCTGTTCTGAGTACATTTAACTGAACAGCAGCATCTCTGGGGAGGATTTTAGGCCACCAAATACTTACAATAAAACTTCAGATGTTGTCAGGGCATCATGACAATTATACAATTATACAAAGTTCTGTGTGAAGCATTGCAAAGATATATCATCATGATCAGTCATAATCTTATGGTTTTTGTGAACACCGTGACAAACTCGTCAAAGCAGCTATTGTACTTTTTATCTTTCACACAGCCACAGTTTCAACACATGAGATGATTATGTTCATGAAAAACACTACAGAATGATCTTCTTTCAGACTGAGTTACAATGATCAGTTATTTCAATAGAAAACAACGTAAGAGTTGTTGAGTTAACTGTATTACAGTAAACACATATACTGTACATTACCTGGCCAAACTCATATAAATCAATAAATCCACTTATACTGTATTACCTACATTTGACTTTTAAAAAATACAAAGGGAAATCTTTGTTTTACTTGTTCAAATATGATTTATGCACTTTCCAGATTGAAATTTTGATGGTACATAAACTTTATTTGTTGAAGATATACCTTCAGATGGAAACAGTCAACTGACGCTAAGATGTTAAATATCATATAATATGAGATAATAGAAAACTTATTCACTCAGTGTGAGAGCAGAGTAGATCTTACAGTGATATCCAGTTTGATTTGTGTTTCTGGTACAATTGAAAATCTAAAAAATCTTTCAAACTTACCAACCAGATGCCAAAAGCACAAACAGCAAACAACAAACGAGTGAAACATTTTCTTCAGCAGTTCAGAAAAGGAGAAATGTTGAAAAGTCCTGTAGTGAATCTATAATCACGGAGATGAAAACTACTTCTGTGTTAGTACGTGTCTGTTGTGGGTTGTACTTCAATTCTGCTTTTTTTTTTCTTTCTAAACCACAGTCTCTCATGTTTTCACAGAGCTGCGTGTCTTTGCAAAAATCCACTGTAAGAAAAAAAATGTGTAGAAAAACAGACAAGGTCCTGTCAGAAAATTACTAGCATTCTCTATTAAATTTACAAACATTTCTTTAAACCCAAAAACATAACACAGTGCAATACGTAATTTAAAATACGGGTAAATGCCTGTGAAAAATCTATATGGAAAAATCCTTCATATTAACATATATATTTCTATGGACAGATAAAGCACAGGAGTAAATTAACTTTTTGAAGCATATGAGAATTCTGATGAACTGAAACACAGTTTTGCAAAGAGAAATTGTGCAAGATTCCTCCTGACCACTGGGTTGCAATTACAGGAAACATTTAGTGGAAGTTACAGGACCATTTGTTAAAATGCATTTAATTTATGTTTCTAACTGTGTTTGTCTATTGTGTGCATGGCTGTTGTATTTGACTGTCAGTTGTGACTTATTTCCTTGATTTAAACTAAAAATCCAACATAAATCCCAGCACTTATAGGCATTAAGGGAAATTAAAGGGTAGATTAAATAGCCATAGAAGCTTTGAAAAAAAAAAAAAATTATAGATACAGACTTTCAAGATCAGAAGGGATGATTGCTGTATGGGAAAGAATGATTAAAGAATGGCAAAAACAGTGGGATCTAGAATCAAAAGGGAGACATCTCTATTCCATTCGGAAGGGCTCATCCCTATGCCTTAATCCCTTTAAAGGGTTTACCCTCTGAAGTAAGAGCTTGTAGTGTAGGGGTTTCTATATGGTTTTATATTCCCAATTTGTAAACGTCTCGTAAAATTATCTAAAGTTCATAAGCAATCTTTAGAAGCATGGAAAATAGCTTTTAAACATAATTTTTCTCCACATTAATGCATACTATGGAATAACCAATATGTGTTGTCTAAAAACAAGAGTATATTTAAGAAAGAATTGTTTGATAAGGGAAATATATTTATTTCAGACATATTACTAATACTAAATGTGAGATTTACTGTATACTTATCAGCAATTTCTTTCTTTCTCAGGGATTGAATCTTAGAGATTATAATTTGGTTGTGAAAAGCATTTCCCCAAAATTGTTTTACCTTGTGAAAATACATCTCAGTTATATTTCAGCTGTCCGACAAATTCCAAATCTTGTTTTTGGAGGTATTAATATCATGGATATTAAGTGTAATAACTCATATTAGAAAATGCCTTACTCGATGTCAGCTGTTACCGAAAAGCAATTCTTAAGTGGAAACAACTCTTCTTCATACCTTCCACTGAGAAAATATGGTAGGCAACTAATACATTTTTACTGCCAAATAAGGCAAATGAAATACATTTTAAGATATTGCATAGGTACTGTCACGGAGACGAACCCCTTGATTCCCTCCTCTGGCCAGCAGAGGGCTCCATCACCCGAATACTAGCACACACGCATCCATTCACTCACTTACACTGACTCACACTACATTTCCCACAAGCCCCGTCCTTGGACTCTGATTATGCTACAGCTCCAGCTTATTGGACTTCAGTATAAAGTTGACAGTTTCCTTGTGTTCATCGTGAGGTCTTGTATTTACTACGGTGTACATTTCTGAGCATTCATATCCTGTTTGATTACCTGTTGCTGATATTGTCTGTTTCCCGTCTTCGATTGTTGCTGCCTGCCTTCTGACTATTGCTATTGATTATTGGACTTTGATACACTGCTTGATACCCCGACACTCTGCCTGTTTAACAACCACGAGTCTTGCTGTTCCACGCTGTAGTGTTTTCTGATCCTGACCACTGCCTGTACGACCCTGATTATTGTTAATTGTTATGTTCTCCTGCCAGTCTAGGGGTCAGGAGGGGAAGTAACAAAGAGAAAGAAGATATGAAAAAAAGAGGGATAACATAAAGACGTAGAATTACGTGGAGGATACACTTCTGCCTCAGGCTTCAGAGTGAAAGCAAACACAGCTTCAAGTACAAGCAAAAGTATTTATTTCTGTTACAAATTGAAATGGTTAACAAAGGATGGGAATAAATCTTCAGGAGAGAGCAGGGCCTAAAATAACAAAGAAAATCAGAGGCTAACTAAGGTTTAAGGGAGCTATCTGCCCTGTACAAAAGCAAAGATGAAAATCAACAACAAAACCTTCCCTGAGCTCCCTCTCTAGCCAAAAACAGGAGAAAAAGAATGTATAAAAAGACCCTGGGACGTAACATTAAAAAAGCCTGCTCATGGATCCCACTTCGAGTGACGTCTCATTACAGAAGACCTCGTCCACACAAGATCCAGCGGCTTTCAACCATCTGTGTGCTACGATGGCTTCCCAGGCAAGTCAGATTGCTGCTAATCCTGAAACCATTCTGCCCTTTCAAGTTGTTGTAGCACCCATCCAGTTGGATCTCATGAACCTAATCCAACAACAGAACGCTCTAAGTGAAGTCCCTGCCGATTGTCCTCCAGACAATGTGTTTGCTGATCCTGACCACTGCCTGTACGACCCTGATTATTGTGAAAGTGAAAGTCGTGACATTTGCCAAGTATGGTGACCCATACTCTGAATTGGTGCTCTGCATTTAACCCATCCAAGTGCACACACACAGCAGTGAGAAGTGAACACACACCGTGAACACGCACCCAGAGCAGTGGGCAGCTATATCCAGCGCCCGGGGAGCAACTGGGAGTTCAGTGGAAGAGAGAGCTGTTCATTCACTCCCTCCCACCTACAACTCCTGCCAGCACCAAGACTCGAACCTGTAACCTTCTGATTACAAGTCCAATTCTCTAACCATTAGGCCACAGCTGCCCCCCAAAATAATTATTGTTAATAAAGCCTGCTTATGGATCCCACTTCGAGTGACGTCTTGTTACAGGTACTATCCCTGTAACACATATATTAACAAGTTTAGAAAAGATGTCTCACCAAAATGTTATTTTTGTATTTTAGAAAATGAAACACACACTTATTTATTTATTTATTTATTTATTTTTATTTCTTATATTTTTTATATATATATTTATTTTGTAACTGTAAATATTCTGAATATTTTGGAAACCACTATCTATGTTGGTTTTTGATATAGTTTATAAAATAATTGAAATAGATGAATCTATGATCCTTTTATTGAACTGTAATACTGGATCAGATGAAGTTGATAACACTTTAAAGGTGATAATTCTTCTTGGGAAGTTTCATGTACATAAAGCAAAAATAAAGTTACTCCATCTTTTATGTTTTTCTGTAAAGATCTTAAAATATTTTATTACTCATTGATTTCAATCACTAAAAATAAGAAATGTATAAAAACGTCCCTCATATTAAAAAACGTTATTTGTAAAATTTTATGTTTTACCCTCCCTGATGTATATTTGTTATATGTATCCCACATTTTTGTTTGTGTTCTGTTTGACGTCAAGTTGCTCTGTGTGTTTGATATTTTTGAAAGAGAATAATAATAATAATAATAATAATAATAATAATAATAATAATAATAATAATAATAAAACTTCTGCGTCACCTTAACGAGACGATGAAGGAGGCGCCTTCGTCGCACATTTTGTACGCTGGTTGATCCCCAAAAAACATGCTCGGAACGTAAATTAAACACAGTTATGTTCATTTTTGAAAACGTATGTTTTTAATAAGTAATAAGAAGGTTTAGGCTGTGAGTGTGTGCAGTTTACATAGTTGAACAAAACGCAAAAGTATCGTCGTTATGTTTACCACAGTAAAGATCTTAAATATATATAATAATAAAATAATAAAAAAAAAAATTATAAAACCTCCAAGGAAAATCTTCTGGATTCTGACGTCATAGTCCCCTACTCTGTTGTCCTCTTTTTAAAGCTGGTTTACAGCATAATTGAATTTTGTTTTCATTATTGTACACACTATTTTCCTGCTTAACACTGCTCGCTAAATCTGTATCATATAAAGCGATATATAAATAAAGGTGATTTGACTTGTTGCTTTTTGTCGGAGTTAATTAACTCCAGAAGATGGCAGTAGTGCAACATCAAGCTGCAGTTAAAATCCAACGAAGAAGAAGAAGAAGATTCAACCATCTCATACACTTAGTGCGTTTTTATTTACTTTCGCAATAATAGCAAATAAAGACCCTTAATCTTTTATAGCAGTACAGTGTATTGTCAGTTGTTGTAAAGTTTCTGTATCGAGTCGATTTTTCATTTAATGATTTTTTTTTTCGTTCGATTCGGTGTGACACACCCAGAAACCCAGCAGAGCAGATTGATAACCGATATCCACTGATCTGCTCCAGAAACTACATTTTCCTGTATATATTACTTAAATCTGAAGTGCAGTATGAAGAAGATATCATTGTTCTTTATGTTCGTGTTCTTTCTAGAAGGTAAGGCTTATGTATCTTTATAAACAGTTTTGGTTTCACTTTGTAAAACCCAGGTTGACCATTTCTGTGAAGTTGGCCCCCCACCCAACACAAAACGTCAGCAAAATAGTCTCAATAGTTTGTGCTCCGTTTGTGCTGTAAAAATTTTCTTTGTGCTGCTTCGGTTTTTTAGATATTAAAATAATATTTATAGGTCATTCTGAGGTCAATCAGCCCCCCACATACTCCAAATTCACCCAAAACAGGCTCAGTCGATTGTGCTTCATTTGGGCTAGTTTGTGCCGTAAAACATTTGTTTGTGCTGTCTCGGTTTTTAAAATATTAAAATAATGTTTATTGGTCATTTTCTGGTGTCACTCGGCACCCCACATGCTCACCCGAAATAATCTTCTTTGTTTATGTTTCATTTGTGCCGTCAAAATGTTCTTTTGTGATGCTTCGGTTTTTCAGATATGTTTAGTGATCATTCTGAGGTCACGCTCCAAATTTACCCCAAATAATCTTATTTGTTTATGCTGTATTTTTTAAAATTTATTTAGTTATTTATTTTATTTTATTTGTGTGTGTGTGTTGCTTCGGTTTTTTAGATATTAAAATAATATTTAGTGATCATTCTGAGGTCACTCAGCCCCCCCACATGCTCCAAATTTACCCCAAATAATCTTGTTTGTTTGTGCTGGTAATATTTTCGTTTTTGCTACTGTGTTTTTTTTTAAGATTTTTTCCTAGTCAACTAGTCCCATGTTTATATTAAATCGATTAAAATAATAACCTATTAAACTAGGGCTGGGCGATATATCGCATGCGATTGTCAGGGAACCGGCTTTTACTGACGAAATGCGCGTGACAATCGCATGCGATATATCGCCCAGCCCTAAAACCATCCTTTGATATATAGGCATTTATAGCCTAGTCCACGCTCAGGCGCGCACATGAAGCTAGCTGCAAAGCACTGGTGAAAGTATTGATTGAATGCATAGGGGGGAAAGAAGACATTGTAATTATTTATTACTAAACTTGTGCTTTCTTAGTCAGTGTCAGCTGCGAATATGAAGTTGCCAAATGCCGACGCTGATGGCCATCTCCAATAATGGACTAATAGATGAAATTATATATATAGCAATTATTAATAAGGATACATCAGAGCCAGCGGCAAACGTCAGAAGGATTAGCCGAGTCGAGACTGCTCTTGTCGGGGAACATGATCACTGAGCTCCCGCCGATCACATGGAGCTGACCATCTCCGAAATCGGTGAAACACATTTTTAAATAGGAGCTGTCTTTATAAATAAACTTCTCGCCATATTAGACATTCTCTGGTTAAGCCAAAAAATAAAGATGGCGTCTGAAAGTTGCGGTTGGTGCTCAGTTTGTGTGTAAATGCCTGTCCAAAATCAGTTCCATGAGGTGCCTTCGTGCAAAAACGCTGCCTGCAAAGTCATTGCCTCATACGGCAGCGAGGCAGCAAGTCACCTGCCTAAGTTTTCGGATGCAGCCACCGAATACCAGCCCAAAGTCCCTAGTTCCTGGGTAAAGTTCCAGCGGTGGAAACGCGACTGGAGACTGCATGAGACAATAGAAAGCACATCCAAAAAAATTCTTCTAAAAAAAAATTTAAAAAAATCCGAGGGGTTACGCAACAGGTGTAGTGCCGAAGAATTCGGCACAACACCGTCTCCATATCATACAGTAAGCGCGATAATACTCCCACACTATTACCGGCACAAACGAAGCACAAACAATGGAGTCTATTTGGGGTGAATTTGGAGTATGTGGGGGGCTGAGTGACCTCAGAAAGACCTATTAATATTATTATAATATATAAAAAAACAAAGCAGCACAAACGGAGCACAAACGATTGAGACTATGTTGCTGACGTTTTGTGTTGGGTGGGGGGCCAACTTACCTTCGCTTATCTTCTGACTCCCGCTGTCTGTAAATATGTTTAATAATAACTTGTACCATATGTAACTGCGAATGAAGTTTGTTTGTATTATAATTGTGTTTTAAATATTATATCATCTTTTTTCTAGTTCGTTTTTTTTTTAAATTCCATGCAGACTGCTAAGGATTTATTACAACAAATACTCTACCGACATTTGCGCGAAATTTATTTATTTTTATAAAAAATTATAATTAATTGTTGTAATTAATATGTTATGAAAATATTATAATTATATAAAAAAAATTATAATTTTATTTTGTCCACCTGTAACAGTTGTAAGTTATGAATTTATGAGCACAGAATGAGAATCCCAGATCTTTACACTGTTCAGATTGAATGAAAGTTTTTTTTTTTGTTGTTGTTGTTTTGTTTTTTAGGGTGCTGTTTCTGCCACAGAATTGTTGAATATCATATATATCTACGGATATAACTGTGGTGCCTTAAATGTGTGATTTAGATTTTAGATGCACATGGTTTAGATGTGCACTGATGCCTTCCCATCCTCTGAAAGCAGCATTTTCCAGCAAATTATGACACATGTATTAGGCATGACTAAATTATCTAAATCTTTACTGACTGTGTTTTATCGTTGTAATTTTTCTGGTGTATTTGTTCTTCTGTGTTTTTCAGGTGTGTTTGGTGAGTCAGTGTCAGTGATGAAGGGAGATTCTGTCACTCTAAACACTGGCCTCTCTGAAATACAGAAAGATGATGTGTTAGAGTGGAGGTTTGGAGCTGAACGCCTTCGCATAGCTAGAATCAATAAAGCAGCTGGTACAACAACATATGATGATGTTCCTGGTGGGAATTTCAAAGACAGACTGAAACTGGATGTGCAGACTGGATCTCTGACCATCATGAACAGCAGAACCACTGACTCTGGTGAATATGAAGTCACCACCACCTTCACATCCCTTAAGAAAACATTCAGTGTCACAGTCAGTGGTGAGTGTTTAATGCATTTGGTACATTTGGTCGTTATTTGAGAAAATATGATTATTACCACACAGACTTACCAGAATACAGAGTGGATTTTTGATTACTGTTTTTTTATTTTTTTCTTAGGTTTATAATTTACACAGCATATACTTGAAAATAATATCCAGTGTACTTCTACAACAACCCAATTTAAAATGACCTATTTATATAATACACTATATAATGAACTCAAGCTACTGTGAGGAATAAAATAAAATAAAATATCTTACCTGTTGATGGAGAAAGAAGCATCTCTGCTTCTGGCCACCTCTAAAAAATCTAAGCCAAAATTGATTTGTGATTTATTGCTCTTTCCCTTTCGTTTTCACTTAAAGCTGTATTTGGAGTTTTTACTAGGGCTGTCAAATGATTAATCACGATTAATCACATCCAAAATAAAAGTTTTGTTTACATAATATATGTGTGTATACTGTGTATATTTATTATATATATATAAATACACACACATGCATGTATATATTTAAGAAGAATATGTTATGTTTATATATTAAATATATTTATATATAATATAAAATATAAGAATATAAATGTATATACATGTAAATATTTTCTAAATATATAATTTATGTGTGTGTATTTATATATACATAATAAATATACCCTGTACACATACATATATTATGTAAACAAAACTTTTATTTTGGATGTGATTAATCGTGATTAATCATTTGACAGCCCTAGTTTTTACATCTGGTGATTTGCTGTTTAGCATGGTCCATCAGGACTATTTTTCACTCGTTGTGATAAACTTTCAGCTTCATGTTGTTTCACATTACTTTTGAACAAAAAAGTTGCATAGTGTAATGCTGGGTACACACCAAAAGATAATCGGGCTGATTTTGGGCCGATATCCCTCCTTCCGACAATCCCAGCTATGTCCCGATTATCTTGAAGGTTCTACAGATTATCTCTTGGTGTGAAGTGTGTTAAGAGTGTCCGAACCGGATCTGAAGATTGTCGGAGCCGCCCCGATCTCGAATCATAAATATTCAACATGTTTCAATATTACGATTAGAAATCCCCTGATAGGTGGGGGGGAGGACAAACGCATGCACGCTCTGGAGATTATCACGTGAAACGAAACAATATCCAATCAGAAAGCGAGATGATGGAAAAGACGGAAAGCAGTCATGGTGCAGCACAAAGTGAAATTGATGTGGACAGCAGAGATGGAGGAGCAGCTTATTCTGAAGTCTCGCGGGATTTGCGAGATTTCCTGTGTTCACAGTCGAGACTCTGGTTGAAAATCTGTTGGTGTGTGGTGTGCTGTCTTTGTCACATCATGGCCCACCACACACTATAGGAGCAAAACGGTTAAATCTAGGATTTTTTTATCATGTTTGTGGTCTATCACATTTTGAAAATCTTATAAGATGTAAAAAAATCTTTTGGTGTGTACCCAGCATAACTTTAAAATATATTTTTAATGCTTGTATTTATCATTTTCTCACTTGAGTCCTTCTAAGACAGTAAAAATGTAGTTCTGCTTTGGTGTTCATGCATTGATCATTTAAGTTTCATGTTACAGTAGATTTAATGTTAATTGTGAACATTCTATGACTGACACCTGTCAGTCTAAAAGCCTAATAATGTTTATGAAATATTTTAACTGTTAAATCTGCATTATTTACTTCTTATAATGTCCTAATTGAATTCAGTCCCGTGTTCACATCAAACACCACCCAAGAAAGTAAAACCAGATCGACAGTGGATGAGAAAATCACATTATCTGAAGTTACAATCAGTAATGCTTCTCACTTTAAACAGAATCAGAGTCATATTTATTATGCTTTCGTCATATCTGATGGTTAATAGTCATATGAAAGTTGGTGATTTGACTTAACACTAATGACTGTCTGTTTCAGCTGCTCCAGATTCAGGTCTGTCTCCAGGTGGTATAGCAGGAATAGTTGTTACGGTACTGCTGATCCCTGCAGCTGCAGCTGGTGGTTATTATTATTGCCAAAGGACAAAAAGACAAGAGTGTAAGTATTACAGCTGATACAGCATGTGCTGTAGATTTATTATGCACAAATATTAGAGACGGCAGAGAAATGGCAGAATATGAATAAAAAAGCAGGATTTAGAAATGGAGCATATGACCAGTGTTTCTTGCATTCATTTCTGTTTGTTTGTATTGTTCTCACTAAAATTTTTGTTTAATTATTTTTTTTTTTTTGTATTATATTATTAAGAACCGTCTCTGGTGAGTAACTTCAATCTTTCAGTGTTATAAATGAATTGATTATCATTTTTTTTCTTAGCTGAAAAATGTATCAATCTGTTTAGATTAGGGTCTGTTAATTTGTGTTACTAGACAGATTGATCACGTCAGTGTAAATCGTTATCTTTGGAAAGGTTTGCTAGAAAAGCACTTTTTTAATTTAGATTTTTGTTAATCAGAAATAGATCATTGTTTTGTGTCCATCTGCAGTGTTTTAATTGTTCATTCTACATCACGAGCACTTAATTTTTTAGATAAGGTGTGTTTGTTTCTTTGATTTGTTTTTTTAAGTTGAACTGACATACAAGACCTGTTTTGCTGCATGCATGAACAAAAGAATGCCTGTGTGACAGAAACATGACAGACATCATCTGAATCTGTTTGTTATACTTTTTTTTTTTTTTATGTACCAATTTCATCTTATTTTGGCCATATAAATATCAGTAACTGCACCAAATTGCATATTTTTGATCAATTTAGGCTCTGAATAAAACTGGTGTTTTTTTCCCCCTCTCACTATATCATATAATGTGTGAGCCATTAATGTATAAAATATAATACTCAGCTGAAAACACATAAGCAATAGGAAACCTTGTGCATGTGTGTCTGTCTTAAGAATCTTAATTTAATATTTTTTCCCCCCAGATTGCACTGTAAACAGTTGCTATGACCCAGGGGAGACATTCCTTTGATGAGCAAAGAGATGCAGCTTCAATATTCTCTCTCTCTCTCTCTCTCTCTCTCTCTCTCTCTCTCTCTCTCTCTCTCTCTCTCTCTCTCTCTCTCTCTCTCTCTCTCTCTCTCTCTCTCTCTCTCTCTCTCTCTCTCTCTCTCTCTCTCTCTCTCTCTCTCTCTCTCTCTCTCTCTCTCTCTCTCTCTCTCTCTCTCTCTCTCTCTCTCTATTATCTTTTAAGATGAACCAAAATTATATTTCTTTTCATGTGAACCTGCAATCCCCCCAAAAACAGGAGCTCTAGATGTGAATGTGTGCTGTTGATCTAATCTAAATCTAATGAAAATCTCACACGTCATACTTGTTTCTCAATTATAATCCAAATGCTTGATGATTTAGGGCTATGTATAGACTATATAAGAATGTGGGTGCTTTTCTGATTAATGTGTGTTTTCCATACAGCGTATGCATATTTAATCTTAATGTCTCTCTGTAACACTTTAACACTCTGTCCACTTCTAGGAGATGCTAGAAACGTGTGAGTTTATTTAATTCAAGAACTGTCCATTGTTACTGACGCTGTTTGTGAAAGCTCCGGCAGCTTTATTGCAGGGATTTTCTGTACATTAGTTTTTAAATTGAATTTTAATTGTTTTGCTTCGCTTATTATAAAATTACCTTGTTTTTTGCTATACTACATAACTAGTTATTTTTTACCCATCTATAGTTTGTATTTCCTGAAGTGAATGTGCCCATCTGTGTTTTTAATCAGATGTGAATGTAAATAGTCAATTCTGGGGTTTTGTGTTACCTTGTTAATTTGATTGTTCTTTTCATTTAATTACCAAAGATTTAAAATTATTAATATTATTATTTTATTTTTTTAATTTACAGTTGTGAGACTTCATGCATTCACAAAATAAAACGAATAAAATATTCTTGATCTTTAGTCTTTTTTATGTTCAGTGTATAAAAATTAAAGTACTCAAAGCACAATTTTGGTTCTTTAGAATGTCACACAGGTTTATAAAGTAAAATACTGGTAAGAACATACTATAAGAAGAGAAAACAAAGTACAATGACACTGATGTTAACAAAAAATAAATTATATAAAAATGCAACCATAGAAAGACCAGGACAAAAAAAAAATGTTTTTAATACCGGAACACCTTACAGCTACACTGATTTCAAAAAGTAGCACAGATATGAACCAACTACCATTTCAATTATTTATTGCTATGCCCCTTTCTTACCTTTTAAGTTTTAAAACTGTCATCCCCTGGAAATGAATTAAAAAATGTTCACCACCATATCAGTGGCCTAATAAACATTTAGCAACCTGTTATTCTCTGTTTTTGTGGATGTTTTATATTATGTGAGACAGTAACTAGGCTATGTATAATAAGTATGAAGAAGCATATATATATAATATATTATATATATATATAATATATTATATATAATATATTATATATATATATATATTATATATATACACTTTTGTTTGACAAGGATGCATTAAATTAACAAAAAATGACTAATGTTAAAAAAAAGGGTTTCTATTTCAAACTAAATAATTTTAAAATTAAACCTGGCGAAAGTGTAAACTAAAATTCTCAGTCCCACGCGCATGTCCGGGAAACTCATAAATATTAATGTATGCTCCGCCCCTTGAAACAGAGGATCTCAGAAACAGAAAATCTCGTAATGCCGGTGAATCGTTAATGAATCACTTTTTTGAGTCGGCTCTTTTCAATTGAATTGACCAAACGGGCTCTCAGAACGGTTACAATTGATTCGCGATTCACTCTGAATGATTCAATCAGCTTTGCTGCAATGAATCGTTTGGAGCAGCTTCTCACTAGGCGATTCTTTAGAAGCCTGTATGAACTAAACAGACATTCGAAAACGAACCTACAAATGCAATATCCGTCGGTGATGAAGAAGGTCTTATTAATGTCAAAGTTTACTGCAGATAAAACCTGATTAGACGATTATGTAAAATATTAAATAAAATAAAAACTAGGTCTACACAAATATTTAAAGTATAGGGTATGTGACTAACTATGTTTCTTTTTAAAGATTTTAATTAATTTCCCTAAAGTTAGATTCAAACTGCTCTCCTGTGAAGCCCCCATCTGTTAAAGGGGTCATATGATGCTTTTTTAAAGATCATTATTTTGTGTATTTGGTGTATGCTTTAATGTTCAAAAAACACATAATTTTTTCAAATACTGTACATTATTGTAGGTCCTCTATGCCCCGCCTCTCTCAAACGAGTCATACTACAAAGTCCCTCCCTCTGACAAGAGCAGTCTGCTCTGATTGGCCAACTGACCCAGTGCATTGTGAACATTTCAGGTGAAGGGTAACCCACTTCTTACCTCCGAGACTGTGTTATGATCTATATGAACTTATTATTTTTGTTGTGAGTATTAGACTTATCATTATTGCTGAACACTGTTGCTGTGCTATGTTATTGTAATATTTACCATTATATAATCGCGATAGAGTATGAAAAGTTTGGTGAAAGTGTCCACATCATTTTTTTGAAGTTTTAATTCCAAAATTAAATTGGAAAATTTTTTTTTTATTGGTTTTTTTTTTTTGGAAGGGAAGGGGTTTTAAACAGGAGGAATTTGTAATTACTAAATTAAATTTAGAAATTTAGTTTGTGAAAGTTTAGTTTATTATTGCCTTTTAAGTAAATCAAATAGTGCAAACAATACTTGCTCTTGTGAATTTATTTTGATGTTAATTACATTGTGTGAGCTGTCTCTTTAATACCGTGTGGTTTAAATATACATGTTGCTGCTGATTGGGCTGACATCTTTGACACACCCACCAAACAAGAGAAAACATATCTCAAACACCGTAGCACACCGTTTCCAGGAAACATGTCGTTCAAACCGGAAACCGTAGCAAAACGGTGCTCACCGGTTTGAGTTTGAACTTGCCCCAGTTAAACCGTAACACAGGTGTTTTCTGTCGGCTGTTTAAAATCAGAACCAGCGATTAGTGAGTGAATCACTCTTTTGAGTCTGCTCTTTTCAATGAATTGGCCAAACAGATAAGCGGAGCGGTAGTTGAAAGTGATTCGCGATTCAGGTCTAAATGAGTAATCTTTCAGCTCTGACGCACTGAAATCGTTTGGATAGGCCGGCCAGCGTCAGCACTTAGATTGATAGATGACATCTTTAGTCCACACTCATTTGAAATCAAACCTAAAAGTATCCTTAGCTTAATGATAGTCACTTTATTAAGTTAACTTATTTATCATAATAAACGTATTTATGCAAACGAATCCGCACACTTGCAGATAATAACCCATTTTTAGACCTGAATACTTTAAAAAACACCAACTAGTACACAAGAGTATGTAGAAGTGTCTGATGAATAATCAGTATTTTATTAATTTTCATAAAGGTTTCCAATGTGGGTAGGATCCATGGTGGTGTGTCATTGACTTGCTGCTCTTACTAGTGAGCTCTATTATACAGCTCCCCAATTGTTAAAAGTAGAGCGAGTTCTTTTGTAGAAAGTACATTTTCTAACGTGTGAACAGTACGACGAGCGCCACAGTCTAAACAGTTTAAGAACTGTACTTCTTGTTTTCTTTCATTTCTTATTTTTTATTTTATTTATTGAGCTAACAAAAGGAGAATTACAGAAGTAGAATACACCAACAGAAAGAAATCAATCCAAACCAATGAAAAGCTCAAGCTTTTTCATCTATAAAGATAGACAACAAAAGAACAAAGATCCCCGCTACAGGAGCCTAATACTGTACGACACCTAGTACATTCATTTTCAGCAGGCAGAAGGAGTCTTAACAGCTTTACGATTGTTCGGTATTGAGATTAAAGGTCATATAAGACTTTAAAATCAGAAAGAAAACAGTCTGAGTTTTGTTACAGCTGACTTCTTGCTGTGTGCCTAGGTATTTAGCAATCACGTGAATTCTTTTAACAGTCTGCTCAGTTGGTACATCTGACTTGGCTTGAATTATATCGTGCTATGAGTATTATGCAAAACTAGAATTTTTTTCTGTGTTTTGTAATTCTGGAATTGTCTTTCCACTTCATGACAGCAATTATGAAAACAACCCTATTAGGCTCATTCCAGGCGATCTTCTAATAAAAATATGTAATTTTTTTTTAATTCGGTTTTTAATCTCTGATGGAAAGCTAATCCATAGAAAAAGTGTAACTATTTTTGTTAAATGTTCGTGGATGTTTCTAATGTAAAAAAGGTTAATTTTTTTTTTTAATTTATATCTCGATGGATATAGGCAATCCATGATATATAGTGTAACACGGCGACGGCCAAGCAATGGGTATGTGTGTGTCTGTGTGTATATATATTATGAAAATTTTTTTTTTGTTATGCTATATAGCAATTCCCAAAAATGGAATGAAAACAAAAACACGATCAGTTTCAAACATTAAAGATGATCAGTTTTCACTGAATGCATTTATTCTTAAAATGACTTCTCCCTTGTTTGTCCTCGATGTTAACAGACCGAACATGGACACGTTCCTTCACAAAACAGATGTGGTGAATCAAGAATAGTGGAAACTATTCAGAACACGACTTCTAAAGTGTTTGCTGAAGCTTGGCAAAGTAACACTCTGCCTGAAACTAACACTCTTTATCTGCAGATCAAACTGCAGGTAGCTATGCAAAGTCAACCATTGATAGAAATATCGCACGATAGGACAGATGCATATGCTGCTGATCACCTATCTTTACATTTTTACATATCACACACTATATGTATTTTGCATTATGCACAACTCTTTTTGTTTGTTTCCTGTATGATATGTCGTTATTACAACTGAGAACGCCACACAAGGAATTTATGAGATCAACTTGAGAGTAACCTAGAGATGAAGATAACCTAAATTGCCACCACACACACCCAAAAACAAAGAAACGTAATATAGATTTTCAGAGTGTCCAGTCAGTGACTCTGTTTTACATGCATATAAACAGCAAAAACAAGGCTTCCTGGGTTTTTGACAGGCAAACCGTGCCTCTGACACATCATGTAAAAACAACAGCAACTTTCACGATGTTTTTAACAAGCTTTGTTCGTTATAGCCGTCTTTCTAGCCATGCATGTCATCTGACTGTATCACAACATCATTAGTGAGCAGTTTGACTCAACGTCTTGCCATGACACTTGCATACACCGTCTCATCCTCCTGTTTGACTTCTGAAAGAAGACACAAAGGCAGACAATGCACTAACCTACCAAGGAAAGCGTTTACACATGAAGCGTTTACCACGGTTAATGGCCCTGCTTGGACAGATTTGCAGTTCTGGAGATGTCTGATGATCATGTCCTAATATTTCATATGGTAATCTGTCGCATCCTAAGTTCAAAAACAAAATTATGATGAATGCATAAACATTTCGGGGATCCTTCACATCATGTTCACCCATTCAGATTTTTGTTGATTTTGTAGTGTTTTTTAGTTCTCTAATACTGCAAAAACTGAAGCAATTGTTGTTGTGTCTGTGTCTTTATACAAGACAGCAGCGCCCGCTCTGGTTAGACAGAAGCTGTTTTCATTTCAGTTCTGTGTTTTTAATGGTTTGCATGAGGTATAAAAAGGTGATTGACTCAGTACTTAACAAACTACTTCTGCTCTGTTTTTTTTTATTTTACACTTTTGCTTTCTTGACTCTCAACTCTTACTTGCTAAAAAAGGTTTGAGCAGACATCCTTCTTTTTCTCACACACTGGTTACCTGAAGGCTTCAGTTTTCTTTTTTTCTTTTCTTTTCTTTTAGACTGTTAAACAATGCAGGTTTCGGCCAAAACACACTGAACATTTAATATTTAACTGTTAGAAAGTGTTTTACATTTATCTGAGAGCAAAATTTATATATGTTTTTTGTTTTTTTTTTTTTTTACTGGTTTGTCTTCAAAATGTAATATTATTGAGTCCTAAATATGGAAGCTCCTTTAACCTCAGAGTAAAAAATAAATAATAAATAAAAAAACTGTTGTTATTTAGTTCCTTGCCATTGTAAAACTCACATGCAATTGTTTTTTTTCATTTTATAAACTTTATCTCAAAACTTTTTTTGCTTAATACTTTCCACATCAGAACTTGTTGACGATAATTTAGTTGTTTAACAAATAAAGCTTTCTACCAAACTGTGCATCTACTCTATATTAATGCATTTATGGCAAGGTTTTTTTTGTGGATGAGAGCAAGCAACTGAAACTGTCTATGCTGCAGGATCTGTCCCAGATATAGCTTCACTTTTTTCTGGTTCTTTTTTCTTTTGCTCATTGGCGTTTATGCTAATGGAATTTCAGTGGATTTTTGCTGCTGCATGAAGTTTGTTCTCCTTCAAGTTCCCCAGAATCACACCGGGTTGTTGTACAAATTGAATATTATCGCAAATTAAAAATACAGTGTGGGCATTATGGGCCATCTACAAAACGTGTAATTCCTTCTAGCACTTTAATAAATATAAAAAGGGAAACAGACCACAGATGAAGTTATAATGATCTTACCGCTTTTGTGTGTGCTTTTGTTAGAAATTTGGTCGAGTAGTAAGTGATCTTTCGGTATGGTCTAAAGAGATGTGTCAGGGGACAC